>NC_136938.1:15118041-15703041 GCF_949987615.1 Pollachius pollachius | reverse complement strand
GTCAAGAATGACAGCATTACACTCAACAAAGGCCAGTACACTCATTATCCTCTAATCATGAATGCAGTCCTGGGCCACTGATGGGTAACATTTTAATTGCTGCTGTTGAATGGTCAGTGTCAAAGCCCCATAACGAATCATTCTTTTTAAATGTGACTCAATTTTTAGCAGGCTGTTTGATCCAAAGAGAAGTCGGCTTCATGTTCCACACAGTTACAGGGACTTCAATGGTCCAGTCTTATGTGGTTGACATTGGTAACTAAGCAGTGTGTGTGTTGGAACATTTTAGCCATAGCCATCCTAGTGCAGTTTTGTTTCTTGAGTCAGTGCTATCTTGGGACTGCACTGGAATCAAACCTGTTGTATACAACCCCATAACAACATCAAAACTATGTCCTTCAAATTACCGTCTTAAGAAGGGAAAGAATGTTGCTTGCATGTAATATTTATCTTACAAATCTATGTTTCTATTGTCTTTATTTATTTATTTTGCATGCCACTCTGAAGAACATGCCTTCTCCTTGTTTGTTTGGAGAAGTCACCACTGAAGGAAAGCAAAGAACATGACTGCTAATGGCTCTTCCTTTTGTTTGTGGTTTTAACTTTAGTTTTGATACCTACATTTAAGTGTAATTCAGTGGATTTAGTATGTTCCACAGGTGTAATTTTTCGACCATGGCACGCAAAAGAGAGGGTTTACAGATACAGACTCAATCAGGCTCAATTAAGGGCAGCCAAGACATACCTCCCTGTTGAAATATGCATACCTGCCACAGATAAGGCCGTTTTATTTGCTAAAGCAAGGCGAATGCAGGTGTTCCAAAAAAGTTTGGAGTGAGATTACGTGTGGTGGTTGCGGAGTGATAAAAAAAATGGGCAAAACATGTTGACCCTTCACCCAACGCAATCATTATTGAAACTTAAAAAACAGTTTCCATCAATATCACATAATGTTCATAATTTATTATACATTACCATACAAAATGGATATATGCAAATGGTAATGAAATTGGACCTCAGTATAGTCTTAAAGAACTGTGTGTGTGTGTGTGTGTGTGTGTGTGTGTGTGTGTGTGTGTGAGATGAATGGTGACTTTGTTCACCACGCACTTTTAAAAGTACACCTATAAGCGGCTGCTCCACTAAAAGCTTTTTCCCTTTTCCTACTTTTTTCTTCACTGCCTCCTTTTTATGTACTCATCCACTATCCTCTCTACTGCCTCCTCCACTCTCTTTACCACTGCCTCCTCCAATGTATCTTCTCTACTCCCTCCTCCACTATCCTCTCCACTGCCTCCTCCAGTATCTTTACCACTGCCTCCTCCAGTATCTTTACCACTGCCTCCTCCAGTGTCTTTACCACTGCCTCCTCCAGTGTCTTTACCACTGCCTCCTCCAGTGTCTTTACCACTGCTTCCTCCAGTGTCTTTACCACTGCCTCCTCCAGTGTCTTTACCACTGCCTCCTCCAGTGTCTTTACCACTGCTTCCTCCAGTGTCTTTACCACTGCCTCCTCCAGTGTCTTCTTCACTGCCTCCTCCACTGTGTCCTCAACTGCCTCCACTCGAAAACCCAAGCCAGTCCGATCGCTCGAAAACCTGAGCCAATCCGATCTCCTGAAAACCCACCAGCCTGTCCGATCTCCTGAAAACCCACCAGCCTGTCCGATCTCTTGAAAACCCCAGCCGATCTGTCTGATCGGACTGATCCCCTGAAAACCCCAGCCAATCACAACACTCGAAAACCCAGCCAATCACATAACCTGAAACCTCCAGCCAAAACAAAACCCAGCTAATCAGATTGCTCAAAAACCCTGGCAAATCAGATCGCTCGAAAACCCCAGCCAGTTAGATCACTCAAAAAATCTAAACCTTTTCTGTCAAGCAAGTCGGCGAGGGCTTATGAGGACCTTTTGATGGAAAATGAACATGTTTAAATGTTGACTTAAAAGACACTAAAAGACCCACAGAAGATATAATTCCCTCTTCAATCACATCCTTATTCCCAAAAGCTCTCAAATGTTGTTCAGTATTACAACTCGAGCCCATGCAACTTAATCAACCGTAGCTTAAAGTTTTAATTCATCAATGATTTAGATTCATTTAAGGAGTTCTGCACGTATTGATTTTGCATCATTGGGACAAATACATTTAGCCAAAACAACAATTTAAGTTTCAAAAAGAAGAGACTCCAATAATATCAAGTAATAGCTGTGTTCAGTAATGCTCACACACTAATGATAGAAATCACTTGAGGGCCCTTATAAAATGTATCAACCATGTCAGAGGTTCAATCTCAAGTTTAAAAAAAGGGTCAGAAACTGATTAATTGCGTGGTATTTAGAATTGAAGGGCTTACCTTGCCAGTCCATTTATCTGGAGGGTTCTATGAGGACCTCTATTAAATCCTCTCTGTCAGAGGGATGAGGGACGATAAGAAGAGATGTGTCCCAGGTGAGCTGTAGATTCTGAATGATTTTGGTAAAAGATGGTCTGGAAATACCATTTGGCACATTTTGCAATTCGGTATAATTAAAAAATGAAGCGCCATACATAGGCATATGCTAAATTATTAAAATGGAAACGCTGTACAGTTTGATTGCAAAACCTAAAGGTTAAAAATATACAAATGGGTTAGAATAAAAACCTATTCAAATAAAACACACTGGGTTCAAAATTGAACCATGGATTTTTTGGAACACGGAAGAAATAATAAGCATCATGTTGGTTAGAGTGAGCCGGGGACAACATAATTGCCACAACGGGGGGAACATGAATAACTCTGCGTAGGTTTCTGCACAAATTAATATTCAGCGAGAAAGTCTGAAGTCGGTACAGAGATTTTCAAAAACCGTGCATAGCTCTACATACATAGGCCTACCCATTATCCTGAGAGTGTGCCCAGGTTAAGAAGTTTAAAGTCCAAACCCTGTCAACTTCTGTAATTGACCATACATTCTAGGTTTACTCTAAGTAACTGTTATTCCCATTGGCTGTCTACTCAAAAGCCCCTTTATCACAAGGGTTTTTTACATGTACTTTCTTTCAGATTTTCGCCAGCGGTGCCGTCATATCAAACTGACCTTCATCAATGCGTAAACGTTGGGGTGTCTAGGCTGAGTGAATATATGCATATTCTCACCTCACATGTCTCTGAGGGGACTTCTCTGCACAGCAAAGCTTATTCAACTTAACAGGACTTACCGCAAAATAAAATTATCTTTTAAATAGTCCAACAGGAAACAATAGGTTAGCCTAGCTCCCTACCTCAACAAAAACAACAGAAAATGGGGCACCAGTTAGAATCGGTTCAGGCTCTTCAGCAGGCAGTTCAAAAGCGAGTCATTTGTTAGCAGGGACCCATAAAAACAGTGGGAACTCCAAACTAGACATATAGGACAGGCAGAAGAAAGCAGTAACAGGGATAAATAAAACGCCACACATAGCCTGCACAGGATCGAAACAGTGACCCTAGCCTTAACAGGGATGTCCAGCATAATGTTTAAGTCTTATTGATGATAACCACCATTTAAATTCCAAAAGCATGCAGGTTTCTTTGACCCTCCACTCCAAATAATGCTTGTCTAGCGAAAACAACCTCAGATCAATACTTGTGTTTGTTTAGTGTGTTAATTGGAGAGACTGTATTCTCAGCGGTGTGTCTCTCACAGTCGCGGCTGGGGCTGGTGCCTGGACGACCCACCACTCAGGAACGAGTTGTCTCAGACTCCCATGCTCCCGGGGTTGCTGTACAGCGCTGCACACCAGTGCCGCCTGCAGTACGGACCGCAGTCTCTGCTTTGCGACGATGTAGACGTAAGACCACATTTTTTTTTACGTTTTTCCCAGCTTATGCCCTATAATTTCTTCTAATTTTATTGAAAAAATAAAACCCTCTGTTAATTAACAATTATGCAGGGGGCTATTCCCCACTATTCACGGAGCCTGAGGTGAATAATTGTTTTAGCATATACTGTACGTGAAAACTCCAAAAATAAACCACATAACACTTTTTGCCAGCCTTTATTGGTTTTTATTAGCAGTTTATTTGTTTTTATTAGCATGACGAGCCGACCGTCATGTGCGCTCCCCATTAGGAAAACAATATCCTGAGTTTGAGATGTCAATCATGGGATATTGCCCAACATCCCGAGATAGCGAACCAATCATATTGCGCCATTTTAGGAGGTTCACGTGTAGCATATACGAATGTCTGATATACAGTGCCTTGCAAAAGTATTCACCCCCCTTGGCATTTTTCGTGTTTTGTTGCCTCACAACCTGGAATTAACATGGATTGTTTGAGGATTTGCATAATTTAATTTACAGAACATGCCTACAACTTTGAAGATGTTTTTTTTTTTTTTATTGTGAAGCAAACAACAAATAGGACAAAATGACCGAAAAAGTGAATGTGCATAATTATTCACCCCTCTAAAGTCAATACTTTGTAGAGCCACCTTTTGCGGCGATCACAGCTCCAAGTCGCTTTGGATAAGTCTCTATGAGCTTGCCACATCTTACCACTGGGATTTTTGCCCATTCCTCCTTGCAAAACTGCTCCAGTTCCTTCAAGTTGGATGGTTTGCGCTTGTGAACAGCAATCTTTAAGTCTGACCACAGATTTTCTATTGGATTGAGGTATGGGCTTTGACTAGGCCATTCCAACACATTTACATGTTTCCCCTTAAACCACTCAAGTGTTGCTTTTGCAGTGTGTTTGGGGTCATTGTCCTGCTGGAAGGTGAACCTCCGTCCTAGCCTCAAATCACGCACAGAGTGGTACAGGTTTTGCTCAAGAACATCCCTGTATTTAGCACCATCCATCTTTCCCTCAACTCTGACCAGTTTCCCAGTCCCGGCTGCTGAAAAACATCCCCACAGCATGATGCTGCCACCACCATGTTTCACTGTGGGGATGGTGTTCTTTGGGTGATGCGATGTGTTGGGTTTGCGCCAGACATAGCGTTTTCTTTGATGGCCAAAAAGTTCAATTTTAGTCTCATCAGACCAGAGCACCTTCCTCCATACATTTTGGGAGTCTCCCACATGGCTTTTCGCAAACTCAAAAAGTGCCATTTTGTTTTTTGCTGAAAGTAATGGCTTTCTTCTGGCCACTCTGCCATAAAGCCCAACTCAATGGAGCGTACGGCTTATTGTCGTCCTATGTACAGATACTCCAGTCTCTGCTGTGGAACTCTGCAGCTCCTCCAGGGTTACCTTAGGTCTCTGTGCTGCCTCTCTTATTAATGCCCTCCTTGCCCTGTCCGTGAGTTTTGGTGGGCGGCCGTCTCTTGGCAGGTTTGCTGTTGTGCCATGTTCTTTCCATTTGGTTATGATAGATTTGATGGTGCTCCTGGGGATCATCAAAGATTTGGATATTTTTTTATAACCTAACCCTGACTTGTACTTCTCAACAACATTGTCCCTGACTTGTTTGGAGAGTTCCTTGGTCTTCATGGCAGTGTTTGGTTAGTGGTGCCTCTTGTTTAGGTGTTGCAGCCTCTGGGGCCTTTCAAAAAATGTGTGTATATGTACTGACAGATCATGTGACACTTAGATTGCACACAGGTAGACATCATTTCACTAATTATGTGACTTCTGAAGGTAATTGGTTGCACCAGAGCTTTTTATGGGCGTCATAACAAAGGCGGTGAATACATATGCACATGCCAAATTTCAGTTTTTTATTTCTAAAAATAGCTTTATGTATATATTTTTCTCATTTCACTTCACCAACTTAGACTATTGTCTTCTGAGCCATCACATAAAATTCAGATTAAAAAAATATTGAACTAAAGGCTGTCATGTAACAAAATAGGTAAAAAGCAAAGGGGGGTGAATACTTTTGCAAGGCACTGTAAGTAGCAGCTCAATTATCATGCTCTGGGAAGACACCCTTAAAAGAACAGCCAAGTTTAATTTCTAAATAATCATTACAAATTGTTGAGAACAAAACCGCAGTGTCCATTCTTCAAAGCAAATATGTTGCATCCTCTAAAAAAAAATACTATATAGTTAATTTAATTACCAACGACTAATGGTTTCTTGACCAAGAAACCTGATAAGACGGACATATTTGGCAGTGTAAAAACTTTCAGTGTTATCAACTGGACTTCCTTCTCTTGCCACCTCAATGTTCTTTGTGCTGAAATTTGTTATAACCGTATCAATCCATTGCATTACTATAACAAAAAAAAAGCTATCTATGAAAGGAAGGAGGTTTCTATTAATATAATTATAAAATAGCTATAAAAAAAGTGTACATTTTGTGACTTAATGCAAATCTCCATATTGAGTTAGGCCTACATATGCACCAGCTTTATACGTTCTGGGTGATTAAAGAGCTGGTGATGGCGGTCTGTACGACTGTTTGGAACAGGGTAACCCCAATCATCGGAATGTATTAATCCATGCAGTCTCCACTAGCCATCTGGACTCTTGAGTCTGGAGCCAAAGTTCAGTAGTTGGCCCTTGGCTATGCTCGTGCTTACTCCTCTGATATTGAGCAATTGGAGAAAGCCACCATCAAAATTTGACCAATGCATTTCTGTTTGGAATTGGCACACATTGGATACCCTATTTTAAATATTTCATTTAAGAGGAGGTTTTTCCTCAACCATTGTAGGAAGCTAACTACAGAGAACATTGAAGACTGAAAAGATTGAAGGAACAGGTAGGTGTCCACATATATCTACGGACAGACAAACCTGAACGTGATTGGGGATGCATATGGATGGAGGATGCAGATACCCATGGGCGTAATTTCCACTGGGGACGGGGGGGACATGTCCCCTCCTCTTTTGAAAATCCTGTTTGTGTCCACCCCACTTTTTGAACAGCAAAAATCATAAAAAAAAAAATAATAAAAAAGAAGGTTATTACTGTTTGGCCAGCCATCAGATTCTGGCTGAGAATATGAATTGAGCTGCTGATTGTAAGGCCCTGATATATAAAAAAAATAAATATATAAAAAATTGCCGCGGACACAGACAGCCTGTCTACGCGGTTCTACAGTAGGCTACATTTTGGCGACTGTGGACTCAGAGTCTCAGACGTGTTCCACCACGCATGCGCACTTGAAAAATTGCTCTCTGAATAAAGAGGCTTCGCAGGGTTTTTCATAAAAATGAAACACCAACAGCAGTTCAATTTAATGTATTTCTTTGGAGAGGGGATGAAAAGAAAGAAAGGACATGTGAGTTGGTTGATTAGTGGTTGTAAAACAGGTGTGTGTGTGTGTGTGTGTGTGTGTGTGTGTGTGCCTCTGTCGCTCCCCCAATGTCTCTCTGTTTTTCTGTCTCTCTCTCCTTTGTTCTTTTTATCTCGTCCTTTTTGCCTGTCATTGTGGCAGGAGCAGACATTTATACTTTTATCTCCAAACAAAAAATGAAGCTTTTTGTTATTAAAGCCATGAATCCTGGAAAAACATATTCAAAATTTTGGAAATACCTCTCTCTTATGTGTTTATATTTGGAACATGAACACAGGAAATGTATTTCTGTTTCAATGCCCAGGTGGCAGTGTGTACAGACACGTTCCTCTCTTGGTTTCCACAGTTTTAAAAAGTGGTCTTTCTAGCCTTTCTATTTCCAGTTCATGGTCGCTGATTCGTTATTTTGTTAACGTTTGCTTTTCTTGTAGATGTTTTTGTTTTGAGATACTCTGCCAATTGTGTCTTTCTGTTCAGGGTCTGATAATGTTAGATCACCTTTAAAGGAGGAAAATGATTATATCAGTAGCTTTTGTTCACTGACCTCTGTCCATACGATGAATGAATAAAGAAATGTTCTTTATATTAAAAGTTTGATTCATTTTGATTATGCATATTTATTCTGGCAGAATTTAGCATGATGACCAACTTAATTATTTCCCAGACTTTGTATTGTTTACCGTAGTCCCTAAATGTATGTAGAAATGCAGGAAATGGTACTTAAAAATCACAATTTTTTTTCAGACCCCCCAGATTATTGTGTCCCCCCCAATTCTCAAACCAAAGTTACGCCAATGCAGATACCACAAACAGCATAGTCTCTGGGGTGGCTACTACGAAATTCACATAGAAAAGATCAGGGGAACAAAGATCAGGAATTTCATCGCACTGCTGATGAATACTGGAGTGTATATTGGCAGGATATTGGAGGAAACTGGATCACACAAGTCCATTCAGAGCATCCAGGAAATGCACAGATCCTAGAGCCAGAGGGTCATGCTGAAATATGATCAAATGGCAGCAGATGAGTTTCTCGACATATCTCTCCATTTAAATAGCCATAAATGAAATATCGCTGTAGTAGGATATGCCTCCTTCATATACCAAAACCACAGCCTCGTGACACACAATAGCGTGCATCCTACCTTCCATTTGTGTGAAACTTAAAACAAGGACAAAGAGGAGGGCCAGTTGGGAGGTTGCAAGTGAATATATAAGATGAGCTCTTGTCCAATCACAATCATTATGAGGCGGGTTTTCACTTAACTCAAGACGCTGGCTGAAGCTGAGAGAAGATGAGCTTCTCTCAGTTCATCAGATATCCGTGTGCAGATGGGACTTATTTTCTTATGGCAGGTGAAAAAAGGCAAATGTGTCGGTGGTCCTGTACCATCATAGTCCACCCGTTTGGACCTCCTTTTTAGTATGTTGTCTTTTGCAGCTGCCAGAGTGAAAGAATCTACTGGTCAGGAAATGTTTATGCTATAGAACATGTCACCCTGAATCTTTTAGCTGTCAAATCTATCCGTTATTGGTCGGTGCAGGTGTTCATTTTGGCCTCTGCCACTGATACAACACTGAAGGTGCCCTATGCGTGGGAATAAACATGCATTACTCTGACAGCAGCTCTAATGGACAACCACTCACAGTTAGAGGCGTCGGTGGCATGGTGTTTTACAAAACAAAAACATATTTCTTTGGATTTCTCATTACAGCTTTATCTGCAGCTTAATATTCTACAACTGTCCAGCCGATGGATCATGCTGGGAAAGCGGGAAAGCTAAGCAACTGTGCTTTGAACTAATTTGTGGGCAAAGGAATATCAGAGAGGGGCATATATTTTCATTGATCTCTTCTTTCAATTCTATTTGCCATTATAAATAATTACGTGAGTGTTTTCTTCTCTACCCATCTTGTCTCGTTTTTTCTCTCACCTCTGTACCCATCTCTTCTCCCTCTATCCCTCTCTTATATTAACTTTTTTCTCACCTTTGTGTCCATCTCTTCTCTCTCTGTCATCTCTCTATCGCTGGCTATGTCTCTCTCGCTTCTCCCTCTCGCTTCTCTCTCTCCCTCTTTCCATTTTTTTCTCTGTGTCTCTGTGTGTTGTCCTAGCAGCAATGCTTTCACTTACAACATAATGCTACAATCAACACGGTCCAGACAAGGTGACCTTCCCAATGCATTGCTAGGTTTATCTTTGAAATGATTACTCCAATAGTCACGTTATAGATGTGTCTAACTATACCAACAAGGACATAATTCACAGGATTTAAAATTCCATTTAGATTGTTATGTTCCTGTGGTCCTAAACAATTACATTTTTTATTTTTACCCAGTGAATTTTGGAAGTCAATGTTATACAGCCAAGGATAAGAATCAGTATTTAGGAAAAATGGTTCACTTACTAAAACAAGATGCTAGTCCATATATTTTCTAGAAATGTCAGGCAAACACTAACAATAGCCAGAGACAATTGTCCCAAACAACAAGTAATTGTCTCTTGATAGCTCTGCAAGTTGACCTTTTGGTTCTTATCGAAGTCTCGGGACCAGCGCTAGCGGTGGGAAATAATCAAATTGTATCTGCAAAAGGCTTCCAGTGAATCTTCCGTAGACCGCTCCTCATCAACACTCGGAGCAGATCTGTGCCAGGTTCCATGCATTGTGAACCTGTCTTGAGGGATATTTGACTCTATAAAAAGGATTTAACGAAGGGAGTTATCGCTGAGTCACATGTCTGAAATCCCTGGTTTGAGCCAGAATTCAAAGATGTGCTACTGATGAGGTGAGAAGTGGGCATACGATGGGCATACAATAATAATAAAAAATATATATTAAAAAATAAATAAAGAAATAATAAAACACTCAGGTTAAAGAGTTTCTGTTCAGTGCAAATATTGTTTGACTGCCCTTTCAAGTCAAATGTGAAGTAGCAGTTTTTCGACTGATAAGCCAAGAATTCAATAAGTAAACCTGAGACCTCTGCATCCTGCCACGTTCTGTTCCTAATGGGCAGCAGTTGGACCAACGATATTTCGTTCGAAGATCAAAGTAAACCCTAAGATACAAACGGCACTCAAGGGATGTCCCACTTGTTGTAGCAGTCTCCCTGAATAAAGTAGCTTAAAAATACTTAAGAATTCAAGCCCAGATCAGCTATGTTACTCGCTGATCTAGCAACATCATCATCAATCATTTTTCTATATATTTTTTAATTGTTTTCATTAAAGAACATATTTATTTTGTGTATGACGGGATCTTTTGTCTATCCTCTTCAGAATGTGTGCAGTACATTGTGGTGTACTGTAGGGAGTACGTGTCATTCTAAAATGGATGGTGCTGTGGATGGAACCAACTGCGGCGAGGGCAAGGTTAGTCAGCTCATTGACTAAATAGTGCTTGTTTACTAACGCATATAGATCCAAAAAAGACCATCCCAGAGTAACAACCAGAAATGGAACCCTGTGGATAAAAACAATGATGTCCTGGTTCAAGACGGTTCAAGGTCCACAAAGAGCGCCATTTATTATAAGCTATTTGTTGATGTTTAATGGAATCTTCATAGATTGATTCTGTTGGAAGTTGTTAAATCAAGTCTACAAATTGTGAAGCAAGAATTTCAGTTAAGGATGGGTTTAATTCAAACATTTCTAAACAACACCGATATTAACCTTTTTAACGATAACATTTTAAATTACTTTTAGTTTGATATTAATGAGTAAGTCAGAAAATAAAAAAGATAAAATATGTATTGTTTGTATGTGTGTGTGTGTGTGTATATATATGATATTAATTAATTTTATCTATCTAGCACATTTCTTGAAAACCACTTCTGTATGACTTCTGCATGATGATTTATCAAACTGTTTCAAGTTTTTGGGGTAATTATTATTGCATTGTGCAGTAAGCTGTCATTTATGCTCCCCCCCCCACAGTGGTGCTTCAGGGGAGAATGTATACCAGCCGGCCACAGACCAGAGGGTGTGAACGGAGGCTGGTCGTCGTGGAGCGGGTGGACGTCCTGTTCCCGGACCTGTGGGGTAGGGGTGCTGAGTGCCCACCGGGACTGTGATAACCCAGTGTACGTTTCCACACTCCTCCATCAATCTAGCTTAATAACCAGTTTATATGTGACATAAGTTCTCGCTGGGAGTCCTTTGGCATATATGCTGCTTTGGAGACTTCATTAACACCGTGCACTGTGTTGACATTTTTGTCGGGAGCTATTTATATTATTTCCTAGGCTATACAATAGGCCTACATATGCCAATGGTGTGTTGCATTTTCTGTATTTGTAATAATATGAATTATCAGGCATTAAAGGTGTAATGAATTGCAACTAACAATGCAATCCCAACGACGTAAGAGAATTTATGGTGTCACTAATGTACAACACTGCCTTGGATTTTCATTTCCCGAGTTGACAGGTCTACCTACGTTACGATTAAGACAAGAGCAGACAAGAGCTGACCGCACATCAATCAAGTCATAGGCCTTTATATTCGAAAGTCGGATGCTTTTATACTTGTGTTTGGTGTGGTCTTGTATACAGATGCAGCACTTTTTATTAGGAGCTCTGTAGGGGCATTGAGGGAGTAAATTGTGGTATAGGTCATCTCTGTGTTTCTCAAATACATTTATTATTATAAGATGGAATAAAAGGAAAGAGGAACTGGGGGAACTTGAAACCATGTTTGTTATTTTTGCTACAGTGTGGAAATAATCCTGTGAATCCCTTTACACTAGTCTAACACGTTCCACCTTGCACCACAATCTGCCCTATTGTTTAGCTCCGCTAGGAAAGGCCAACTTGTCGCACTGCTGTGCTGGGTGTTGGCAAGCAAAGCATGCATTAACCTTTTCCCACCATGCATCACCATACACAAGGCATTTTCTAAACCATCAGTGGAATTGATGGATTTTTGAATGGGCTTGAATTTATTTTTTAAATTCACTCAATAATCCAATACTATCGAGTTGCAGCAGAGAAAGCATACTTCCATGCATACATATGTACATACATATGTACATACATCCACACTTTACACAGCAAATCTTTGTTTATTTTCTTGTTTCAGGCCAAAGTATGGAGGTAGGTACTGTCTTGGTGAGCGGAGGAGGTACAGGACGTGTAACAAGACGCCGTGCTTCAGCGAACTACCCAGCTTCAGGGACCTCCAGTGTGGGCACTTTAACACCATGGCATACAAGGGCAACTTCCACAAGTGGGTGGCGGTAAACAACAGAGGTCAGCGCTCGCTCACACACACACAGGGTTAGCCTGTTATATAATGTTAAATGTTTTAACTGGTTAAAATGTTAGTTACTTTGCATCAGAACATAAATTGAATATATTTTACTTTAACTCAGGAACTGCATTTTTTGGGATTTTTTTAATCGGTTAATATTGTGACATCAGCACTTGCCATTATGTATCCAAACTTTTTTTGTTTTGTGTTTGTCAGACTATGCATGCGAACTGCACTGCCGTCCACTGAATGAGCATTTCTCAGAGAAAATGCTGGATGCTGTAGCTGATGGGACGCGGTGCTCCGAAACCAACACTAGTCGAGACATGTGCATCAATGGTGTTTGTAAGGTAGAACACTGACAGTTCCCCATATAACTTTCTATGCCTCATATTTTTCCTTGTCTTTCTTGAATATTTCGTCATTCATATTTAATATCACTGTGGTGTCAACATAGGAAAATCTCCCATTAGAGCTTGTATACCAACGTATATAGGCCAAGAAAAAGAGACAATCCCAGAGCAACAACAGGAAGTGGAACCTTGTGGATGATGTCCTGGTTGCTTCAAGTTGCTTCAAATTCCACAAAGAGTGCTATTTATTTAATGTCTTTCACTTCTCTGGTTCAGTTCAGATTCAGCTTGTACCTTTTCAGAAATAAAAATAATGATGACATAGTCAGAGATAACCAACAGGTCATATATATATATACTAGAGCGTCCGCGCGTGCTCAACCTCTCGTGGGTAATGAGTTTGATTCAGACTCCATTGATTGTCATCGCACATATGTATGTAACCCTTGTCCCATGTAGTTAAATAATAAATCTAGAGTGGTTAATACAATAAGACTGGGCCTGGGCTCGTTGTAGGAAACTACAACTTTGATTCATGTTACTGTTAGATAATTTTAATAAATGACCACCACGACTGTATTTTAAATGTAAAAGTATTCATTCACATATTTATTCACAAAATGAAATACTAGTTGAATGTATTTTTAGGAAAAGAAACAAATAAAATCAGATTCACGGGATTCTCCAATTTACAACAATGCAAACTCAATGTACCACACACAATCAAATTAACAACACACTTTAAATGAGGTTAACCCGTTGCAGGCCTGTTATTTGAAGCTTGTGTGCGGTGGGGCCTAAAAACTGTACTGGCCGATTCACTCAGCGTTGAGCTCAAAATAAAAGCACGTGCATGTGTAGGTCAGTACTCACGAAATCAAGGGTGTAATTAGTAGGGGCAGAAAGGGATTGGGGGATGATATTCTCACGAAGATAATGGCAATGGCGGTGGCAATCCAAACACACACGCGGGCAATGGCGGTGGCGAAAGTCACAAGGAAGAAAACACAGAAACAGCAGGGCCATCTGCTGGAAACCCTTCTCTCTCCAACGTCCAGCTCCTTTAAGCATATTATCCGATGAGCCACAATATCAAACACTATTTCATATCGAACTAGCATTAGCTTTGCGTTAACTTAAGTCACAATACAAAACTAAGACATGCGGGCATATTAGCACAGAATGCTACCGCTAACTAGCACGTCGCTAACCGCGTTACACATCCAGTATTCTTCGGTACTATAACAGTTAGATATAGCACAATGGAGGCATACACATCGTATTCACCTTTTGCAGGTCACAAAGAAGTTTAAATCAGGACCACGAGTAGTCGACCTCACGATAAAACTTAACTGCTTCCCACACTACGATGCCTCCTCTTAGCTCTCAGGTCAGGTCAGGTTTCTTTCTCTACATGTGCTCACTACTCCCCACACTAACCTGCTGCACTAGTCCCGCCCGTTACACGGTGAGACTTTATTCGGATTGGCTTGTGAGGTTTTAATAAAACCAAAGACAAAACAGAAATTAAATGATTTACGTGTGACAGGCAACAGGTTAAGTTAAACATAAACACGGCTTCTTCCTCTCTTTTATATCCTGAATTCTCAAATATTTTAGACTTGATAACTTAAAGACCTTTATATTAATTTATCTTTTAACTGTAAATAGTTTTATTAAACGTATTATATTTATGCTTTTAACCCGCACACATTTTAACCCATTTTATTATTATGAACTCTATTTATTTATGAACATTTTATTATACTGTTAATTATTTTTTATGCTCTGTAATTTATGTACAATGTAATCTATAGCAACTCCTCTATTAAAGTGCGAGATAAAAGCACAAAATAAATAAGAAGACCCATCCACACAGTGAAGTGAACTGGTAACATTGTATTGCAAAAATGTTCACAGGGTAATATGTGTCACTTTTTCGTCAGCCACAGTGCAATTAGAGCAGTTCTGAATACACAATGTTGTCTGTCAGGCCGTCCTTGTGGTCTCCAACAAACACCCTTACACCTCTGGCACGCTTGCCTCTGCTAAAGGCAGTGTAGAGCTGGCCATGTGCGAACACACTTTGGGGCAGGAACACTCCAACTCGATCATTTTCTTAACGTCTTACCTGGGCGAGTGTCGCTGCGGTGTGTGCGTGTGTGTTCTTACCTGGGCGTGTGTGTCGATGGCGGAGCCGTTATGTTTAAAAACATAACGTCTTACCTGGGCGAGTGTCGCTGTTTGGTGTGCGCGTGCGTGTGTTCTTACCTGGGCGCATGTCGATGGCGGAGCCGTTATGTTTAAAAACATAACGTCTTACCTTGCGATGTATGTATGCGTTCGTGTGTGCTGTGTGTGTGTGTGTGAGCTGCAGGCTGCTTGGCACATGCACACTGACCAACTTGAGTAACTGGTGCGACAGGCCTGCTATTATAGTAGTAAGATATATATATATATATATAATAAAAAGCAAAATTATTTTTTTAAGCCTATTTGTTGAACACAACTTCTATCTGATAAACAATTTGATAAATCATTATGAAGGGGTTCAAAGTGTAATTGCGGATTTGGTATATCTGAACAAACAAACAAAAAACTAAATGGTATGAAAATGTCAAACTTTTTCATGCTGTGTAGCTTTGCCGCTGTTAAAATCTTCAGTATAATTTTTGCTACCTGGCCCAGGCTTTGTGCTGTCTCTTCCCAGAGGTTCTGCTAAAACTTGGACACTAGGACAGCTGGAGCCGAGATTAGCCATTGACTAACTTATCACTGGCTATTAGCGATGGGATCGTATCACCATGATGGACAGTATGTCCTTAAGGGTTATCTACAGTCAAAATGTCAGAGGGTGCTTCATCCATTGTTGAGTAAGACACAATTAATACAAACCAACAATCATAATAATGAAGTGGTTTGTGGGCTAATGGGGTAAATAAATATTTATGTTGAGGCTTACCTTTTTTAGGACAGATTAAAAAAAAAAGATTTCCAAATGTTGACTCTTACTCCGCGCTGCTTATCCCTAACATCTAAAGTTCCATTCAAGTTATTTCAGAGAGAGAGAGAGAGAGAGAGAGAGAGAGAGAGAGAGAGAGAGAGAGAGAGAGAGAGAGAGAGAGAGAGAGAGAGAGAGAGAGAGAGAGAGAGAGAGAGAGAGAGAGAGAGAGAGAGATCTGACTGGGGATAGCATAGGTTAATTAACTTGAGGAGGTAAACAGTCTGGTTATGTTTTTAAACAGTTTATTCTCTTTCTAGAAGGACTAGGCTACTTTATTTTGAGATGCCCCTGGATCCCCATGTTTCTTTTTAAATGACTAATTACCATTAGTGACTAGAATCATTTCATCACTTCTAGACTGAATTTAATTAAAGCATTCCATAGTTACCAGTAAATGTACCAATAAATATTGAAACATACATATGTATATATCGACACTCATGTCGTCTTTTTCCACAAATTACTTTCTTTGCTTTGCATTGATGGTTTTACTGCATGTGTGTTCCAGAACGTGGGCTGTGACTTTGTCATTGATTCTAATGCGTTGGAGGACCGATGTGGCGTGTGCCAGGGGGACGGATCGACCTGCAAAACAGTGACCAAAACCTTTGAGAAGAGCGAAGGCCTGGGTACGTCAATGTATTGTTGGTCCACAACCAACATGTTTTTTCATGAGCGATTTCAGTTTATTTATGGACCGACGGCAGCTTTGTCCAATTGGGTTCAGTTTTGGACACCTTCATTTAGTTTGATTTAGTCTAAATGAAAAGTAGGTTGTGTGAAAACGTTTGACAACCATAATTCCTTCAGTAGGCCAATACAAATTTGTATAATAAGCCCTGGTATTCAGGCCACTTTGAAATTCATCAGACTGTATTTAGATACAAACAAAGAAGGACATGTTTCCATCACTGTGTCCTTGTGTCTTTGTATAACTGGATCACAGAGAGAAACAATTTTGGTGAGAGGTTTTTATATTTGTACCAGGATGTAGGAAGGAGGGTTCTGATGCTGTAACTTAGTGAAATTTTCCTCTGTGGACCTTGCCAGGCTATGTAGACATCGGGCTGATCCCAGAGGGAGCGCGGGACATCAGAGTGGAGGAGATGGCTGCAGCAGGGAATTTCTTGGCTCTTCGGAGCGACAAACCCGACACGTACTTCCTCAACGGTGGCTGGACCATCCAGTGGAATGGAGAATACAAGGCAGCCGGAACCGTGTTCACGTACGAAAGAACCGGTCACCTGGAGAACCTGACCTCCCCTGGTCCCACAAAGGAGCCACTGTGGATCCAGGTGGGACTTTCTTCACGGGGGGGGGGGGTTCAGGTCAGGCAGGGGTTCAAGATCCTTTGAAAACTGTTTACATAGACAACACAGACGTCACTCATAATGCTAATTACATGTTGGCTCCTTTTATGTACCAGGGCATTGGTAGTAGACTAATATTGACTAATCTGCTACCCATACCCTGGTAAAAATAATGGGAAAAGCTATAAATAATGCTATGAAGGATATCAGTGTTTATCCTATGATGTTGCCTCTGTGAAAATGTTCTATTGTAATAGGTAGCGATTTCGGCTGTGTCCTACATTTTATTGATACAGCTTTAACTTTATAAACTCTCTGTTCATAGGGCGTTACACAATATTCGGATTAGATCTAAGAGGTTTTTTGGCGTATATCTTGCACATGTCTTAAGCATGTTCTGCACACATGTTGACAATTTAGTGGCAATTTATATTTTAGGATTAAATAAATAAAGTACCAAATCTAGCCTTTATCGAGCAGAAGGAAAGATTCTTTGTTTATTAGCTCTAGATGCCTGGGCATCAAACCAGGGGGTCGGCACCATGGACAATACTATTGAAGTTATGTTTGCTTGTTACTATGTCAATTATGGACCCTATTGCACTCCTTAGCATCCCCGGAGAGAGGAATACTCCACTCTGCATTCCTCTTTAAGATTTCCTCCTTTAATTATGCATATTTTTTTCACTTTGGGGGTGGAGGGTAAGGGGGTTTCATACATATATTGCCCGTAAAGCCCTTTTAGACTAGCTGTGAATAAGGGCTTTAAAAATATAAAGGACTTGATTTGATGAGAACAGGGGGACAGGTTCCTACTGCTAACCCTAACCCTAGAACCATGAGCTGATAACACATCAATGCACTTATGTAAGTATTAACCCAATATAATAATACGTGTTATAAAAACTAGAACACAGTGCGCTAACTTAGCAATGATTAAATCTCAGATAATGTCGATGGCAGCAGGGTGGTAGCATAATGAATTATATCAGTGGTTCCCAGGATTTATGGCTTAGAGTCACACAACAATCCCAACCAGATGTTCAATGCACGCTAACATTCTGTTGTAGGGGATGGTCATGAAAAAAAAAGTCACACTCATTACTAGGATGATGCTGTTAGCAGGATCTGCAATATTTTACACACAGCAGAATGTAAAAAGTCACCAAGAGATAGGCTCATAAAACGCTAACATCCAATTCCATTATTTGCAAAATATGTTTTGAAATGGAGCAATAACTTGTATTACATGATTAATCAATTCTGGGCATATCAATAGTATTCATGGTAATGTCCACAGGAATGAAATATTACCATTAATGTAGATGTAGGAGTCCATTTTCTTTTCAGGATGTATTTTTCTCTCGCCCAGTGGTGTCACTGTAACCAATGTTAGAAATACAAATTCAATTTCACACCACACCAACCTTGCCTAAAGGGACAACACTTAGTTTTATTATAATGATCCAACAAGGGATCAAAGGAAGTTAGCATATGGGGAGAGACTGATTATGGAAGGAGGTGCAGGTGGAAAGAGGAAAAAGAAACTCAGGTGAGGGGAATGAAGTGATTGCAGATGGCAGATGGGCATGGCAGGATCCGTGAAGCAAGCAGATAGGAGGAGAATGGCTATTAAAGTACATTGAGCCAGACTGTGACAGTCATGTTAATCATAACTTGGCATTTACTGCCAACGGCTGTTGCTGGAAAACTACTTGAATTATATTGTGGAAGATGGTGGTGGTCACTGCTGGTAGTAAAATATTTTGTCACTGTTGCCTCTGAAGAATAAATCCAGCCTCCAAGGCTCTTGGTTCCATGTTTAAATGTCTATGGAGAATAACATGGGGTTTTGAATGATAGTTCGTGACAAATTCTGTAGGTGGCGAAGAAGTAAAAGCTGTTCAGGTTTTGAACTACACTTTTCCCATCTAGATTCCACTTGGGTTTTGGATTATCGGTGCCGTTAAAGTAGTTAGCTATTATGAAGACGGATTACGCTAACGCGGATCTGCGCCGACGCCTGATTTCCACCGTCCCCGGTGGAAATACGTACGCGCTGCGGAAGGGCTACGACCTCTGCCCTGCGTCAATTTCCACCGGGCTCGTAACGGCAGCGTAGCGCTGCCTTGCGAGCCAGCCGTATTCACGCGATAATCCTAAACCTAATGTACTCGCCTTCCACTCCCAAAACTACTGCAATTAAATGCCAGGCTTTGTCCTTTCTGACATTGTCCTTATAAAAAAGAATGATTTATTTCATCGTCGTCCATGTTACCGACCCTCTGAGACCCTTTGATTGACTGCTGACCTGGTACCACCGGTCATGACGTAATGTTGATGTGAAGTTGTGATAGGCTACATGAGCTGAGTATTGTGTTCTATTGTGAAATTGTCCGGATGCTCCATGGCTTTTACTCTTTCACTTCCTGCCCGGCTCGATCGGCTCTGTTGAAATTGACGCGGTTCAGCAACGGCTCGCGTCAAAAATAGAAGTGCTACGGAATGATAGCGCTGCGGCACGGCGCGCCGCTCCTGGGACGCTGTTGAGACGAGTCGCAGCGCGCCCGGTGGAAATGGTTTCATTGATTAGAGTGGCAACGATCAGCAGCGGTGACCGCGGCGCTTACGTCCCCAGTGGAAATCAGGCGTAACGGACGTTACGACTCGCCCAGTCAAGGTTGCATAGCAACGGCAATGTTTCATAGTTTGTCTTCACCGAAATGGCACCAGAGCCCGCCTACGGAGGAGGTGGCACCAACGCTGCTCGTCCATCCACGCGTGAAATGACAATCATGTTAGGTTGTGAATGGTTGCGAGCAACTCCCGCTTCCCTAACAAACAACTACTTTAACGGCACCGACAATCCAAAACCCAAGTGGAATCTAGATGGAAAAGGTGTGCAGTTCTAAACCTGAGCAGCTTTTACTTATTCGCCACCTACAGAGTTTGTCACATACGATCATTCAAAACCCCCATGTTATTTTCCATAGACATTTAAACATGGAACCAAGAGCCTCGGAGGCGGGACTTATTCTTCAGAGGTCTATAGTAGAAGTATGGTAGAACATAAAACCGTCTTTATCTCCCTCACCATTCATTCTCTCAAATGTATGTTCAGAGGTTAGACAGACATGATGTTGCCCATAGACTCACTAACTTATTGCTTTGTTGGTGGTTTTATACCACCTGAACAATCCTTGATCTTATGGTTACATGATATGAATACTAACAAGATGTTCATTCAAATTCCAGGGCTAAATAGCTATTTGTATGGACAGCAAATATGATACACACACACACACATTTGAATACAATGTATAAAGAGGGGCAGGGAAAAATGGCCTTGTGCACATTTTGTTTTGTGAAATTGCAAAATACAGAACGACAAGGAACGTCTGTCACATATCACTCAAGTAAACATTTAAATACAATTATGTATTTGTATTAACACACACATTCAAAGTACATTTTGAAGTATATAAATAGAACATTCCCCTTAATGTGCAATAAATAATTATTCCCTGTGCTGCAGTGAAGCCTGAATATGTTTGTATATTATAAATATGTAGTTGGCCTTCCTGCTTTTGTAACAATGGGGATATCAATGCTGTATCTCTTGAAAGAATGAAATCCTACTTTAGTATTATATTAGGGGAACTAGCTAGCTGGACACCTGTATTTGGTCTATTCAACATTTTAAAGTGTTGATCATTTTATTTAAAGTGATCTTTTAAAAATATGGTCTCCATAGAGAAGAATAGGGCCACTAGTTGCAAAGTGTAACTTTGCAAGAGTACCACTTGATTTAGAAGGTGATTTAAGTGATGTGTGATATAGTGTGTTTGTAGCCTCAATATACACACCTGTTGTTGACCGGGGATGTTATCTTGTCCAGCTGCTGTTCCAGGAGACCAACCCGGGGGTGCGCTACGAGTACACAATCAGACAGGAGTACTCAGACGACAACACCACTGTCATGTCCGACTTCTTCTGGAAATTTGGGTCGTGGACTGAGTGCAGTGCCTCTTGTGGGGCCGGTAAGGGAAAATAACTAATTTACTTGTTTTGTTTAAACTTCTATGATTAAAACATGTTATGGCTCCCTTTAAAAAATTCTAAAACAATGTCATGTCATTTACATTTACATTTAGGGCATTTAGCAGACGCTTTTATCCAAAGCGACTTACAATAAGTGCATTTGTTACAATAAGTACATTTGTCATAAGAAGTGAAACAATATATCGCTGTCGGTACAGTAAAGATGTTCATAGAACCAAGTGCAAGTATTACAATCGCTAGGCTAGCCCATTCCCCGTGTAAACCAAAGATAGCAGCTACTGTAGAATTAAGTACCTTGAATAAGTGCAATGTACAAGTGCCAGGACGTACAACATTCAATGGTGGCTGTGCATTGGTTTCTATGCAGAGTCGAGGTGAACTCTGAACAGGTGAGTTGAGTCTTGTGCGGAAGCTGGTGAGCGACTCTGCGATCCTGACATCGGTAGGGAGCTCGTTCCACCACTGAGGTCCCAAAACAGAGAAAAGTTGTGACTTCGCTGATCGACCTTTGCTTGCTCTTAGCGATGGCGGTACCAGACGTCCAGCTGAGGTAGTTGAGCGGAGGGATTGAGCTGGGGTGTGTGGCTTTACTAATGCTTGGAGGTAGGCAGGGGCAGTTCCATCGACTGCCTTGTATGCCAGTACCATCATCTTGAATCTGATGCGAGCTATTACAGGGAGCCAGTGGAGGTCTCGGAAGAGGGGGGTTACATGTGAGAACTTTGGTAGGTTGAACACGAGGCGCGCTGCCGCATTCTGGATGCGCTGCAAGGGTTTAATCGCAGAGGCAGGGAGTCCAGCCAGGAGCGAGTTGCAGTAGTCGAGGCGGGAGATGACCAGTGATTGGACTAGAAGCTGAGCTGCTTCCCTTGTGAGGAAGGGCCGGATCCTGCGGATGTTGTAAAGTGCAAATCTGCAGGATCGGGCCACCGTAGTGATGTTTGCGGTGCAGCATTACTGATTGTCCAACACTACACCAAGGTTTTTGGCAGTTGGAGAAGGAGATACAGTGATGTTCTCAACAGTGACCAGTAAGTCCATGTGTGGGCACCCTAAATGTCATACATAATGTTATAGCAGTGGGAAGAATCCTCCACATTGTTTCCAGGATTGATGTGGCAGTACTATGTAATGAGTCCTTTGCTTGACATCTACGGGTCCAACAGAGTCTAACCCATGGGCAAACGAGTGTCATTCTTTCATCATTCTATATGACATAATTCTAAAATATTTTTGTTGTATACACTAAAACACCACGCTGTAGAAGCTGAATGCTTTTTGTATAACTATTTGACCAATGGTGTCATAATGGTGAAAGTGCTATCTACACTACAGCCAACACTCTGCATTGCATTGTGCCATATAGGTGCGCAAAAATTAAGCCTTTTGACAGGGGCATCAATATAGGACATTAGGACAAGCACAGGTGACACTCATTTTGTGGGTATTTGCATCCTGGGAAGGCACAGGTAGACACGCTTCCAACCAATTCAAAGATAAAAACACCATTCAAAGCAAGCCTAATTTTAAGCTATGTAAAGGTTTTGTAACCGGGACAGGTAGGTTAATGCTGGTGATGGGTCAGGCTTCGGACTAGCGCTATAGACCAAGTAGATGTGAGGTCACTCCTTTAACCTACTTTCCGCTGTCGCAAGAGGCATTTAAAGATATCTTACGGATCCAAATGTCTGTCCTTTTGTTGCCTGGAAGAGTAGTTGGTATTTCGAGGTCTAACAAACTTTTACATTCATACAAAATCCCCCAAATGTCCAAAAGTTTTGTTCACTGAAAGTAGTTAAAACCCGTTTACATTCTACAGAAAGGCTCTTGAAGCTCTATGGTCGGGATAAATATGTTCATGAATACTAACAATTTATTCCTACATTTGAAGGCAAATTATTTGATTTGGTTTAATCATGGGAAGATTGTTGCATTCTTACACACAGGCAGCATCGACTGTAATGTACATGATTTTTCTCAAAAAACATCCAAGGGTCCTGGTTTGCTATCAAGAATAACCAAGACTAGGGGACTTGCCATTGTTCGAGACGGCAAAGTATTTGCAGCCCACAACAAATGTGGAAAGGGGAGGTAATCGTACATGGAGACGGTAGGATTTGTAAGTACAAGGAGTTGCCATGGCAGAGGGAAACCGCAGGATGTGACAGTGAGGGAATTGATTGGAATAGAAATATGTCCATCTAATCTTGTGCATTCAGCAGACACTTGTATCCACAGCCAGTAACACGTTACACTACTATCAAATCATACAATCAAAATACCAGAAGGTCCTAAACAATGTAATGTAGGTCAGGCAAATCAACACGTCACCCTTAATGGCAGCATCTAGGGTTGACTTGATGCAGGCCGATACTAGGAGTCAATAGAGGCAGATGTAGAGTTGCTCATTTATCAGGCATGCATTCTAAAGCCTGGCCAGATGTTTTGCCCGCCGGCTGCAGTTGTCCTCCAAAATATAATAGGATTAAATTATTGGCTTTCCTCATGATGCCCTGTGTTTGTCCGTGATTGCAGTGCAAGATATAGGGCCCTATCTTGCATCCAGCTCAATTTACTTTCTACACCGACGCATGTGTCGTTGCTAGTTTGCAACTGGCGCGGAGCATTCTTTTCCCTCCACAGTCACGCGTCGCTAAATTAGCCATACAGCAAACATATTTTCTTAACACAGAAATCGTGTACAAGCCCATAACTTTTAGGATTGATGAGTATTTGATCGTGAGAAAACATTGTTTTACCGCGAGTGAGTGTTAAAGTGAATGAATGAATGCGGGCGAGTGTGTGTATGTGTAAAATAATTAATGAATGCGGGCGCGTGTGTGCGTCCATCTGTTTAAACACACGCAAACTAAACCCGTAACGCATAATACAGTCCATGGCAATGTTTGTAAACGGGGGGACACATGCATATTAGGAACACAAGTCGATAACGGTAATGCATACAATACTTGTAAGAAACAATGTTTGTTAATGTATTGCGTATATCATTAAATAAAACCACAGTTACCGCATATCATATGTGTGTTAAGTTTTCTTTGCCGAAATTTATTTGAGGACTTAGTATTTCTGAAGTTGTGGAAGAAAGCGCTATTCCATGTGTGTATAAGGCCATATTATTTGGCCACAAACTGAGACATTTGAAGTTTAAAATTCATGTGGTTGTAATAACCACAGGCGAGGTAGTGAGCGAAGAAAGTCCATAGGAGCTTTATTAGATTCCTCAAAAGGGGCAGACAGGCGCAGCTCAACCGGAACACTAAAACAACCGGACACACCCACACGGAAGGAAACCCCCGGGACCCCCCACTCAGAAGGCCCGCCCCTTCCTCCCAAACCCTGTGACGCTACATTACCCCCCCTTCACAAAGTTCCTCGCCCCGAGGAATCACAGAAAAAAACAGCCCCCAGAATAAACGTAACTTCTCTTTATCATGACGTGCCCCCCCACATAACAACAGGCACAACGCTGAACAAAATTACTAAACTCATCCTACCGATAGCAAACAAAGTCTGTTAAGTGCCCTGGTGGCCCCCTGGGCCGTCGAGAACCCCCTCCCCGGGCCTCCGGTACAAAGGGAACGGGGTCTTCAGCACCTGGGAGGGGGTGGGGGGGCGGGGGGCAAAGGGTATCGGATACAGGGGAGGGCCGGTTATCCCCGCCAGCTGGGGTAAAGGCGTCCGACCGAGGCCCCGCCGGTGTCGCCGGGGGGGTGGGCTTTGAGGCGGCAGGGCGGCAGCGAGGGGTAACGGGACCCCCCTGGGCCAGTGGGGAGGCACCCCCTTTGTACGGAGCCAGTCTGTCTCTGTGCAGTGCCACCCTGCTTCCTTTAGGTGGTAGGTGCAACCGGTACACCACCTCACCCAGCCTCTCCAGAACTCGACAGGGGCCCACCCAAGGACTGTCCAGTTTAGGGCATCTCCCCTTCTTGCTTTGGGGATTGAACACCCAAACTAGCTCTCCCGCCTGGAAATGCCGGCCTTTGCTTTTTAGGTCGTAATTCCTTTTCTGCCTCACCCCTGCCCTCTGCTGTTGCTCCTGGGCAAATAGGTGGGCCGACTCCAGGCGATCTTGGAGTCTCCTGGCATACTCAGGGCCAGGGGAACAGTCTGGGGCATCCGGTGGACGACCGAATGCCAACTCCGCCGGGGTACGAAGCTCCCTTCCCAGCATGAGAAGGGAAGGCGTGCATGACGTAGACTCCTGCACGGCGGTGCGGCAAGCCATGAGAACCAGGGGAAGGTGGTTATCCCAGTCTCTCTGGTGCTGGGAGGTGAGGATGGCCAGCTGTTGGCCCATGGTGCGGTGGAAGCGCTCCACCAGTCCATCACTCTGCGGCCTCAGGGGAGTGGTGCGGGTCTTATGGATGCCCAGGCGCTCACACATAGCGGAGAACACCCGGGACTCAAAATTTCTCCCCTGGTCGCTATGCAATGTCTCTGGCACCCCAAAACGGCTGAACATGCCTTCCAACAGCACGTCGGCCACGGTCTCAGCTTCCTGATCGGGGATGGCATAGGCTTCGGGCCACTTGGAGAAGTAGTCCACGGCAGTGAGAACGAAGCGGTTGCCACGGTCTGAGCGGGGCAGCGGCCCCACCACATTCACCGCCACCCTCTCCATAGGCGCGCCCACCAGAAACTGCTGAAGGGGAGCATGTGAGCGCCCGGTGGGGCCCTTCCGTGCGGTGCAGGGGTCACACCGACGGCAAAAGTCCACGACATCCCTCCGGGACCGGCCCCAGTAAAAACCCTGGCGTAGGCGTTGGAGTGTCTTAGCAACCCCAAAGTGCCCCGACCCTGCGGCTCCATGCATGGCCTCGAGCACAGCCCCCTGTAGGCCCTTGGGAACCACAACCTGCCACCTCTCTTCGCCCGTGACCGGCTCCTTCCAGGCCTGCTCCAGCACGCCCCGGCAGAGGCGCAGAGCCCCGAACTTGGTCCACAGTCCCTTGACATCTCTGGAGAGGGCGGCCACCTCCTCCCACGGTGGTTTTCGCCGCACCTCCACCCACTGCAACACCGGCTGAAGGTCGGTATCCTGCTCCTGCTGCTTTCTCCAATCGCATCCATCTATGGTCTCCAACCCTCGGCAGATGACCTCCAACTGCTGCACCGCGGCGCATCCCTCCTCCTCTGCCCGCAGCTCTCTCTCGCAGGCCTCCTTCCTCTCGCAGCAGCGACACCCCTCGGCAGCGCAGGGCCGCCGAGAGAGTGCGTCGGCGTTGGTGTGTCGGGCTCCAGCCCGGTGTTCCACTTGGAAGACGTAGGCCTGGAGTTCCTCCAACCACCTGGCCACCTGCCCTTCCGGCTCTTTGAAGGTCATTAGCCACTGGAGAGCAGAGTGGTCAGTCCTCACTGTAAAAGGCAGGCGTAGTACCTGAAGTGACGGATGGAGAGCACTACGGCCAAGAGCTCTCTGCGGGTAACGCAGTAACGCTGCTCCGCCTTGTTAAAGGCCCGGCTAAAGTACGCCACCACTCTCTCTCCATCGGGCCCCACTTGGGAGAGCACCCCTCCCACCCCGACGCCACTAGCATCGGTGTCCAGCATGAACGGCAGCGAGGGGTCAGCTGGGGCCAGCACGGGGGACTCGCTCAGGGCACGCTGAAGGCTGGTGAACGCCCCCTGGCACTGCTCAGTCCACAGGAAAACACTTTCCTTTTGTAGCAGCCTGTAAAGAGGAGCAGCCAAGCATGAAAAACCCCGCACAAACTTCCGGTAATAGGAAGCCAGGCCCAGGAAGCTCTTGAGCTGCCTCTGATTAGCCGGGGTGGGCCAGTCTGCAACCGCCTGCACTTTCGCTTCCATTGTGCGGATACCCTCCCCCCCCAATGTGTGCCCCAAGAACTGTACCTCTCTGCGCATGAAGTGACACTTATCTGGATGCAGCTTCAGGCCCGCTGCACGGATCCGTTCCAGCACCCGGCGCAGGGACTCGAGGGCGGAGTCAAAGGCACTGCCATGCGCCAAGATATCGTCCAGGTATACCAGGCACTGTTGGCGGGGGATGCCTGACAAAACCCGGTCCATCAGGCGGGCGAAGGTGGCTGGAGCGTTACACAGTCCAAAACTAAGGACTTGGAACTGCCACAAACCCCGGCCTGTGCAGAACGCTGTCTTGGGTCTTGCTTCTGGGGAGAGGGGCACCTGGTAGTACCCACTGCGGAGGTCCAAGGCAGAGAACCAGGACGATCCCGAGACTAAGTCCAGGGACTCGTCGATGCGCGGTAGCGGGTACGAATCTGTTTTGGTCACCCCATTTACCGGCCTGTAGTCCGGGCAGAGCCGCCAGGTGCCGTTCTTTTTGGGGACCATGACGACAGCGGACGCCCAAGGACTGTCACAAGGCCTGCAGCATGTCCTCCACCGCTTGGTCACACGCCTCCTGACGTGCCAAAGGGAGACGACGCGGCCGACACTTGATAGGCCTGGCCTCCCCAGTGTTGATCTCGTGAAGCACCAAGGGAGTCCGGCCCACGTCATCCTCCCCCATAGCAAAACTGTCCTGGAACTCCAGCAGCAACTGCCACAACCGCTCCTGCTGCTGGTCGTCCAGCCCCTCCCGGTTCTTTATCCATATTTCCCTCACGGTCGGCGGCGACGCCCCCCCCTTCAGTCGTCGTGACTGGGCCTGGGTTGCTTGGGGCACATAAGTCCTGGGAAAGGTTACGGACGCCACGGGCAGGGGATCGCTGACTTCGGGCTCTACTGCACACACTGCCGGCGAGATGGACCCCACGGGCGGCCCCGAACCTGAGCCAGTGGGCAACAAAGCGATCACAGGCCCCCCTCGGAAGCTCACCGTGCCCCCGTCCAGATCGAGTCGGCAACCTGTGGCCTTCAAAAAGTCACAGCCCAGAATACATGGGTCCTGCACCGCTGCTACCCACACTGAGTGACGTACGTCCTTTCCCCCCACAGTCAATGTAAGTAGCCCCGTACCTTTCATCGGGGCCAGCCCCCCTGTGGCCGTGCGCAGCTGCACGTCAGTGGGCTCCAACCGAATCCACTCCGGGCACACGTCTGGTCTGAGCACCGTCACTGATGAACCGGTATCCACCAGGGCCAAACACGGCACCCCCTCCACGGCCACAGGAACATAGCATGAATCCCCGTCACCGAGTCGACCCACCACCATCGCTGTCCTTGAAGCTTCGATGACGTCTGCTTCTGGGGGAAGTGGGTCTTGGCTCCCCCGCCTGTGCTGACGTGGCCCCTCCGTTTCTGGAACAGCTGGGGCGGGGGGAGCGGGGGAAGAACTGTTTAAGGTCCGCACATCCCCCCCTGTGCGGGCCCTGTGGCGTTTCCCGGACCCGCGCGTGTGGGGCAATCTCTGACCAAATGTCTGGCTTGGCCACACCCCCAACAGGCTCTTTGGTCGGGACGCTGTCGAATGCGTGACGGCTGCAGTGATACGGCCCTTATCAGTTCCGTAATTTCTGTCGACCACGCCGGCTTTTCCTCCGCCACCGGGCCCTGGGCTGCCCCCCCTGCCGGATAACTCCCTCTCGGGCCCCCCTCAGTGACCGCGCCCCACACGATTTCCCTCTCCACGGCCATCTCCAAAGCCGACTGAAGAGAAGTTGGGTGCTGTAATTGCACTTGAACCCGCAGCTCCAGAGGAAGGAGGGCTCTGATGAACTGGTCCCGTGCCAACTCGCTCTGCACGCTGGGGGGCATGTGTGCATGTGCCCTACGTGCCAGGCTCTCAATGTCATTAGCCAACACCCTCAGCGACTCCCCCGGCTTCCTGCAGCGGTTACCAAGCTCATTACGAAGGAGCTCCGGCTTCACACATTGTCCAAACCGCCTCTGCAAGGCCCCCACTAAAGCTCCGTAATCCCGTCTCTCCCCCGGTGAAAGCAGCAGCAGGCACGACAACGCGTCGTCTGTGAGGCACAAAGCCAGCTGCAATGCTTTAGCCTCTACTGTCCATCCCCCAGCGTCAGCCAGCAGTTCAAATTGAGCATGAAACGCCTCCCAGTCAGACCTACCGGAGTACTTAGGCGTCTTAACCGAAACGGCGGCAACTGGGACATGGGGTGCGGCAACTGGAACATGGGCGCCGCCATGTCTGTTTACCTCCCGAGCCGCGGGCTCCCGCTCCGGGCGCGCGGGAAGAGAAGACAACCCTGCGTCGGCCGCCTGCTTCCTTGCAGCTTCTCTCAACCCCTCTCTGGCCTCTTGGGAAGCTCTGCGAAACTCCCCATACGCGTCCTCTGTCCATCCGAACGCACCAGTCTCCTGCTCCACCTCCTCCTCTTTCACTTTCGGAAAAGACATGACCGACGCGAACTAACCGACACACTAAAACTAACGCTGTAGCCCGACCGCGACGTAAATCCAAAGTAGCCCTCCGCTTGGACGCACAACTCTCCACCCACTCCCGTCGTTTGTTCACTTCTGACACCAATGTAATGACCACAGGCGAGGTAGTGAGCGAAGTAAGTCCATAGGAGCTTTATTAGATTCCTCAAAAGGGGCAGACAGGCGCAGCTCAACCGGAACACTAAAACAACCGGACACACCCACACGGAAGGAAACCCCCGGGACCCCCCACTCAGAAGGCCCGCCCCTTCCTCCCAAACCCTGTGACGCTACACACATGCATCTGTCTCAGCGGAGACTGCAAACACGCTGTCAAAATATCAACTCGTCAGATTCAAATGCGCTCATGGCTCTTAAAGGCGGTAGGAGATGGCACTCTCATTGGTTTATTGCACGTTACTCCTAAACCACACCTACGGGTAATTAGGCTACTTCAGGGCAACCCTTTTTAGATTTGCATCGGGCGTAAGAGTCATTTATCCGCCAGTATAATAACAACATCACCATAAAACCGCCCATAAAGCTACTTGTGTTTGGCGCTTCTCACTTGCTTTTCAGAATGTTAAAATAGGGCCCATATAGTTTTCGGTCTTGTGTCATGTGAATATCATTGAGGCTAGTATAGCGTTTTTGCCCCATTTGTGGTCGGCGGTTTATGTATTGTAATTAGTCACAAACTCAATACTCTTTTTACTGTTTACTGCTTGGCTGACGTGACCTGCTGTACATGAAATGATAAGTGAACCTAGTGTGCTGTGGTGCAAAGCGGAAGATAAATAAGTAGAATGCTCCAGGGTCTAGGTGTGATGCTGTGGGAACATTTTAAAACATCCTTCACAAAGATTGTTAGAGTAGCTATGTTCTCCAGTTTCACAGATGCGGTTGACCCTGCATGCAGAAATATTTCAGTAAACATCATTACTACTATTCCTTTAGGAGTCATAATACGCCACAATTTTTCCCAGAATATTCTCTACACAGATAGAGAATATTGAATATGATGCCAATTATCTGTTGCCAATTAGTCTGTATGTTGTACTTTACAATTATTCTGTACCTGGTTCCACTCCTTCTCGCAGGCTTCCCACTCCAGGGGTTGGCATGAGCAGGAGGGGAGTGCAAGTATAGGGAGGAAAGACGGCACAACGTCATTACTCTCATTACTCACTGATATTAGATCACACTAGCACAGCTTAAGAACATGTTTGTATTCTAGGCTGACCAGGAAAAGTTGACGGTCCAAAACCTTGTTAACTCTGTCTTCCAGCGGAGACTATGGCCCATGTTTGGCACATAACCAGGAGAGGGTGACCTTTGGGAGTTCCAAAGTATCCGTTATGGCAGGGAAAATTGACAATTGCATTATGAATATTATTTGTTGCCATCAGAATGCTATTTTTGACCTGCAGTCCTCAGAGAGGATGATTCCTCCTCCCATCTCCTTCAGCTCTCTTAAAGGCCTACATGCAGGTTAACCTGAAGTTTTGATTAATGGGTACAAAAATAACTCAAAGTATGTGTATCATTTATAAAATGTCTCAAATAGTGTTTTCGAGACAAAAGTCCAGTTTTTGTCGTTTTTGGCAGTAACAGGTGTTTTCTTAAGCCATTCGGCGATGACATCATGTTGGAGAGACGTGGTACAAGGTAGCCTCAGCCTAGTACTAGAACTATGGTGTCTAAGAGGTGGCAAGAACCACAAATAACATGTATGATGGCCTACAGCCGTATAATTTCAAACCTGTCAGACGTGAGAGGGCGAATGAGGAATTGCCGAGAACTGATGGCGGTCAAAGCCAATTAAATGCATGGTCAGAGGAGAATGAGTGGAGAGTTGCTATCATTTAGCAACGCAGCAACTCAATAGTCAATGAACAGCAGTGCATACAATAACAACACTTTTATTTATTTTTACTGTCAGTGAATAGCACCGAGTGAAAGTCAACGTTTTCTTTATATCTAGTGACAGCGATTATGTTGTAGTCAAAGTACAGGTAAACTTAGTCAGAAGATCTAGAAATAGAAGGCATAATGCTAGCTGTGGGCTAACTTGCCAGTCCCACCTGTGAAATCCCCCCTAGATAATCCCTAATTAAATCTTACCCCTGACGTTGTAATCGGATTTCTGATTAGTCATCCCACATTTTGATGGTAGCCTACTAGCTCTAGTAACAACATCTTTGCCTAGTGTTTATTTCTAAGCTTTATTTTACCCATTGTGCGAAATACCGTCAACATTCGGGGGTCCCCATCTCCCAATTGTTGTGCAATACCGATATGCATTTTGCAGTAGGCCTATAACATTACAATATTTCCTGGATGCAAGACAATCAGTATTTAGCCTACATGACAACACACACACGCACACACTTAACATTTTTTGATAATCCGATATGCTATATATTTTAAAGCAACACCGACATAGGAGGCTGCATTGGCTAAAGTTGTTTGGATGCACGTTGATTTATAACAAGGAGAGGTAAAGTTGTGCATTACAATGCAAACACGACAATAATTGGCACCAATCTGGCGCACTTAGAAGAGCATTCAACTGAATAAATGGCAAGTATAGCCCATCGGACAAGCTATCAGTGCACTTGCAAATGAGTGCCTGCAACTATGATCGATCGTGGTGTGACATTATTTAACCATCGATCTACCGCAAATACGACCAGACAGATGTACATTGAACACATACACAAAGCACATCGTCCATCGTCCACAAAGCACATCGCTCTCTCTCACTCTCTCACGCCCGTACACAATCACTCAAACTTATCCAACTCCAAGGCTATGCTGCTTCACTAAGACCACAACTAACCAGAAGGCTTTCATAACCATTAGAGTTGTGACGTTCACGAATCTATTGAACTCTTTAACATGAACATGGGAACCGAGTCGCAGTGGTGAGCCGTTCTTTTTCTTTTTCGTTCTTTTCTTTTTTTATCGATGTCACGTTCACAGCATGGGCACACAAGCACTACCTCCTACTACTCCACTGAGACGGAGAGCATGCAGAGTGCACTCGTGGTGGAATGTTGATATGCAAATTTCACATGTCGGTCAGAAGCGGGAACACGCGTTTGTTTGTTTCACGTGAGTGGGTCCGTGGCGGAGGCAGAGTACTGCAACTATAAGCCGAAGAAAGAGCAGCAGCATCTCTTTTTAAAAATATGACACATTTTATACAAAGATCCAAAATAGTGATCTCAGTGTCAAAGCAGAGGGATACAGCACCACCTTGTGGAATGTTTACAATGAATGCAGATCAGACATTAAAATCTAGTCCACACATGTTAAATTAAATTATAATCAATATTTAAAATATATCAAGCTCAGATATCCGATGTCTAAGTCTGAATAATTTTGAACCAAATCTTGCTCTATCATTCCTCACAGTGATTATTTCCCAGATAAAAAGGGTTACCACTAGGCTATCTTCTTAAAAATTAATTAATGAGCCAGTCTTTTGAACGGCTCTTTGAAAAGAACAGCTCCTCAAGATCCAGCTCCCTTCAAAGAGCCATGAATCCCATCTCTAATAACCATGCAGTATGCCGAAGCCGGAAAGGACACGCGCACAGCCGCACAAACTCATCTTATGCAAAACAATCCGTTTTATCATCAACATTCAGTCACTGCAAAGATTTAAAGACTAGCCTCTTACCATAAGTTAGAATGGACCCAAAGTATGTGATTGATACAGTCTGGTTTAGCTTACGCTTGCTATCCGTTTTTAGTATGACTTCTCATCATTAATCTTTCTTGTGTGAGGCGCACATGGCTAATTTGCATACGTGCACAGGACTGGTTGGCTCCGCAAGGCAAATAATAGAACATAGCCTATTTAATTATCTATCTATCTATCTATCTATCTATGCTTGTGTCTAGTTTTAATGTGATGTATTTTGTGTATGTCCAGACTTGTTGTCTCCCTTGTTCTGTGTGGTCTTGTAGGCTATACTGTGGCGAATCACCTAAATGAATTCCCAACGATTTGTGTCGTTTGGTATTAATAAAGACTTGACTAGGCTATCTATCTAGGCTATTAATTAACAATTATTCGCCGAAGTGAATAGTGGGGAATAGCCCCCAAGACCAAAGGTCGAGGGGGCTATTCCCCACTATTCACGGAGCCTGAGGTGAATAATTGTTAATTAAATGTTTTAGTATATACTACACGTGAACACTCCAAAAATAAACAAGATAACACTTTTTACCGGGATTTATTTTAGTATTTTATTATTTTATTAGTGGTATATTAGTTGTTATTAGCGGACATTTTGTGATGAAAACAATATCGAGTTTGAGATGTCAATCATGGGATATTGCCCAATATCCTGAAATAGCGAACCAATCAAATTGCGCCATGTTATGAGGTTCACTGTAGCATATACTTACTATATATAATATCTATGTATTTATCTATGTAACTGTATAATCTGCTCAACACTCTCTTACTAGTCTCTACTCTCAAGGGTCTCAATGCGGCTTTGGGCCTTGTCTCCCCAACGTGACGTCATGCAATGCATTCTGGGGGAAATGAGAATCAATAGCAAACCGCTAAAAAGTACCTACGTTTTCGTATTACATTCCGTTTTGTGATACCTAACAACATTAAATACAATAAATAACAGTTTAAATCTTTATTACCAACAAGCAAATTGCACAAATTTGTTGGAAAATAAACCCTGCAACACAGCCTTTAATACTCCTGCTTGCTCACTCGTCTGTACTAAAGGAGCGACGGAGTAGAGGCACTGATGTCGGAAACAGTTGCTTCCACTGATGCACATATGAGCCATTACTTCACATAAATGAAACACATTTGTAAACTTTCATGTAATCTTCATTTTGCAAATAGTAGCAAAGTTCATGCTAATTAAAATAGATAGCGTAAGCTAACATGTTAACTGTAAAACCTGGTATCACGCGATTTCGTGCTCGTGCTCATGAAAATTAAACGATTGGTTCGTGTCCAAGAGTACGATTGACCGACGTCTTCTGTGCTACACAGAAAGAAATGTAAACCCATGCATTTATAATGGGAGCGTTTCTCTGACTTTTTCGTGCTACACAGAGCAACATTTAAACCAATGCATTTCAATCTGGAGATTTTCTTAGACTTCAGAAAAGGGGGCGGGGCGGGGGTTACACTGCACCCTCTACGTCAAAACAACGATCCAATTTTTCAGATTCAGTTATCGTACATATCAATATGGCCTTGTTCACGACCTATGGTCATAATTTATTTCTCTGTAATATGCATGCATATATCCTGTATTTAATGCATGGAGATATTATACGAACACAATATTCTCAACAATCCCCGAACATATTGATTCTAGATCCCTGTGATAGGAGCGGGATGCTGTGATGAGGATCATTAATGTACACAATGTAAGCAAAGGTCATTTTGCAAACAAGTCTGAGTTCTGTGTAAAGTTTAATTTACACAAACCTAGATGAGGATTTATCACCTTAATTGTGTGCTTCCGTCATTTACTAATTTAAAGATAAATTATTTAGCCGGCGTTTGCGTTAAACAGTAGCTGTAATAAACTTGTTTTTTGTCTGTATTGACATTTCTGTCAACAAGCACCCCTCCCCTCTCCCCATATTGATATGGAGAATAGTTGCCACACCCCAGTGGTGGTCGTGTCATATATATGAAAGAGGGCATTCAATATATACTACGATGATCATTTCGGAGGCTGAAGCCCTAAAGGAAGTGATGCAATGAGCAGGTGACTTCTTAGTCAAGGACAGTAACAAGTAAGCTATAGACCTGGGGTCAAAGAGGGTCCCAAGGGACATACACGATTCTCATTTTTGGGGTTCAAGCCCTACAAGAAATGACTCACAAAGCCTCAGCAAATGCTCTCGTTTTACCTCACCCAGTGGCTCGCTTGCAAGATTTTGAACTGTTCTTCCAAGACTTTCAACATTAGCCATCCAACATGCATATCTGAGATTCACGCGTTCTTTCCTAATGCCAAAAAGTTATTAGCTAAATGCACATTAACTTATTTTTATCTTATAAGGGGCTTGGTGCCGGCTCGTTTTGACCTTTTGACTCCAGACTTGAAAATACTATCAGAAGTGTTGCCTGCACCCTGGTTGAAGGTTAAATGTTACATGTGCTTCAATGGAGCATTTGATGATCCTGTGACACACAAAATGTAAGAACATACTAGACGTCATCTCACACACTAAATAATCTGGTTCATTTTTAGAAATAAACCAACTATTAATCTGGTTCCCTATTTCTTATTCGTATACATATGCAGCTTGCCATGATCATTGCACTCAATAACAAAAATAGTCAATATTAGGTTTGGGTAAATTAAAAAAAAAAGAAAATTTACAAATCTAATATTCAACGTATATGTCAATGTATTAAGTTTATCTTAAATATTTTCAACATCGCCAAATTCAACATGCCAAATTCAATGTATGAAACTCAATGTATGAAATTTAGTATGAACATCCGGGGACCCAAGGAAGAGCAATCGATGCTAGATCGCGGTCAAGCAAGGAGAGCAAACGGGAATAAGAGGGTCAGTCGCTGGATACCCGACTCTGATGCGGGAAGGCATGTGTAAAGCCATAGCCATGTCTAACGCCAACGGCTTCTACACCGACCCACCGAAAAGTGTGGCGCTGTTGCACATTTTCTGCAACATGCACGAGTTGGAAGCGTAGACAGACATGAAGTCGTTCATGTGCGGAAACATGCACAAGCTTAAATCGTAACATTTCTATCGTCATCTATCACTGGGAATGGGTGGGCAATAGCACGTTGAGTGGCTGAAGCAGAACGGTTGATATGCCTCTGTGGTGGCATAACGAGAGCGCAACGAGCGTGCAGAACCGAGTATTGCGCACTGAGTGGCATGATACAGATATGAGGTTGACAAATTAAGGTTGCTGTCGGACACTTTTTCCTGAGGCACGCTGTGCTTCCACACGATCTACAGGCTGCTGCCGCTTCACTGCGCTCTCATTCAACGGATCGACCAAAATTGCTGCCCTAATAAATGGGGCTCTTAACCCTTTACAATTACCCTTAAGCTGCATGCAAATCCACCCAAGTCACTGCAATCACACTTCACTTATAGGCATTAAAAACTGTGTGCATTCCATTATAACATAGAGCTGCGCTTAATAAATACATTTGATTTGATTAGCATTTTACAGACCCATACAATGGATAGAGTGTTCAGAACGTTCCACCACCGTTGCTTCTTTCCCCATAAAAAGTCACTGGTCAGTGTTTGATTAAGTTGATTTACCTTTATGCATTTCCTATTATAGGCTACTGTGTAAAATGCTGTTGAGAATTAACGTTTGTGTCAAGAAAGAAAGACCCATCATCACAGCCGTTGCCGTTGGACATAGCTTAAACCTGCTTTGCACATGCCTTCCCACATCAGATTCGGGTAACCAACGACTGACGCTCTTAATCCCGCTCGCTCTCCTTGCTTGATCGCGATCCAGCCTCTAAGATTGATTGCTCTTCCTTGGGTCCCCGTATGTTAACACTGAATTTCATACACTGAATTTTGCAGCTGAATTTGGCATGTTGAATTTCGGGACGTTGAAAATATTTAAATTCAATTTTATACACTGAAATTTGCATCTGAATTTTTGCATATTGAAATTTTAAACATTGAATATTCGTTTTTTCATTTGTGAACATGAAAAATAACGGTGAAAATGATTTGTTGAAAATTGAAAGAGTTATTGTCCAGAGGCAAAAAAAATTAGAAACGTTATTTGATCGATGCATAAAATATTCTTGAAATTCAATGGCTTTTTATTTTCAAAATCTGATGAGACCGATATAATTTCATATATATGTTATATTGTGTTCATATAACATGTAAATGTATTAAATACAGAATATATGTGTGCATGTTATATAAAATGAAATAATGGCCATAGGTCGTACACAACTGTGTACGACACTATGGGGAGGGGGGGTCTTTAGCAGCCGCCATAGCAACCTTGAAAGTCACATTACGTGAAATCAGGCCCATTGAAAGAATAGGCCAAAAAAACATTGGCATGTCACATGTTAGAGCCGTTATTGTAACACTACAACGTTTTCCGTTGTGTACCAACATTGTTATACTTCCTTCTGGTGTGAGACTTAGTTTAAGGGATGTGGTTAGTTTTAATATTTTACGGAGTCCTCTGCTGCAGAAATCAGAAAAATGAAATTGCTGTTTCGACGGTGCACTGCGCAGGTCAGAAGTCAGAAAAAAACACCTGACTGAAGTGCATTGGTGTAGATGTCGTTCTGTGTAGCACGAAGAAGTCTAAGAAACGCTCCCATTCAAAGTGCATGCGCTTACATTTCGTTCTGTGTAGCACGAAAAAAGTGGGACAATCGCTCTCTGGGACACGATTCAAGAGATAGATTTTCGTGAGCATGAGCCCGAAATCAAGTGATACCGGGATGAACTGTGACAGGCCTGGTCGTCACTGACTGTGACTTGTTGGGGTTGACCTCCTTTACGTCACGGGTTACAAGACGTCTCAATGAAGTCGGTTCACAAGGTTCAAAAGAGTTAAAAAAAACGTTTCCATCGTGCTTCTCATTCATTATAGATTAGGGTGGTTGGCTGCTGACAGTTCTTACCGTTAAATAGGAACCTCCTTGAGCATAGAAAGGTTATAACCCTGGAAAATGATAAGCTAATTAGTGTGGCAATCCTGGAACGAGTACATTATAAAAGGAGAAAATAACCCACAAATATTATATATATTAAATGGTTATCTCCCATCGCTGAAATGCCTCTTGCCTTCTTTATTTTGTTGAAGGTGCTCTCTTGCTGATCCATGCTGCATCTGTTTTCCCAAGAAGCAGATGGGGCTAATGGTAAACATGCTTGGAAAGACAATGAAGTCCTTAGCAGAACTGAGCAAAATAAGGCACAATGATTAAGCTTTTGACTGACAAGATGGTGATGAAGTAAGATGTATTACTTGAACTAACTGAGGAGAGGGAGAATCCTCAGATGACTACTTATCTCCATGTGCTGTCCCTAGGTCCCCTACAGGGTGAATAAACAGGTTCTATAATAATAAAAAGAGGAATCTAGCTATAATAAAAAGAGGAATATCATAATATAATATGATTTGGCTGGTACAAATCACTGTTTATTGTTAAACATATTCCAACTATAATGAGTGTCTACGCGACGAGCAGAGTGAAGGCTTCAGGTTGCGCTGAAAGCCCTGCTGCTACCCAGACAGTGGTATAGTGAATTCCGGCTCTGCTAGGGGCTCCAAGGCACATCTGTCACAATCTCCCAGAACCTGACATGACATGAAAAAAGCGCAGCTTTCACCTACAGTCACAAGAAAGAAATTTTCATTATAAGTTCACTTGTGGAATTCTACGTTTCTATTAGCCTCACATACTAGCCGCACATGATGCGAAAGTGGATTCCTGGAGACACAATTAAATTATTTTTTTAAACTACTTTACATTCTAATATCGTGTCGGTTATTCACAAGCATCCAAGTTGTGAGGAATGTGTCCTAATGAAAGCCCCACTGGTACTGTGTTGACACGCTGTTAAACAAACTTTGACATTCATTTGTGTACTGTAAATTTATATAAACAGGGACAATGTACAAAGTGAATTATGTTTCGCTTTATTGGTTTTATACATGTTTTTACATGAGCTCACCATTAAAAACATCCCCATTGATATAACCTAACCATGGATAAGCTTGTAGTAACCAATACAACATTTGTAAGTAGTTAAAAAGATAAAGGTAATTCGGTCCCCTGCGATCCGCTGTGAAAACATAATGGGACCCTGTCGCGTAAAAATGGTCAGACAGACCACAGCAGCACAAAAGGCAACGATATGGCACTAATCACTTATGACAAGCAATTATTCCATACCTCCACCCTAGAATGACCAAAACTAAATGGAAAATGTCACTGTATCTGTCCACAATGTAGATGCAGTCAGTTCCAATGATTTACGTTTCTATTGCAAAGCAAAGCAGCCCAAAGATTTAGCTAAAGTTTTCTATTAGGCAAATTAGGCACAACTAAATTGGTAAGCTACAAATTAGAAATCGCTCATTTGAAGCTTTTTTTATGTTGTGTTGTGTGAAAGTTATGCAGCAGTCAATTCCCACACTCCCTCTAGCTGAATCCCTAGCCGTTTCAGTATCATCAGATGCTGTGGCCACCACCGAAGCGGCGGGGTTAATGTTAGGGGCTGCACCGGGTAATAGTCTCACACGCTTCAGGGTTCGAAATCCCGCCTTGAACTATTTCATATCCCCACGGATATAATCGTCCTGCCAAAAATGAGCCCCACACACAACCATGTTGGTCCCCACTGATGCAACGTTGAAGACATGTCGTGCAATTGTGCATAACGTTTTCTTTATTTATTTTTTTTAACTCTGTTCCCTTGATGAGGAGAGTTATGGCAACCTGTGCAAGCACAGTATTTCACAATCCTTTTTATTATTTGTTTTATCCAAATTCAGCCTATAATGTTTGTACATATACAGTACAAACATCTAGTCTAACTATATATGGGTTAAGTATGTTGTTCATATAGCCTAGTTTTAATATTCTAAATATTTTAATATTTTCTGGTTATACCTGAACCAAACTCCTCGTGGAAAACATACACCATGTTAGTTGGTGTTAAAACCCTCTTCGTCGATTGGATTGGTGGAAGTGGATTGTCAATGGTCAGATACAGCTCTTGTCATAACGTTAATTAAAATATAAATAAAAGCTACATGGTCTACTTATAATATTATAACTTAATAATTGTATATGTATACATAATAGTTTCATATTGAATTAATTAAATATTAAACCATTGCATTTCAATCGGGAGATTTTTTTCGACTTCAGAAGGGGGCGCGGGATGCTCAGTGCACGCTCTAGTTAGGGATCGTCAAAACAACATTCAGATTTATCAGATTTTTGCAACTAACCACGCCTCTTACACCCAGTCTCACACCAGAATGTAGTACCTACGTTGGTCCACAGCGGAAAACGCAGTAGTTTTACAATAACGGCTCTAAACATGTGACATGCCTTTGTTTTATTTGGCCTATTCTTTTCAATTGGCCTGCATCCACGTCACTTGGCTGTCATGGTGACGGTTGCTATGGTGGTTGCAATCAACGACAGTTGATATGGTGGTTGCCATCGACCACCCCCATATCTTTCTATGTTCCGCAGTTTAGACATAACCATAAGTAACTTTTGCAATCAACGTGACTTTTTTTTATCACTGTTTGGTGGCTAGTTACGTCACTCTGAGAGATGCACATGGACAGATTTGGTAGTCACACAGCCTATAACCTATTCGTTAAAGCAAAACACCAAATTCATTGATTTAACAAGGCAGGGTTATTTGAAAAAAATCATTAAGTTATCATGTGTGAGAGGTCATTCCTCCCCTGAGTGTGTATTGACTATTTCTGGTGATTGAATTGCTCATTGCAAGCTTCCTATTTATGTCTAGTGTACCCCTACTGTCCACAAGCACCCCCCCCTCCCCATATGGATATGGTGAATGGTTGCCGTGCCCCAGTGGTGGTAGTGTCATATCTATTAAAGAGGGCATTCAAATATACCACAATGATCAATTAGGAGGCTGAAGCCCTAAAGGAAGTGATGCAATAGGTGACTTTTGAGTCAAGGACAGTAACAAGTTAGCTATAGACTTGGGGTCTCTTTTATATCAAAGAGGGTCTCAAAGGACGCATACGATTATCAACTTTGGGGCTCCAGCCCTATACGAAATTTCAGCAAGAGCTCCATCTCGTTGCACCTCACCCAGCGGCTCGCTTGCAAGATTTTGGCATGAAGTTCTTTCCAGACCTAGCCATCGGACATGCATATCTGAGAGTCAGGCCTCTCTTTAATAATGACAAAAAATTGATTGAAAAATATACATGAACTTTTTGTTATCTCATGGGCCGTAGTGCCGGTTCCTTTTGAACCTTTTGACCTTTTGAACCCAGACTTCAAGAACGTGTCCACAGGCAAGCTGTGTCTACACACCTTAAGGCACAAATTTACACCTCCATCCCACAAAAAATGGAGACTTGAAGCTAATCTGTCTTATGCACATTTACTCTACTGTTGGAGGTCACGCCCCTTTTCCCGTCTGTTTTGAGATTAGCTAGAAATGCCAAAATGTATCACACGTTTCCTGGGGTCCCGAGAACAGCATATCTGATATTTGGAGTTCCAGCCTTTAGAGAAAAACAGTTTTCAATAATAGACAGTGTATCTGAATGTGGTGGAAAGACAGTTTTTGACATGGAAGGTGCTACCGCCCTGAAACTTGACTACCTTATATTAGGGCCTGAGCGACTGCCTTTTCCTTCCAACTAACTAAACTTAGCACAAAAAGTAAGGAAATTTTTGTTTGGTTGATTATATCTCTGTGGTAACAATGCTTTGGCAATAAATCTTATACCGTTGGAAAGCCTGTATAGTTCCCTTTCAAATGGTGCCCCGTTATTAAGGAACATCCACTTGTGGGATGAGCAGCAGAGCTGAGTATGTGGGTTGCGCCCATGAAAAATTTGCCAAATCTTCTCTGCCAATACCAAACAGCTTATTCTGCCATTGACTCGTTTGGTGTTAAGTGGATTGGATGATTGAAGTTTGAAGAAGCAAGACATATTTGCAATTAAACAATTAATTCATTTCACAAACAGGAGCCTCAGTAGTGTGTGGAAGAACCACACACAGCCACAACAGCCTGGCACCTCCTCCTAATGCTGGTCACCAGCCTGGTCACACACTGCTGTGGGATGGCATCCCATTCTTCAACCAGCATTTGTCGTAAGTCAGCCAATGTGGTTGTGTTGGTCACTCTGGCACGAACAGCACGCCCAAGCTGATCCCACAAGTTTTCAATGGGGTTGCGGTCAGGACTGCTAGCATCCTCTCCACCCCCACATTCTGGAGGTAGTCTCTGACAAACCCCGCCCTGTGGGGACGAGCGTTGTCATTTTGGAGGATAGAGTTCGGTCCCAGACTGTGGAGATATGGGCTTGCCACTGGTTGCAGAATCTCATCTCTACATCTCTCTGCATTGAGATTGCCTCCAATGATGACAAGCCTCATTTTTCCAGTGAGGGAGACGCCACCCCACACCATCACACTGCCTCCAACAAAAGATGTTATTCTATCACTGCAGCAATCAGCATAGCGTTCTCTGCGTCTTCGCCACACTTTGACCCTATGATCCAACTGCCGTAGGCAGAATCTGGACTCATCACTGAACATAATGTTCCTCCACCTGTTCAGGTTCCAGTGCACGGGTTGCCGACACCAGCGCAAACGGGCCTGACGGTGAAGGGCAGTCATGGCAGGACTCCTGGCAGCCCTATGAGACCGGAGATTCGCTGCATTTAGTCTGTTCCGGATTGTCTGGGCAGAGAGCCGTCGGTCATATCGTCCTGCAAACCTTGACTGCAAATCTGTAGAAGACTGAGTGCTGACAGGGTGATGAAACGTTCTTCTTGAGGTGTCGTCTTCTTGGGACGCCCACTTTGCGGCCTGTCTTTGACATCCCACTTTATATGGAACTTGGCCTTCAGTTTGGAGAGGGTACTAGGGCTCACTCCAAATGATGCCGCAACTTGGTTTTGCAGAACACCAGCTTGAAGTTGCCCCTTGAGGTACCAGAAGCTCAAAACAAGTGTCAATAGCAACAGCAAAATAACCTGTTTGGCAATGGCAGAAAACATTTGGCAAATTTTTCATGGGCACAACCCACATACTCAGCGCTGCTGCTCATCCCACAAATGCATGTTCCTTACAAATGGGGCACCATTTGAAAGGGAACTAAACAGGCTTTCCAACGGTATAAGATTTATTGCCAAAAAGCATTGTTACCACAGAGAAATAATCTACCAAACACAAATTTCCTTACTTTTTGTAAGTTTATTTACGCAAAAATGCCATCATTCATTTATTTACAAAAAAAAACGGTTACATATCAACCAGCAACGAAGTTGGAGTGGCCTACCCACATAAATAATTGTAATACACCAACATTGTTAACTGTCATGCATAGCTAAACAAGCAAATGAAAAAATAATTACCAACGCAACTGAAATATTTATTACACTATTAACAATAATATAAAATGATACCGTAATGCACCACTTCTTTGTCTTTTGATCTTTTGAATAAATTGATCAATATATAGTGAATTGCAATGATCGCAAGCAGAGGAACGTGAGAGTTATTGAGCAGCAGCTGAACCAGTCTAAAAATACCTTCATCACTAAAACACTTTTATTGAAAAAAAGTCACCACAGTGACTAAAAACCATAAACGTCATTCATGTTAAGGGAAAGGAAAAACCTCGGACACGAGAAGTTAGCGGAGCAGTGCACTAGGCCCTCTCGGATGCCGGGCCGAAACAACATTTGTTTCACTACGACTCCTTTCAGCTGCCCACCCCTCCTTCTCCAGCAAAATATAATTACAGAAAACGGCTAATAAAACGCTTGAGGTGGCGTTTTGAAAAGAGAAAACTTACATTTTTTAGTACATGGTATAAAGATAATTATGAGCCTTTGTTTGATATCCAGACATTTTTTGCGGAGACACATTCCTGCTCCCCACTTGTATTGGATGAACGAGGATATCTACTTCTGGGCCCCTTGAAGTAGATATCCACAGCCAGCCCGTCCTGGTCCACAGCCCGCTAAAACGACTGCAATACCAGGCTTGGCCGCTGAGCACTGGTGGATTGCGGAAATATGCACTGTTCCTGGGGGCTTGTAATCAAGGCTCAACTGCAGTGAGCCACTCCCACAGTTACTATGACAACCAGTTACCCACCAGGTTAACATTACCCAACTGTAGGATCGTGACACTATATAAAAATATAAATAAAGCATATATTAATATAAATATAATTAATATATATTTATATCTATATATATTCTGATAAACACTCCCATTCAAAATGCAAGGACTTACGTTTTGTTTAGTCCAGAACGAAAATAGTCTGAGAAATGCTCCTATTCAAAATGCATTGGTTTACATTTCGTTCTGTGTACAAGAAAAACTGTCAGACAATTGTGCTCTTGGACACGATTCATTAGATTCAGTTTCTGAGGAGGTCTGCTGCCAAAATTGGAGTATCCATAATACACGGCATAACCCTTTGTTGCATTTGTGGTTTGACATATACATAAATAGAGGGTGCAGTGTTCCATCTGCGCACATCCCTTCTGAAGTCGTAGAAAAACTCCCAATTGAAATGCTTTAGTTAGAATTTTGTCTGTGTAGCACAAAATAAGTGGGACAATCGTGTTCTGGGACACGATTCAATAGATTAATTTCCGTGAGCATGAGCACGATACAGAGGTTGCACTGCACTAATCTGCGCACACCCCTTATGGAGCCTCTCTCTCTCTCTCCCTCTGTATCTCTGTCTCTCTCTCTCTCGTTTCGTTTAGTCCAGAACGAAAATAGTCAGAGAACAATCCCATTCAAAATGCATTGGTTTACATTTCATTCTGTGTAGCATGAAAATTTTGTTTCAGTTTTTGTGGAGGTCTCCCTCTCTCTTTCTCTGTCTCTCTGTCACTCTCTCGTTTAGTTTAGTGTAGCACAAAAATTGTCGGAGAAACGCTCCCAATAAATGGATGGGTTTACATTTCGTTCTGTGTAGCAGAATTAGGGTTAGTGTTAGGTGTAGCTCCCTCCAGTTAACAGGCATGGACTCAAGGTGTTCTTGTTTACGGGCATTTATTAGCTGAATCTTGTCATCCTCGATGCCATCAAACATGCTGTGAGAACTAAATAAAAGCATAGAAATCATACATGAGTTTCATAAATAAGAATATTATCACAGAGAATAGCACATGCTAATTACACATTAAAAGAACTATGCAAACTTCATTGGCCGCGTTAACTCCAGGGAGTGAACAAGGAAACACGGAGGCAACTTCGCTCCTGTGTGTCTCTTGGTGAACTAACAAATGTAATGACGTTACCACTTCTCAATCTCAACGAGCGGCAATTGGCTCGGCATGCGCTGCATGCTCCGATGCTGGTGCTACAGCAATAAAACGTCTGCACCTCAGAACAATAGTTCCGCTACACATTACCTAAACAGGTCAGCTTGTAAACATATTTCAAAATGGAAGAAATGCAGATAAATATATAATGATATATTTAAATGTGGTTTCATTCTTATTTTATGAAACTTAAAATTATTCAAATAAACCAAAATTATGCAACTGTTTCTGCTGGCAGCTACATTAGGGTAACCCTTGAAATGCTTTGTTTTGAATTTCGGTCTGTGTAGCACGAAAAAAGTCGGGCAATCGTGCTCTGGGACACGATTCAATAGATTAACGTTTGTGAGCATGAGCACGAAATCGCGTGATACCGGCTTGGATTGATGTATGCGAGCAGCAAAAATACTTTGAAGCGCAAATATATTTGTTATACAATGTCCTTTGGCGTGAACAATTGCAGTACAAATAAATACATAAAGAATATAGAAATATAGAAAATATAGAATAGAATGGAACCCCAATGAAAAACGCATATAGAATGTAAAATATAGAAAATACTTAAAGAATGCAAGAAAAGTATTTAGAACGGATAAAGAATACAATGGCAAACAAAGAACATCCACATCGTTTTTATTTTCCTCCAAAACCACAGTAGCGTCATTGAACCAGTGTTAGTCAAGCTACTTAGAAAGTGTTGTAAGCCTAGCAGCCAGTGACTCCACATGAAATGAAGGGTCTCTACACTGAAGATGCCCCCAGGGAAATGTTGCAAGCCAAGCTACAGCAACATGGAAAAAGTGTTTTACTGCATCAAAGCTATATCAAATATATAGTTATATATATAACATCTTTCTAAGTCAATGCTATCACAGTGATCAATAAAACTGATAGGAAGGCAACAAATTTTCAGTTCAATTGTTCACAAAGCAAAAAGCTCTGCTCTCACCACTCCAAAATCAATTTGGCAACAGCAACAAATAATATAAAAAATAATAAAATATATGCTCCAAATAATAACAAAAAGTCCTTGGATCTTCTCCTGATCCTCCTAATCCTTACAAGTTGTATTTCAGACGCTGCACAAAAACTCTACTGCGCTTGAGCTGTAGAAATTATTTGGAAATTCCTTCTAAAATGCTTTTTGATTCAGAAAACTCTACCACCACGCTATTGAGAAATGCAGTTAAACTAGTAGTACCGCCAACTGTACTAATGCTACTGCCAAAAGCTAATGCCCAACACTGCAATGTGGAGTCTGGATGAAATAGGGCTTATATTGTCAAACTATTTACCAATTCAATCTTCAAAGCAAAGCAGAGCAAACATTGTTTTTGTTGCTGCAGAAGACCCATTTATATTTGATTCATGATGTAGTCTGCAGTCCCATATTCCCTGCCGGTCCCCCATTGTTCTCTCATTTGTCTTTGGTCTGGACCACCTGTTGGCCTCTTTCTCATGCTGCCATCGGGTTCCCAGTTTAAACTTCATTCTCATCACCATGTCTGCTGAGGTATAAGTAAGCAGAGAGAGAGGGAGAGGGAGAGGGAGAGAGGTTGAGAGGTTCACCGACATCCTGCTGTTGCTGTACTGTGTTGCTCTGTTAGAATCTATTGACGCTGCACAATGTATGGCAGCCACAGAGAGTCCGCCACAGAGAGATCCAAATGGTCCGTTTTAACGCTCATTAATCTTCCCTAACAGCAAAACGACTGTGTTCCAATGCCTGCCTTCAACCTAAGTCAAGAACAGCATCCTATATACATCTCTGTCTATCTAGTTGTGTGTCTCAATATATTTTTATATCTATCGATATATATATATATATATATATATATATATATATATATAATGCACAATTGCAGTTCATTCAATTGCAACAATGGGATCTTGTAGTGCTAACCCTAATTTATTTTCCATGAATTGTACTGTAATACAATCACCCCATTGGTTAAAAGAAAGTTAATACTGTCTCTTTAATCGTTTGGTACTCTCCTTTACAATTGTGTGCGTGCGTGTTTCAGGTGTCCAGCGGCAGATCGTCCATTGTGTGGAGAGGACCTCAGGGATAGTGGAGGAGCACTTCTGTGACGCCATCATCCGGCCGGATGATGAACAGACCAGATGTCAAAAAGAACAGTGCCCCCCTACGTGAGTTACCCTTGCCCGCAAAGAAATAACTTTCATCAACAGAAATGCCCCCACCTGTAGTACTTGAAATCACAAAACACCCCAACATAAAATGTGTGTATGTGTGCGTGTGTCTGTGTGTGTGTGTGTGTGTGTGTGTGTGTGTGTGTGTGTGTGAGACGCTCGAAAAAAGATTTGATTATGTCCTTGAATGATATCTCATTGTCTTCTTGTATATAGATCATCACGATAACTTCATCATTTCCTACCCCTCTGTTTTGCTGGCAGGGAAGAATAATGTGCAGCGTTTTGATGGACAATGTTTTTCGGCATGTTTCTGGTTTCAGGTAGCATTAAAGGTCCCATGGCATGCTACTTTATGGATGCTTATATATAGGTGTTAGTGGGCCCATAATACAATATTTGAAGACATTCAAGAAATTCAGCCTTGGTGCAGAATTACAGCCACTATGAGCCAGTCCCACAATGAGCTTTCCACAAACGTGCAGTTTTTTAGAGGCGGGTTATGTTGGAGGGTGGGGGTGTGGCCCTTGCACCCACGGCACCATGCGCTGGTGTTTGCAGTCGATGTATCGCAATGGCGAGGAGCACACAGCTTTTGGCCGTGTTCTGTAAATATTTTAGAACACTCTGGGTGCTCCGGCGGCAGTCCTGGAGCTCTATATCTCAATAATATCATTATCATAGATATCTATATCATATGATATATATTATCACGGCTAAAAGCTGTGTGAGCCTCGAGACGATATTATGAATCTCAAACGACTGCCTCAGGTTCTCCGACGTCTCTGGTTCTTCCACTTCCACATCAATCTGAAGTAGACTGAACCGCGACATGGAGGAGAAAGGGATTGCTGCCCGTGATTGTTGACCGCGATTGTCTCCCGCCGGGAGACCTGCTGCCAAGGCACCACCACCCTGCGGCAGCGGTGCCTCGCGGCAGTGGGCAGCGAGCCTCCGGCAGGAAACAATCGCGGTCAACAATCACGGGCAGCAATCCCTTTCTCCTCCATGTCGCGGTTCATGTACTCAGGTACTACAATTCCTTCTCAACCGTTGCTGAGATAACCCCCACTGCGAGTCTCGTTGTGAAAATACCAGAGACGTCAGAGAACCCGACGTGCTATGCGCCAAAACACCAAAAGCAGAACGGTTATCCAAATAAGTGTACAAGTGTACAACACTTGCGTTACAGTGTGTGTATTCAAACGCACACACATGTGCCGCTCGCACGGTCGTAGCTCATTGGGCAAGGGAGAGAAAGGCGAGGTAACATGTCCCCGGAAAACGACACATGGGGAAAATTCCAAATCGGCGCATCTGAGCTTTGTTTTTTCAAAGGCAGAGCAGGATACATAGTGCTCGTTTTACACTAACGCCATTTCTAGCTACTGGGGGAACAAAGGCAGGCTAGGGGAACTCATATTAATGATAGGGACCTTTAATAGATTCTAACAGAGCAATAGAGAACAGCAGTAAAAGGATGCCCCCTTGGTTTGTGCCAGAATAAGGATCTCCTGTGAACTCTCACCCATCTCCCTCTTTGCCAATTTTCTGACATCTCTCATCTCTCTCTCTATATATATCACTCTCTGTTCCTCTCTCCTGTCTTGCTCACTATATCTCCATCTCTAGCGATCTTTATCCCTCCATCTCTCCCCTTTAGTGCCTCTCTTCCTCTTTATCCTGCTCACTCTCTTTCTCAACCTCTCTCCTTCTCTCTCTTCCCTTTCTCTCTTTCTCAACCTCTCTCTCATGCTCTCTCTCCCTCTCTGCCCCTTCTCTCTATCCCTCCCCCTTCTCTCCTTCCTCTCTCAACCATTCTCCCTTGTCCCATCCCTCCCTCATCCCTCTCTCCTCTCCCCCCTCTCTCTTTCTCCTGCCCTCTTTCCTTCTCTCTCCACCTCTCTCTCTCTCTCTCTCTCTCTCTCTCTCTCTCTCTCTCTCTCTCTCTCTCTCTCTCTCTCTCTATGTGATTCAGTGAATATCTGTTTCTCTCCCCGACGCGTAGCTGGTGGGCTGGGGAGTGGCAGAAGTGTTCGTCAAGCTGCGGGCTGTCAGGCTTGACTAAACGCACAGTGCTCTGCATCCAAGCAGTGGATTTGGAAGAACGCCAAGCGCTGCAGCACACTGAGTGCAAACACATGGCAAAGCCTGAGTCTGTATCCTCCTGCAACACACACATCCCCTGCCCGGCAGACTGGATCTCAGGCAGCTGGGCAGACGTAAGGCCAAATTAAGTTACCTCTGCTGCCGTATCACTTAGTTCCCCTGGTGGGGGTTTGTTCCAACTCTAGAAATGAGGAAGTGTATGTGAGGAAAATGGAATAATTTGAGTTAATTGTCGCCCTTCGTAGCTCATCTCACTCATCGCTTGTAATCAGGACATGTCAAACTCTACTCGCTGAATAATTTTCTTATTTATTTATATTCTCTTCTGTTAAAGGTAAACTGAAAATAATCAATCCAGCCTACTTATTGCTCGTCTTCATTATTCTGTCTGCATTATTTCATTTTATGAGAGAAGGATTCAATTTAAAGGATGCTATTTTCAGCACTGCCTTTGCTCATCGCCTTATGATATGATGTTTCTCTTGTTGCGTTTCCAGTGTTCGCTGACGTGTGGCACAGGTGTGCGCCAACGTAACGTGACCTGTTCCTGGAACACGGGTGTGGCCTGTGATTCACACAGGAGACCCCCCGTCACCTCTTCCTGCCACGTCCGGGACTGTCAATTCGTTGCCGACAACTTTGGGAGAGAAGACGACTGGTCCGGGAGTGGATGGACAAGCAATCAGGCGGTAAACGAGATCAACTCCATACCTGAAGTTGACCCTAGTGCACCAAAGCAAACACCGAGCACCCGAGCTCAGCCCAGGGCCAACAATGAGCTGAACAACGTGATCGAGGCGGAGTTCCCGCCGCGCCATCACGTCGATAAGGGCAACCAACCCATCGAGAAAAACCTTAAAGTCGACGATTTCTACTATGACTATAATTTTATTAATTTCCACGAGGACCTGGCGTATGATGTTGTTGACACTGAGAACAGTGTAACGGAGGAGCGGGAGAGTTTACCCATTCAGCAGGAACACGTGCCGGAACCCACAACAGAGGGAAACCTTGCAAGGAGGCAACCGGCAACAACTACCTCAGCCGCTACTATTGAAACAACAAAGGGTCACACGGGAAACATTAAAGAGAAGCAAAGCGACACACCTGAAAAGATTTCACTAGAATTGGAAAACATAGTCTTTCCTGAGGATGACTACTTCTTGCCAGTCTCTACGATGACTGCAAGGCCGCCAGTGCCGCTATCTCCAACCAGGCATCCATATTCACAGAAAGAGTGGAAAGTAAGGCCAGTCAGGCCCGAAGATCCGAGCACCTTACCTGGATTCGGCGTGAACAAGCAGGAGCCTGCACAGTCGGAGACACCGGAGGAGGAAGTGATATGGGGAAAAGGGGGTCTTAATGCGGAGGAGGATGGGAACACGCCAGGGACGTTGAAACCGCTAACTGCCAATCAAGCTTATATGGATGGATCCCTGGCCAGTGCTGAGCAGATTGAGGATGCTGATTACTTTGAACATCAATCATCTGACAAAAGTACCGTTGATCAATCACAGGTTGCGAATGCCAACACAGAGCCACCGTTACCTTCACCGTCTGAAGAAAGTGTTCGATTTCAAACGGAAAGCTCACCAGCTTCTCCAGTGGGACCAGATAAGGTCGCCGCAGAAATCCCCACAGCTGCTCGTCGCTCGTTTGATTTGTCAGCACCTTTCCCGACTGCCGTTATGTCGCAGTATACAGACTATGAAAAATGTCTGCGGGAGTCAAACGCCACGGGCCAGGCAAATCCCAGGCTCACCAACTGTTCCTTTAAGGTCACTGCGTACCCTTCCTCTCAGGAGTCTGTTACGGCTCATTCAATCTCAGGCCACCAGGAGACCTCTGCCGACACCTTACCAGTTATTGAAACGCCCTTACCACCAAATGGAGGCCCTCTGCTTCCGGCACTGTCCAAGCTAACACATTCTACCTGGCCAGGATCCACAGAGGAACTGCAAACCCGGCCTACATTGATTGAAAGAACCGAGCCAGACGGGAGCCCTCTTCTCACCCACCTTGATCCGTCCTCCTCATACGGTGATGACAATGAGATGAATGTACCTCTGGAGATACCGAGGGGCAAAAGTGAAATCAAACCTCCAGAGATCACCCCAGCCACCTCTGTTTCAGTCACCCAGGCAGAAACAATGACCCTGCCGTCCTGGGGACCTGCTGGGTCCTCTCTGTCCAACCTTCCATCAGGGTCCATTCCGGGGCCCACAATGCTCCCAACGCCGGCCTCCAACCTGGCCACCGCAGCTTCCTACTGGGTCGTCGGCAACTGGAGCTCAGTAAGTTCCACCCCTACTCCACGGCATTCCACACATATCTGTGGTCGAGGCGCGGACTAATCAGAGTGGTCCTATTCTTTATTGTTTCCCTAGTTCCCTATTTGCATTTACGATGGCAACAGACTTGGCCCGATAAATATATATTCTGTTGTGAAATTTAAGTAGACACATATATATGTATATATATATATATATACACACACACACACACACACACACACACACACACACACACACACACACACACACACACACACATATGAAAATTTGACATTTTGTCATCAATCGTGATAAGACCCTGAGATGTTCGGAGTAAAGGTCATGGGTGACTCCAAGTGTCATTCCCTAAGCATATATTAGTCCCGATGCTTGATGTTTTACGACTTGTATCTTGGAGTCTTTGTTCGTTTTTATGCTGGATGCATGAAGGGTATGCCCATGTGTTCCCCTGGCTCTCTGCTAGTGCTCCACCAGTTGTGGCCTTGGGGCTATCTGGAGACGACTGGCCTGCAGCACGGGTATAGACTTGGATTGTGACCCAGCCAAGAGGCCAGCACCCGCCAGGCGTTGCTACCTGCGCCCCTGCTCTGCCTGGAAGACAGGGGAATGGAGCAAGGTCAGTTGTTTTTGGCCTCTTTGGCACAGATCGAAGTGTCAGAATCTGGAAGCTTTTGTTGCACATATGTCAAGTTTCCATCCAGGTGCACACATTAAACAGGACAGCCAACAACAACAGGAAATAAGGTGCTAGATAAATATATACTCATCCATCTATTTTACTCATTTCTTTGCATATGTTTTCTTTTACTTATCTATTATTTTATTTTATTGTATGACAATGTTTATATGTGAAGCACTTTGAGTCTGCCTTGTGTATGAAAAGTGCTATATAAATAAAGTTGCCTTGCCTATATATTTTTGTGTATATAAGATAAACACAAAACAAATGAGACCATAAAAGGGCTCTGTAAGGTGCAGCAATTTAAAAGTGATTTTAGTGCACAACAGTAAAACTACAACTGCGAAGGATCTAGGAGTGGCTGTTCAGCAGCTCCTTCCCATGTTCGACTCTTTCAACCAAAATAACTATTAACTGCGCCTTACAGACTTATTTTATATTCAAGATGCTGTTCCTGGCTTAGGTTGAAGGCAGGCATTGAAACACTAAAGATGTTTTGCTTGTAGGGTAGGAAAATTGGAAAATTATTCAAGGTTGTCTTATTGATTTTCTTCCCGGTAAAAACGTTTTGATTAAAAAACCTCAGAACAAGGGCCATTGTAAGATGACATTAACAAATGGACTTGGGTTCAGTTGTGGTGGAACCCCATTCTGCCTTTACGATGTATCCTAAAATGTCTCATGAACCCCAGTGCTCTAAGAGCTGTGGAGGAGGCGTGACCCTCCGAGAGGTCCAGTGTTTCGACATGCGCGACCCCAGGCCTCTCCGGCCATTCCACTGCCAGGCCATCTCCCAAAGGCCCCGCGCACACATGCCCTGTAATGTGCAGCCATGCCTGGAATGGTACACCTCGTCCTGGGGCCAGGTGAGTCAGCACTGCCTGCACGGCGTATGAGCAGTAAATAGCATTTTGGATGGTAGGCCCAAATCCCTAGAGTCATATCCTGCTCTGAGCTGCATGTGAAGAAATGAAGAAGGAAAAGGTCATGGTAGTCCATGTGCTTTACTTCACTGCAATAGCAATCAAAGAAATCCAAGCAAAACTATTTGAATAGCAGGTTTAAGGTAAAGGGAACTCACAGAAGACCAGTATACATTTTCTTTTAATATATTTTGTTTGCGCTTTTTTGACCTTTCAATTGATTAAACCGAGAGTCATCCGCTGACATCTTATCTTGTGCGTAGTGTCGCACAAGGCAACCGAGATGGTGGGCAGGAGTGTGTTGCCATGTGTTAACGGGACTTCTTCCCCACAACCAGCATGCGTCCCTGCCAGGGTCCTTGCTCCTTTCTTCTTGAAAATGACAACTATTGCTGACCATCTGTAAAGCTCTTAGATATTAAAGTCACTAGTTTAGAAGAAAATGTTAGTTTGAATGTGTATTTGATTGTTAACATAAATATCTATGCCATTTTTTTTATTGATGGCCACATCTGAGAGAGGGTTAAGCTTTGCAGACACTTACACACAGCTCATTTTGATGTGTTTAGCTTATTTGACCTGTAGTATAATTCCACTTCTATAATGCGCAGACACAACGCCAGTACAAAAAAAATAGTATCTCAAAGCTGCCGTTACCATGAGCATAACCCCCCCCCCGCCTGCTCCATATGAAGGGCTAAAGTAACAAATACACAACGATTCTTATTTTAAAGGGATTATAAAGTAATTGAAACATATTTATGATTATTACATTTCTACCAAGTCTGTTCTGCTAGATGGCACTAAATTCTACACACTGCACCATTAAGGAGTGTTGATACACATCTGATTTCAATTCTGACATCCAAGGTTGTCGTGTGAGTGAGGGTGAGTGAGGTCGAGTGCATAGATGGGTGTTTTATTTGTAACTAAAATGTGATTTAAGAGCAAGATTTCTTCAAACTGAAGGTCTTATATTCCGGAGTGTTTCTCTGTTTCTCTGTTTGTTATGTTGGGTATGTGGGAAATAATAACCAATCGGTGAGGATTAAGTTTGTAGTCTTGCTGCGACTAAAAGGCAATAAGGATATACATTGGGCATAAATCTTCTCACATTCAAATGTGGCTGAATGAATAACCTTCATTCAGCATTCAGGGGAAAGCGTTGAAATGCATTGTTATCATTGATATTTATTTGTCAAACTACATATGAGAGGTTTGGTTAAGATTACAAGAAGTTACGATTTTTCTTTTTTAAAGATATTCAGTTTGCTTTTTGTGATATTTTTATTCTGCTGTTGCACTGGCAACAGCGAGATGCACTGGCTGTTGGTGACACATCCAGCTGGAGTGCTTTATACAAAGCACAAGCATTGAAGTTAGGCCAGGGCATATTTTCAAACGAGATCCGACTACCACGCCTCCCTGTTGGAAGTGTCATGACTTGTTAAGACCCAACACAATGCTCATAGACCTTTTTCAAAGAGGTATCATCATAGGATAAACACACATTCATAACACTAATTATGTGACTGCTACTTTTATGTACCACGGCATGGTCGTAAACTAAACTAGGGAAGATAAGTCTATGTCTACTTGAGAAATATTGCCAAACTAAGGCTGTTTATTACAAAACAGGATGCGTAGATACAATTTGCATTACTAGCAAGTTTGACAATTGTATGCCCTCTTCATTTGTTGATAGTAACCTTCAGATGATTTAGAACTCTACTGCAAGACTTTGAACAAGTTCGGGAAAAGAGCACATTACTCATGTTTAAGGCTCCTGCACTGGCTCCCCCTTTATTTTAGAATTTATTTAAGGTCCTTTTACTCGCATACTAATACATAATATTATTTAATAAAGTAAACATTTCAGACTTGTTAACCCCTTATCAACCAACAAGAGGCCTTAGGTATTTTCGCTGTTCCCGAAGTAGCCTACAAAGAGATGGAGAGCTTACTGTAGCTCCAAGACTGTGGAACACCCGGCCAAGTTACATTAGATATGCATGCTCTGTTGACATTTTTAAGAACCAACTGAAGACATATTTATTCAAGCAGGCTTTTAATAAATGTATGTTTTTATCCCTTTTTACGATAATCAAATATGGTGAAGCTATAAATATATGCATATTTGCAACGTATAAACGGTTATAACTTGTTATCACGTTGACGAAGGTTCGGCTGTCTAAGATTGCTAAAAGATATGAGATATAGCAGTATATACAGTAACTCAAAATGGATGCATTCATTTGAAGTTCGCCTATCAAGACCGCAGCCTCTTCCAAATGCTGGCCGGGCTTTAAAGGGATCACAAATAATTCCTGCCCCTAACGGTTCATACCCGCATGAGGTTCTGCAAGCTAAGCAATGCTGTGCAGGAGGTCCATGATTTGAATCTAACCTTGACCAATAAGAAGTGATATGAGTGACACCTGGGTTGGTCCTACAATGAAACCTCTTTGGAAAGAATTGCAACATTTATTTTCTCATTCGCCATAAAGATTGTAATTTAGGTTCCGATCAAGCTCTCAAGTGAAAGTGTATCTAGCATGTTCAATTTGCATACATATGTGCTTACCGGACACCATGGTGTGTTAGCACTCTAGCAGCATGTATGTGTGTGTGTGTGTGTGTGTGTGTGTGTGTGTGTGTGTGTGTGTGTGTGGTAGTGCTCAGAGGTCTGTGGTGGGGGGGAACAGCAGCGCATGGTGACATGTCCAGAGGAGGGGCAATGTGACCAGGACTTGAAGCTTGCTCACATCCAGTCCTGCAACAGCCAGCCTTGTGCACAGTGGTTGACTGGATCCTGGGGTCAGGTAAACAGCAAAGGACACATGCACAAACACACGTGCATGCACAAGCACACAGAAAGACACACCAGCAGGCAGGCAGGCCCCAACACACACCCATTCATGCATGCACACGCATAAACACACACATAAGCAAGTACACTCAACCAACACATTCTCATATACAAGGTGCATATTACCCATAAAAGTAGGCCTATGTAAGGGCCTACCTAAAAAGTTCACTTTACGACAGTGGTCATCTCTGTGCAGTGATTAGCAGGTATTAAGTCAATTCATATTTCCCCAAACGCTATAGGTTTAGCCACACACAAACAGACATACACACACAATTTAGTTGTATTACTATGAACAGTTATTCAGAAATTCTGTCAGATGACAGCTGGCTTGGCGCATACAAAAAGGCTCTCAGTACATGGTTGTGAATAATGGTTCAAAGGGATGGGCTTTGATCAAGGTTATTTTTTTCTGAAGACGCTACAGCTTATATAGGTAAATTGGTAATAAAAGAATGAGATGGAATTAAATCAAATAAATAAATAATTAATCCAGTGACTGTCAATCACAGGAGATGATTAAAAAATAGGATCAAAGACATGAATAAGCTTCAGACTTATAAGTCATTGCATCTATATAGGGGGAGGGCTATGACACCTCATAAACTGCAAATGTCCTTCATTCATATTGTTATATAGACTCTAATGGCATATGGAGCATATCAAGACATCCAGCATTGATTTGAACATAAAACAGGGGAAAATATCAATAAGGTTGAGCTTCAAAGTAAAAGTGAAATTTAATTGGGAAGACTTCATATGCTCACCTTATATTCACCTTATTTTTTTCAAAGTGACACAGAAAAACACCTTGCTCCTACTCTTGATTTGAGATGAGCCATACGTTTCTTATCATGCAATCTTGAAACTGAAACCTAATTTACAATCACTGATTGAAGTCCTCATCACCACACAGTCTCAGATATAAGACATGAGACACAGATCTGTTCTGGTCCGGTTCCTGATGGACTCTCTCTCTCTCTCTCTCTCTCCCTCTCCCTTTCTCTCTCTCTCTCCCTCCCTTTATATAAATTGAGTGATGTGTGTCTGACCCAGACACGAAACCTCTACCGTCTGTGATGGAGGTCTACTTATTAAAGGCATCGTGTTTTTGCAGTGCTCTGTGCTATGTGGGGGTGGAGTGCAGCATCGCCTCATCAAGTGCGTCAACACAAGGGCAGAGATGGAGGACGAAATGGACCAGGCACAGTGTGAGCCTCAGCCCATGCCCCAAAGCACCAAGAAGTGTAATTTGAATGAGTGCGAGAGTGCCTCTTCTGGTAGGTGACATGCCCTACACATGAAAATGCATTTGTATGACCCTCACAAGGTTTATTTTTTTTCTTACATTTGAAGACACAGGGATTATTTTGTCATTGGACAGAATGCCAATGCAACTTTTTGCACAGTTTAAAAAATTGTTAAGGATTTCCTGCTGCCTTTATGTATTTTTTGCTTTCATATTTGCATTGACGTCAACACAAAGCATGTTATTTTCTACCTTTCAAAACATGCCTGAGGAGCTTCAGATTCAGATAAATATGACTTATTGATCCTTAAATTAAATTATAAGTAAATTATTTGTTACGGTTGCTCAGCTAGAGCCAAAAACCTTGCTGAGCATTCAAGAACTCCCTAATCACCATAGAAACTGTAGTTAATTATCTTTGTTTGACAACAAACAGCACTGCCTTCAAGTATTTTTTTGTGTTTACTAAGAGAAAATCCCCTTCCCAAAATTTACCAGGATTGTTTCAGCACAGTTGAATACGCTTGCACAAAAGATTCTTTCATAGTCCTCACAGACATGGCCATTATATCTATTAACAAAGAACCAGCTATCTGCCTTACTGCTTACTGCAATATGAATGAAATGGATGACATTTCTGTCTGGGCTGGGATGAGTATTATATTCAGAAGAATGAAGAACATTATGAAAGTGATGTTCTAGCTAAAAAATAAAATGTTTTTGATTGAATTCTGAATATTACTCTGTTAACCAAGGGAAATCCCTTGATAATAGATATTACTAGCACTATTAATTTATAATTTATTCATGAAACTCTTTGTAACAGAAGAAGAGTAACCATAAAAGTTTGGAGTCTGCGTGACAGAAAATATGTATTTTGCAAGACATCATTTTTTTGAAAAGGCAGAATACAACCACCAACAAAGATATACATCGGGTGCGTGTACAACCGATATAATCGGGTGCGGGTAAAACCCTTTGTCTATGAGTATTTCATCTTACTTTAATTGATTGTATTACATTTTGAATCAAAACATCCACTCAATTCCTATTGAAGAATTTATGGATGCTTCCAGTTTTGATCAATTTCAATTGAGGCTCGTACCTTATTGTACCTTGTTATTAAACCGACCCTCAGTGGCTGTCAAGCTGCAGCCTGAAAACAAAAGTATTCATTTGCAGAAATAGTAAAACTATCAACTTCTTCCCGTGGGGTGAACCTGCACACGCCTCGTATATCCAGGTTTATAAGAGGGGTCAACCCTACTTTGTCTGTCAAATAATGAAGTGCATAACATTGTGTATGTGTGTGGGTCTGTGGCTGTGCGTGTGTGTGTGTGGGTGGTTGCACATGCATGACCATGCTATGGTCTGGTGGGTCAAATACGATTACTCTATTCTCGCCTTAGGGAATAGGGTGCTTTGACAGCCTGAGCCGTATATTTTCTTTATCGTTGGAGCATGGAAGGCTGGCTTATGGGATCATTGGAGCATAGTGCTCTTTAGCCTTCTTTACATTTGTTTGTACAGGGCAAGACCATTAAATTAGTCCTCAAAGTACTCTTCAAAGAAAAATAATCAAAAAAGGCTTCTGCATTTTACCTGTGTGTTTTCACAGATAGAAAATAATAAGTAGCCATTAAAGCGGTTTCCAGACATCAGAAAAACTGTAGACAGTGCAGCCGTATAATTTGTATTGCAGATGAATGAAAGCCACATGGCACAGAGGGTAAATGAAGCCCTCGGGCTGGCCTTGAGGCTTCTCTCCAACATGCCCAGTGGTCAACCCTGATGCTACACAGTTATTTTGTAGAAATAATCTTGGCTTTGAACTTCAATCACTACTGGGTTCTACATGCACACTACATAATTGCATCTCATTCATATAAATGTATACTGCCTGTATACATAATATTCTATAACCTCTGTTCACATTTCTGTATTGATCTGGTTTAGTGCTGTTAGTGTGTCTTTTAAATGTATGCACTGTAGTAGTATGAACTAAAAAGTGAACTTGGACATGACAAACTTGTATAATACTGCTCATTTATAATGAATAAACATTTACTTTTATACGCTCCTTCTGAAAATGGATACAAAGAATCATTCCCATGGAATCACTGTGCAAAATGTAATGTGACAAATCTTAAAGGGATGCTAAACCGGAGGTCATTGCTAAAATAATGAATAACTAGCCCACTATCGCAAGTCTTTGTGAAATCGAATGGATTGGCTACAGGTCACCCTCTATTCAATGGCTTAAGATTCAAGAATTGGAAAGAAAGAGTGTAGAAAAGAGCCAGTCTTTGAAACCAAACAACCAAAACAGCATCCTCTCATAAGGAGGCAGGTGCAGTCAACTCATAACAGTTGTTCTTACAGTTCATTTCTCTCACTAATAGCTGACAAAGTACACCTTTGGACAAAATATTCTGTTGCACATGCATGAGATTTATTGTAAGCCTGACATAAAGTCCACTCCTTGCTTGCGTGACTTGATTGCTACATGGCTAGCAATCAGCTCAGTGGGGAGCTAGTAGAAAAGAGAACACACTAATGTGCCTTGTATTTTTCCCTTTTTGGTTATTTAGCAGACCCTCTTTTCCAAATAGTGACAACTCATCTTGCTTATGGATGTCTACAGGTAGACAAGGACCATTGGAGTTCAAACGCAGGCCCATAAGGGTTCAAACGCAGAACATTTCCTCTTGAAGACACTCCAGGCCATGTCTAGTGAATGTAAAACATTCTTGGGATGAAATGAAAAAATAACACATTTGTTAGATACGCTGAAGTTCAAAATGCAGTCACTCGGAGGCATGTTTAAAATTGATCAAAAGGCAACTTCAAACGGAACAGGAAGAAGAGCTCAAAACACAAAAATAAGCAGAAGGAAAACCAACTCACCTTGACCACACTCACTGACTGATTAGCAGGCAGATACAGACTACCCAAACTGAATAAAAGCAAGTGATTTAAAAATGTTGACCGAATGCACAAACATATTGTTACAGGTCAGATTTAATGACAAATTTTCCAGTCTCGTCTGCACACACGCATAACTGTAGTCTTTAGGGAACCCGCATCTAAAGAACAAGATAAGACAAGAATGGTGAGAAAACCATATTTTGACACCATTCAAGTATAGTAATCAAATGGGTTGCCATTATTTTTGCAGCGATCTGCAATAAAATAAAGCATAAAAGGAAACTAAGAAAATTGTGTCAACCTCCTTCTGTTAAGTCCACATCTGCTCACTTGTCCCTAATATTGCCTCATTCGCATTGGTGCGATGCACAAACTTCCTGTTTTTCTCCGGGACCTTCTTTCAAATACAGACTTTTCATTGGCTGTTCAAAATTCCCCCAGTGATGTATGTATGTATTTTCTGGGCACATTGCAGGTCCGACTATAGTAATCTTAGAAGATTCTGGAATCGCCCCGACTTCAAATTTGTTCCCAAATCGGCCATGAAAATTGTTTAATGTCGCACCTGCTTCACTTAATTAGGGGAGAAATTGAAGGAATTGTGATTTTAGTTGGCGAGGAAAGAGGGCTGAGGAATGGGAGAAGTGATGGGTTCATGGGTGGTGGTGGCGCTGAATGTTGGACTGTCCATAAGAGTGCATCAGAAAAGAGGGGAGGCTGGACAGGTAGACTTGATAAAGGCTTTTAATGAAGATATCATCATCTTCGGGAGAGGGTTAGTGGGGCATGACAGATAGTAGGAAGGATGCTTGCTCCCTAATGGCCTGAGTAAGCTCCTAAGGTCATAGGGTGTCCTCCCTCCATATGAGAGAGAGAGGGGGAGAGAGAGAGAGAGAGAGAGAGAGAGATTTTACACTGGCAAATATCTCCGCCTTATGTCCGCCTTTTTTCCCGGCATGGTCCGCACATTTACACTGACCGACGTAATATACCGGCCTGATTTCACAAACCAAAACATATTGGCCGGCTCTGTGACGAAGGGGGATTTTACCCCCTTGGTTTTACACAGGCAAGACGGTGAAATTGTAGGCCGTGCCAAGCCGTGACCGTACCTGCTTGGCAGTGCAAAAATGCCTAGAGCAGGGGTCGGCAACTAAGTTTGGGCTCGGGCCAATTTTTTTTCCAGCCATTATCAAAGGCTAGTTCAAGGAATTGATTAATGAAAGTGCATCTGGAACTGCGATGCAGGCCCGTCAGCTGGCTTAGTCATATGCCTACCACGCACTAGATGACTCTTAAAAGACGTAGGTATAAACAAGTGTATGCCCTACTCACGTAAATGTCATGCCTGATCACGTTATAAACAGCAAATGCGATTGTGAATATTGCATTAAAAAAGAAAAATACGTTTTTTCATAATGTAGCCGAGCGGGGGAGATCCCGTTGGTATTTGAATGACTTTATTTGCTGATCTCATCCCCCAATAACTCTTAGTCCTAACTCTAAATATGAAGATAAAGTGAAAAAGTTGTGCAGTTGTCAGCCTGGTTCTCCAGCGGAGTCTGCCGGTTAAAGGTGTCCGTAGAAAGGTTCTCATTGTATACAAAGGCCACGCGTAAAGCCGCTTCTCCTTTCCTGTCGGCATATTTGGCAGTGTATGTGCCGTCTTATGCACGCCTTACTCTGCTTGGTCCGCGCGTTTACACTGCCTGAGGTAAATTGCCTGCTTGAGCTAGCAGCCCAATTTACCCTCCCGGACCCTACACACATTGGCGGTTTATTGGCTTTCATTCTGATGTAAATGCGACGGCGCAGCAGTTCCGCGGGGGGGGGGGGGGGGGGGGGGGGGGGGGGTGACGCAGAGGAACTGTCCCTACGAGGCTTTTGTCGGGATAAAAAACACGTGGTCAGCAAAATAAAGAATATGTTGGCGTTTTAGCACTTGTAAATAGTTAATCGCGTTTGTAGCCTACACTCAGACGTAAACTCATTCTTGCATGCGGGTGTCTTCATTAATAAAAAAATAAAAACATTCGGGAATATGCAAATTATTCTAAAGAGGTCTAGACTCCGTGCGCAGCCCCGCCTTGTCCAGTGAACCAAGAAAGCCTGCGCCGTGACGAACGGGGGATATATTTAGCGTCTGCTAAATGCCCTAAAAGTAAATGTAAATATTACCCCCTCGGTTTTACGCAGGAAACTTGAGATAAGACGGTGAAATCGCTGGGCGTGCCAAGCCTCGACTGAACCGGTTTGGCAGTGTAGAAAGGCCTTATCCTGGAGAGAGGGCAGTAGTGCGCACCTAAAAAAGCAGCCAACCATTCTTAAAACACTTCACACAACACACACACCACGGCGGGTGCTGACTGACTGTGCGCGCGCGCGCGCACACACACACACACACACACACACACCACGGTGGGTGCTGATTGACTGCACGCACACACACGCACATATACGCCCACCATGGCGAGTGCTGACTGACTGCGCACACACACAAACCTCCGTTCCTAGCCTACTCACCGTTAGAAGAGCTGTAGCGAAGTAGTGTCATCAGAGACTACTTGCTTTAAACAGCAAAGTCTCAGAGCTTGGCGTCTTAAATCTTTTGTGGACTTTTGTCAACAGCTCGTGCCTTTCTCTGCATGCAGTATCACACAAAAATACGTAATGTTGGGGTCACCATGGTTGTTGTATATAGGCATATAGAGGGGGGTTCCGTTTCATTTAATATTGCATAGTTTCCAATAACTCCCGCTCAGCCCCTCGCAGCTTACATGTGACGAGTGTGTCTCTAACCTTCCGGGAGTAGTAGCAGGATTTGATACATTTAAATTCAAAAGCGGCTGTTAAGAAAAAAAAGTTCACTGTATATTAAGCTAACAGATATAGATAAACGATATTCTAAAAAATAATAATAATAAAAATAATAATTAATTTAACTCCAGAATAATCTGGCGGGTCAGATATTATGTCTTGCGGGCCACTTATGGCCCACGGGCCGCCAGTTGCCGACCCCTGGCCTAGAGAGAGAGAGCGAGAGAAAGAGAGAGAGAGAGATCGCTCTCACAAACAGCAGCTGTAATAAAAGTGGTAAAAGTAGTTGCAGTTTATTTCTTTACTTTACTACTTGACATTATACCAATGGCTGTTTCCATGTACTGCGTGAATGACTTTGCAATGTGGTTGTGAAAAGTAGGCTTTGATGAATAATTCATCACATTATCCATTCACTTGGGACAACATCTTCTGAATGAATGAAAAGTTTGAAAATAACTGGGTTTATAAAAGTCACCGGGAAGAGTTTTCAGCTTTCAGCAAACCTATTTAATGCTTGTAATAACAGTAATTATTTTAATGATTAAAAAGATTATTAAGTGTTGCAAAGTATTTGAGATGTAGTGGTAGGCTGCCTTGTAATTTATTATTAATGTACTTCCATTATTATTGCTATTAATTTATTTTATAAAGATACATTTTCCGCTTTCATTCTTTGGGTTCATGTGTGACTTTTAGTTTGTTACAGCTTGTTTCTTTGATTGAAAAGCGAAAGTGAGATTCTGTCTCCTACCTTCTGTATGGCGGAGGTGGCAATATTACAATCCAACCCGGTGGCACTCGTTTTCGTGGTCATGCGCGCAAACGGTAATCTATTGAATCGTGTCCCAGAGCACGATTGTCCGACGAGAGAGAGAGGGGGGGGGGGGGGGGGGTGGATACTCCAATTTTTGCAGCAGATAGTGCGGTGCACCCTCTATTATGTATCGTGCTCATGCGCACAAACGTTAATCTATTGAATCATGTCCCAGAGCACGGTTGTCTGACATATTTCATGCTACACAGTATGAAATTCAAACCATAGCCATATACGGAGAGGCCCTCTTAAGCCCATCAGTTACGTGGTTCCACAATGCATCAGTGTCTCTCTCTGTGGCTCCCTCTCTCTCCTTTCCACTCTGTTTCGGCCAGGGTTTAAGATTCTTGCACTAGACCTCCTTGAGACAACGAAAATGGTCTACTAAATTCATGATGGGTGGACGAGAATAGGGATATAATGCAATACCGTCAATATGAATTTCATTCATAAGATTTCCGAGAGGACAGTCAATGGTCAGATACAGATCTCGTTATAACGAGAATTTATATCGATATAACGAGAAAGGATGTAATGATAACACCAAGAAAATAAAGGCTACATGGTTATAATAATTTAAATATAATTAACTTATAAAGCATGTAATGAGACAACGAGACGATCTCGTTGTGGGCCAGCAGAGGCTGAATTTTAACCGAATTTGGCCTAAAACCTTTTACATCTAGTCTAACTCGATATACATGTAAAATGTATGATATGCTGTACGTATAGCCTAGTTTTTATGTTATAAATATTTTAATATTGTCTGGTTATACCTGAACCACATTCTCCATGGAAAAAGTACACCGTGTTAGTGGGTGTTACAACCCTCTTCGTTGATTGGATTGGTGGATTGTCGATGGTCAGATACAGATCTTGTATTTATAACGATTTTATAAAAGCTACATGTTCTACTTATAATATAATAACTAAATCATTTTATATTTATAAAAATATATGCATAATAGATATTCTAATATCTAATTAATTCAATATTAGACCAATGCATTTCAATCTGGGGTGGGGGGGGGCTGTGCTATGCACGCTCTAGTAGTGGATTCGTCAAAACAATAATCTGATTTATCAGATCTTTGCAGCAGACCCCCTCACAAAGTGAAACTAAACACGTCCCTTAAACCCAGTGTCACACCAGAATGTAGTACAACTACATTATATGATATCCGCCAGTACTCCGGCGGAGTACCGGCAGAGTACCGGTATCCCTTTCACCTCCATGTTGCAGTTCAATGTGGACTTCAGGGAGTCAAAGCCAAAGTTCCTTTCCCCCCATTCCTTCTCAACCATGGCCGAGATAACCCCCACTACGAGCCTCGTTGTGGAAGTACCGGGAGTCCACACACAATCCCTTTCTCCTCCATGTCGCGGTTCAGTCTGTACTTCAGATTGATGTGGAAGTGGAAGTACCAGAGACGTCGGAGAACCCAACGCAGTCGTTTCAGATTCATAATATCATCCGGAGGCCGCACAGCGTGATAATATATTTTATATTATATAGATATCTATATATTATATTAGATTATTTACATATAGAGCTCCAGGACTCCCACCGGAACACGGCCAAAAGCTGTGTTTGCCTCCGGATGATATTATGAATCTGAGCCATTGCGATACATCCACTGTAAACATTAGTGCATGGTACCGTGGCCGCAAGCTGCTCAGTGGTGTATCAATGCGATGATTTATACAAAAGACATGGTGCTCCAAATGGATTAGGAAATCATGCATTTTTTATTTTGTAACTATCCCAAAATATCCCATACATATCACTGTTTGAGTTTTTGTTTAGGAATCCGGTGAAATGTGGTCAACAGTTAACCCGTTGGAGGTTCTGGGCCTTTTCATTTACAGTGAAAAGCCTGGCAACGATGTCCAAACAAAGCTTAACAACAAGGGCTCCAGGATACCAAAAGAACAGTTAGGTCATATGGATTTTGTCTCTTGTTTCCTGCAAGCTCCTCTGTCTACTGTGCTATTTCAGGCCTTTCACCGCGTCCCCCGATACTGAGCATCCTGTTGGCTTCCGCTCTGGGAGCCGTGTGCTGCTGGGATGGAATACGTTGGCACAATGGTTATAAGACGGAGGTTAAGGTTTTACAATGCACAAAAATAACTTTTTTTTGTATTTATTTGTTGTATTTCAACTTATTAAGTATGGAAGCTTTATGAGGAAATGTGTGGTGTTATGTCTGCTGTGGCACTGTCTATCTATCTATCTAATGCAGACTGAGGGTTCAGTAGGGATCGGGAATCAAGCCAGAAAACGCCAGTAGAGACGGGCAGTTATGGCTGGAGCATAGCTACCTGCTGCTACTTAAAATTAACCTACAGGCATGCATGCTTGCATGCACACATGGTATGGAAGACCAAAAGGGTCAAAACTGTGCTGTGTCTGAAATTGTGCGCTTCTATACTTACACTTACTTTTTTGAGTGCACTTTGCTCAAAAACTGAGAGTGTGCCAAACGCAAAACGATCTAAAACTTGAGTGTGGACCAATGGACACTTCCCACCCTCAACAGCCGCCATCCTGACTACGTAGCGAAGGGGGCGGGAATTTCAAATCTGAAAATGGATGACATTGTAACAGTTGGAAATAAAAACAATCTAAATATTTACAGTTTGAGTTGATTAGTACTATACAGCACTAAAATAAATACAGATATAATCGGCAGAAATTGATTGATGGTAATTGAAATTGATAGCTATTAAAATGATGGCCAAATTATGGAAATGATCAAGCAGAAAAAAAAATACCACCGAAGAAGAACCGTCAAACTGCGAACTCATTTCCGGTAGGCGCCAAGGCTGTTTCGACAGTGCACTAAAGAAATGAGAGCACTGCGCCTATAAGTAAGTGTACTGTAGGGATAATGAAGTGCACTTAATGTAAGTGCACTTGTGTAAGTGCGCGATTTCAAACACAGCATAAGCCACATTGTAGGCAATTATTTATGTAGACGTGAATACGGGTCCACAGTGAGTCGTACTTTTGAACCTTTTGGCCCACACGCATTCTTTCAGGCACTTCCATTCTTGCACAAACATGAAGTGGCTCTTGAATTTCCCGCCTGCAAAGAATAATTTAATAAATTTCTTCAAGAAATTCCCAAAACATACAGAAGCCATGTATCTTAGACGTTAGTTTGTAACCTGTTGATACATAGGATAAAACAATTTGACAGATGTACCAAAACATCCCCAAAATGTAACTTCATCTAGGCCAAACCTCTTGTGGTTGCAGCGAAAGCGGATAGGCCATATTGCATTCCAACAACTATTATTAACATGAACATAACAGAGGAAGTAAGCCTCACAACAAAGGATGTTTCACATTGGCTATGTAAGTGCAGGGGGGGGGGGGGGGGGGGTTACAACTGAACTGATGTTTGAATTAATTCTAGTTGTTTGGATTCTAGTTGTCAGAGGGAAAAAAAGACGATGCAGGGAACAAGGACCAATTTAAGTTTTGTTGACAATGGACATTCAAGGATGGTCAATCTTGTAGTTTGTGTGTGTGTTTGTTTGTGTGACTGTTTGGGTTTGTGAGTGTGTGTGTCTGTGAGAGACTGCTCCCACAAGGCTTTCCCATAAGGCTCTCATCCTTCCTGCTGCTTGAGTCACAACCCCAAGGATGTGAGTCACATTTAAAAGTGGCCAGTGCATATGGTTGGTTTCCACGCAACCGATACAACTCCAGCTCCTTGGGCACTGCAGAAAATAGAAATCTTGTGTATGGCAGAGCTGCTTCTGCCTTTCTCAACATGTACATTGAGCAACAACCAAGGTTTCTGGTCCATTCATCCATTTGCCCATCTATACAGAATATGTATTGTTCTCAGTCAATGTTTTTTGTTTTGGCAAGAAATATCACTTCAGACTCCAGTAACAAACAGGAAATACAATTCTATCCACATTCCAACACCAATCAATAAATCAACATTCTCTTACAAAAAAAGGAAAAAACACAATAGTAATATAATCAGTATTGATGTCATATTTTTCTCATTTGTGAAAAATCACCAAAATGCACTCATCGATTGTACTCTCAACCATACTAGTCTAGTAGTAATAATTCAGGAATGCATAAATAGCTCAACGTGAATAGAGCAGTAGCCATTGTTGAATATGCATAAAGATGCTTTGATTCTTTTTCTCGTTGGTGCATGCAGTCGTCATGTTTGTGTGTTCTCTGCAATTATGTGACATGCTTGTTTTGGATATCGCTGTGTAGTAGTTCTAGAGGGGCTCATTTTATCAAGTCAAAGTCAAAGTCAGCTGTATTGTAAATTCCAAAATATGTGCCAGACAAACAGAGGAATCAAAATTACGTTTATCTCCGACCCACAGTGCAATAAAGAGAAAAAGGAGAAAATTAAGTAATATATATCCTGTTTGTAATGAACTAGCTTAATCTGGACAATAAATAAGCAAGCGGCTTTGCAAAGAAAGCAGTCAACAGCATATCCCTCGGGTGTCACTAGGGGTTTAATGACTGAAATGTGCAAAATCAGCAGAATCAGTGGGGGGTTTAGGGGGGCGGGCTTGCAAGGGTCGGGATATGACGTAGGGTCAAGGTTCGCAAGAGGCGGATAAGTGCGGCCGCTGTCGCTCTAGTTTGTTTTGGTTTGATCACAGAAAGCATGGAGGCAGAACGGGCAAACTCATCGCGATCATCTTAAATGTTGCTGCAGCGATGCATCATGTATTCCGTTGCATTGACAACATCCGCATCGATCAATGAAAGATCGGAGCATGAGTTAGGGTCAACTAGAAGAAACGACAAAGAAGAAAGGCGTCGCGAACAACTGCGTTACTGGATAAAGAGAAAGTATTTTTCTGCTTCATTTCACATATAACAAACACTGGGACAAATGTAGTTGATTTCTGTGTTTAACTGAGAGAACAGGGAGTGGAAGGCCGGGACCCTATAATGTTCAGCTACTTGTTGTCAATAATAATAATAATAATAAACATTTTCTATATGCGCTTGCAGCTGTGAACTAATTTATTGTAATTTATTGTATGATGTGTACTTTTAGGGTTACGATAAGACATATAATTTAGCGTCACCACGAATTACTCAAAAGCAGTGCCAACAATGAAATATTTTTTTACCATTCAGCGAACAAAAGGCAGCAGGCTGATTATCATTTAGGTGGACACACAATGACATGCAAATGCAGACAGAAATGTCAAATGATGTGAAATGCCAACTTTCTACTCCTCATTCACATATAAGGTAATTAACATTTCCGGATATGTCGTTCACATATACTGCGCATCAGGAGAATAGCTGGCTAATAGCAGGACTTACATGTATGTGTGAAAGCAGCTAATTAGTCTATTTGGCTTTTTGGCTGGTTGGTTTAACATGGTGATTTTGTAGTTATTTCGTTATTGCTTGAATATCCTATTAAAGTCAATGGAACCAATGAAATGATGTACAGAGTGAACCATGATTACTGATATATAGCTGTTTGTTTGACCAAAAAGTGTGTGATGCTTTTGTAGGATGAAATTGTGAGTGACCTCTTCTTTTTAATGCGGTTATAATTTCTCCTGGAGAAGACACTTTGAACTCTTTTATCCAGCTACAGAATTATCCAGCTATTCTCCTCGCGCTGTTGATCTCTTCCTTTTTCTCTTTTCAAGGCGTAGCACAACCTTGCTTGAATGTCCGACGCTCTGAAGAGCGGTGCCTTATTGTATTTCTACCTCTTCATTTGTTATCCCAGGGTCATCCTCAGTGACTGTTGAAATATACATTTGTTGTAAAAAGAATACAGCAGTGGCCCAATGACTCACAGCTGTGTGTGTGGCTGCAGCATGGCTGGCTGGGCTTTGTCAGACTCAATTAATCTCATCACCACTAATTGGTTTCATCACAGGTTTCAACATCTGACACTGTCTTTCACCATATGTGAATATCTGTCTACCTGTCTGTCTCGCTCTCCCTCTTTCTTTCTTTATTCGTTCGCTCCATTCTCTGTCTATATTTTTTTCTTAGGTATATTTATTTAGTTGCAGGGATATGTCTCTCTCTCTCTCTCTCTCTCTCTCTCTCTCTCTCTCTCTTTCTTTTTCTCTCTTTCTGCATATGTACATTTACGGCTGCATATGAACGGTAAATATAGGTTCAGTTCTGTTAGTGGGTTATGTAACCTCTTTCGCTCTCTCTCTTGTCTCTTTATACATCAGGTGTAGTCTGTCTTGGCGATCGGCTGACCTTCCGGTTCTGCCAGACTCTGCATTGGCTGGGCCGCTGTCGCCTGCCAACTGTACAGGCACAATGCTGCAGGACCTGTGGCCAGCGCTCCCGTGGCCAAGGCCGCACGTCTCAACATTGAGGCAAGACGTTAAAGCACGTGGACTAGGGTCTCCAGAAACACCAAGCTGAATTCCACAGACTCTATCTGTCCTCTGACCCCCAGACCTCTCAAGGCTTTGTCTACAGCCTCATGCATTAGGCATGAAGTTGTTCAGGCACACGTGATAGGTGTGCAATTACTGTGCTTACCATGTTTACTCTGTGGCTTTTTGTGAGTCCTGTTTAAGAACAGTAGTACTGTACTTTGAATAAAGTATGGTCGCCTCGAGGGGCCCAATCAGGTGCTTTCTGTACCAATGCTCAACAGTGGTATAACAAGCTGTGGAGACAGATTACATAAATACAAAAAAAGACATGTATGCAGTTTTTGTTTTTTGCGCAGCATTGACGTCTGAAAGGTTTGCTCTCTGGGTATTTCAAATGTTTATATTTGACTATTTTCTACATTTTCTGCATAACAGCATTGGAACTAATATAGCCATCTCATTATTGCAGTGAGCAGTTGGAGTAAGCAACTCAACCTGTGTTATTCAGCAAAGTGGTTCTACACACTGTGGTACAGGTCTTACGGCACAGCCCACAGATGTCTAATGTATTTTCAAAGCCTTCAATAAGCAGCTCCATCTGTTGGACTTAATGTCTAATAGGGGTTTTGCTTTGCATGGTTTTCCTAAATGGAAATGGAAAAATGGTGCTGCATAATACCATTTTGGTGCTAAAGAGTACTAAGCCTTGGTTTGGCCCGGTGTCTTTCATGTACTTGAATATTTTTGTCTTCGGCTATTACTATTCAATTATTACTAACTGTCCAATCTTTATAGGCTATTGGTTATTCAGAAGCAATTAGTAAAGAAATATAAGTGAGGAATAACAATACAATATCAAAACACTAACTATCCAAAAAATGGCTTATATCCTCTTTTTTTACAAAAGCCTCAAATCAAATTGGCGACTCAATCAACACGTTTAATTTAGTTATTTTACTTTTTATTTATGGAGCTTTTTAAAACGAGGTAATTACAATCAGCACAATTTTTTTGTTTCAATTTTTTTTTCATGCCCATTAAATAATCATCATTCATTCATTCATAACAATCATTGGGTAACCTTGGTTCCCACCAATAACCCACTTAATAGTGAATAACTACAGGTAAATTATCATTTATTATATTGAGTAATTGAATTGTGTTGTTGATTTGTGTTACTGTGTTATTACTATTTACCAAAACATGGAAACAACTGGAGATTGATATTTAATAGCAACATGTTAATTTAACATGTTGACATTCATCTAAATGGGTCAATTATGCATGTGGTTGCCAGTGGTTAATTCACACTTAATATTAATCTGCTTCTATGATGACAAGAGCACATAAAAAACAGCATCAATAACCTTAGAGTTCAATATCTGCCTATTTGAGGATTGGGACCTCAATGAAAAAAACTTTTTGCATGCAGCTGCATTTTTGTTATGACCTTGAAGCCACCAGGGAAAAGTATGAAGTTTGACACACTTTTACATTTGGTAAAAATATAGACGATCAGTCGTTTAGTATTATGAAAGCCTTCTTTTTTTTTTAACAGATAATGCAAAATCTTTTCTCAGGTATTTTGAACAAAAAACACACTTGTGGTAATTTTATGTAATGCCTAATATGAAGACAATTGAGGCCTTTTGGCATATACTCACCACAGATCTTTTACAAACACATTAAAGGCTTCTCTGCACAAATTTAAATTTCTAACAACTGTCTTGAAAAAATCAAAATAAATCACCTTTAGTGGATCTACTAACTTTCTTTTTTCATTAAAGGTTCCATGGCATGCTATTTTATGAATGCTTTTATCTAGCTATTACTGGGCCCCTAATACAGTACTTGAAGATGTTCAAGAAATTCAGCCTTGGTGCAGAATTACAGCCACTACGAGCCAGTCCCACAATGAGCTTTCCTCAAACGTACCATTTTGACCCGCATAGAGGTGGGTCAAGGTACCGTGGCCGCAACACTCTGGGTGGGGGTGTGGCCCTGAGCAGCTTGCGGCCACGGTACCATGCGCTTTACAGTGAATGTATCACAATGGCGAGGCGCACACAGCTGCCGTGTTCTGTGAATATTCTAGAACACTCTGGGTGCTCCGGCGGGAGTCCTGGAGCTCTTTATCTAAATAATATCATATTATGCATGGATATCTATATCATAGAATATATATTATCATCACGGCCAAAAGCTGTGTGCACCTCCAGACGATGTTATGAATCGCAAACGTCCACATCAATCTGAAGTACAGACTGAACCGCAACATGGAGGAGAAAGGGATTGTTGCCGTGTGTGGACTCCCGGTACTTCCACAACGAGGCTCGTAGTGGGGGTTATCTCGGCCATGGTTGAGAAGGAATGGGGGGAAAGGAACTTTGGCTCTGACTCCCTGAAGTCCAGATTGAACCTCAACATGGAGAAAGGGATAGTTGCCCGGGATTGTCTGCCGCCGGGGCTCCTCTGCAGGGGCTCCTCTGCAGGGGCTCCGCCGTCGGGGCCCCTCTGCCGGAGTACCGGCGGACATCATATAACGTACTTATACTACATTCTGGTGTGACACTGGGTTTAAGGGACGTGTTTAGTTTCACTTTGTGAGGGGTTCTGCTGCAAAGATCTGATAAATCAGATTATTGTTTTGACGAATCCACTACTAGAGCGTGCATAGCACAGCCCGCCCCCCCCTCTTAAATCGAAAAAAATCCCCAGATTGAAATGCATTGGTCTAATATTGAATTAATTAGATATTAGAATATCTATTATGTATATATTTATATAAATACAAAATGATTTAGTTATAATATAAGTCGAACATGTAGCTTTTATAAAATCGCTATAACAAGATCTGTATCTGACCATTGACAATGGAGGAAGGCATTGTTGCCCGCGATAGTCTCCCGCCGGTGCCCCCAACCAGCTGCCGAGGCACCTCCACCGGGCAGAGGGCAGCGGGGCTCCGGCGGGAGACAACCGCGGGCAACAATCCCTTTCTCCTCCATGTCGCGGTTAATGTGCTTCAGGGAGTCAAAGCCAAAGTTCCTTTCCCCCAATTCCTTCTCAACCATGGCCGAGATAACCCCCACTACGAGTCTCGTTGTGGAAATACAAGATACGTCACTGAAACCGACCTGTTATGCTCCAACACCAACAGCAGAACGGTTATCCAAATCACAAAGAAGTGTACGATAGTTGCGTTACAGTGTTCCCACACACACACACACACATACACACACGTGGCGCTCGCACGGTCGTAGCTCATTGTCTCATTGGCGGGCCAAATTCTCTGGGCGGCCAAAGCAGAGAAAGGGGAGTTAAAATGTCCCCGGATAACGACATTCGGGGGAAATTCCAAAACGGCGCATCTGAGCTTTGTTTTTTCAAAGGCAGAGCAGGATACCTAGTGCTTGTTTTACACCTAACGCCATTTCTATACTGGGGGACCATGGGCAGGCTTGGGGAACTCATATTAAGGTTAGAAAACCTCATAAAGTGAAATGTACATGCCATGGGACCTTTAAGTAGAAATAGTCCTAATGAGCTTCGCGATTTTTTACAGGTTCATCATAATTCACAGTTGTGGTGATTCTACCAAAGTAAACAATAGAAAACATTACAAAGCAGATTCTCATTCACTCGATCTGAATTTGCCTGTAACCTTTAGCCTCTTCTCATGTTTGTTTCGTTTTCTCTATTTTACTTTTTGTAATAGAAGCTAGTCATTTGGCTTGCACTGAAGTGTAAGACAATGCAAAAGGCTTGTACAGTGCTTATTAACAGGTGAAATATACTGTGAGACAAAGGGCTTACCGTGTGGTAAGCCATGCAGTAATGGGTGACGTTCATGTTTCCTTATCAGTTATGTTTAATTGTTTTTTCAGCATTGCACTAGCCTTGTTTATACCACTCTAAATAAAGAAAAATAAATGTTTGGTAATAAAGCAAAGAATAATTTCAATGTTTTATTAAAATGACAATCATATGCATATTATTATACAGCAGTTTTACTTGTATCTCAGTTTCACTTTCATTGTACTTTTCATTTATTCACATAATAACTTGTTTTAACGTGCCACTATCAATTCTTTTCGATTATAAATAATTGCAACATTTGGATGTTTGGATCCCTGTGTTACATGGTACAAGTCATGAATCAAATCATATTACACATATCTAATACAAGTCGTGTTACATGGTAAAAGTCACAGCTGGAAAATGGAGCCTGTGCTCCACACGAACAGAAAACTCAACTCAGTAGTCAACAGGTGGAAGAGTCATCATCCGGGTGAACTCTTCATAGTTGACCGTTCCATTTGATTTGACATTTGCTTCCTTGAACAAATCATCCACTAAAAGCAAAATAAATAAAAAATAAAATGAATAAGGTACAACTGATTGTGCCTATAAACATGGATGGCATAGACTTTCATTAAAACCACGGCAATGGCTTGCTTCTAAACGTCAATTTCCCACAATCAAAAGGTAATCTCTGAGCATAGAAGAGCCCCAAATTAATATCTGATCTTGAATACAATTCATTCAGAGCCCAAATAAGTTTACTTCCAAAGCTCTTTCACAAACAATGATGACCAATTCAGCGCTACTGCAGACAGAAAAAATGTCTAATATTGATAGTTTTCCATGGGTTTATTTTACCCAAGTCTCGAAACAATGAACACAATTAAAGCTAAAAAATACTGGGGCACCGACCTTCTTTGTTTGTGAGTTTCTCTCCTAGCTTGGTGAGTTTGGCCCGCAACTCAGCCGCCTGGATGTAGCCTTTATTCTGCTTGTCGGCCATCTTCAAGGCCTCCAGGATCTCTGTCTTCGGGTCCTCCTGCTGCATCTGTCTGTGCATCATGGTCAGGAACGTAGAGAAGTCCAGCTCGCCCTGCTTAGCTAAGCAAGGACACAACACAATACACAGTCTAATAATCTTTGATTCAGTATTAAAGTATATCTGCGCCATTGCATAGGTTAGATACATTACAAGGTCCAGGTCATACATTTCCATGCTGCTGACACCAACAATTTCTCATTGCTGAATGATATTATTTATTCATTCAATCAATGTTTGGGTTTTTATTTCTGGCAGGTATTTACAGTATTACATTACATTTAATCAAGACGAAGCAGAACTGAAGTTTTGAATGGACCATTTTGAACACTTCTATGCTTGGACGTCTGCCTCGTCATATAGGGAGTACATGATTAATTATCGCTTGTGTAAAGTTTGGCACCAATCCTTTACCAATTTTGTGAACTTGGAGATGTCTGTCAATTTCACTGAAAGTAGGGCTTGTCCCGAGGCTGCGCATCACTGTGATAAGGTCCTCGGCCTCAATCTTGCCCTTCTGTTTCTTGTCATACAACGAGAAACATTCCTTGAATTCTACAGATGAGAAAGAATGACAGATGAATTTCTAGCCTTGAATGAAAGTCATCCAAATGATTGTCCTAATAGGAAACAAAAAACAATGACATTCAAAGCTCAGATGTCGGACATTTAGACCAAAATAATATATCTGGCTTACCATTGATTTGAGCTGGAGTGAAAAATTTTGCCTAGAAGGGGGGGTAAAGATGATCTAATCATTTCACCGGTAAGTGTTGAGGCACATTTAAATTGCATGAGCATTAAAACAATTAACTTTTGATAAAAACAACCTATTCCTCTTACCATTTTTGCTGCCGAAGGCTGCGTTTCCTTACAGTGAACCGTGACTCACCTGTCTCCACCTGTGCTCCAAAGTCCACTAGCTGTATGCTGTCGTGTAATTCAATAGCCGTTGCTGTGGTAACAGAGATCTACCCAAAGTTTACAGCCCTTCTCCGTTCTGCCCTTAAAGCTGTATTAACATGATAACAACTACTTGCTTCTACTTTATATAATCTAATTACCACTATAGAATCACCACCACTCTGCATAGAAAAAGAAAATAAATGAATTTTCAAACGTGAATTTATTTACAATTAAACAACGGTTACAAAAATCGTTCAACAGCTTTATAGGCAAACAAACATGTCCCAATATTTAATTTTTTTTAAGAAAAAAAATATATGTTTAAATTGTTAGCCTAAATTTCCAGTGCCTCATGACGTTGCTTTGTTAAATATAACTATTAAAAATATTAAAACAGTCGAAATTGATTTTAAGAGACAAAATTTATTTATCTAACAAGATTTTTGTTTCAATTTCACAGCCTCTTCTCAAAACCCCAGACATCTGTGTGTGGATGCCTATCCAAACATTGGTGAGATTAAAAGTTTCACCAGTGATTAAACTGTAATACTGACCATCAGTGGCTATCTTTGATATGCAATGAGTAGTAAGACCAGGGTTCTGGGACATAAAGGAGCCCTGGATACTTTTTTCGTAAATCTGGGTCGTTCCACAGATAGGTCACCCAGACAACAACCAGTACCATGGTAACAGTAAAAGTCCCTAACAAAAACAGCCCATTGATGTCTGGCCTTAAGCCTTTACGCTGTTGCAGCATTACCACGGTGATCATGGCCACGAATGTGAGCAGAAAGAGTTCAAAGATCTGCCCTTCAGTCACCAAGTACCTGTTGTGGGTAAAGAGAAACATATTGTATTAGGGATGGTGAAAAAAAATTCATTATCGATTCATGGAAGTATCACAATTCTTTGTTTTCACAGCACTTGTATTGTCAGGACAGTTCACTCAAAACATGGAATCTCTCAAAACAAATCGTCATATCGTATCACAATATTTACAGAATGGCAATATTTCATAATATCATTATCAGGAACCTGCTGATTCCCGTCGGTAAAGATATGTCCAAAAAGGTTTTCTCTTATTTAACTTTAAAATAACTGGGAAAATTAGGGGTGTATACGCAGTGTAGGCCAATATCAAAACATCAAGCCCATTCCAATTCATAGGAGGGTGATATCAAAACAAGCCCATACCAATAAAAAGGAGGGGGATTAGACATGAGGCCATGAACTCGATTATTCAACTAAGACCTGCAGGCAATACCGTTTGTCATGAACACAATATCTGTCCTTTTGTCAGTTGAAGATTTATTTCTAAACTCAACTTAAAAAATAACAGTGTGAAAAGCATTAAACATTATCAGACTGACCAATAGTACAGAGCACTGGGTCCCAGTAACAGCCAACCAGAGAGGGGGATGACGTTTTGTTCTTTGGTTTGCGTAAAACATCCAGTGAAATAGAGGAAGAAAATAAGAAAGTAGGGAATATACCTAGAAAACATATTGGATTGATTAGAGACAACATTGTTGAACGATGATTTATACAGTATAGCTGTATATGTCCCTTTGTAAAACACCAAACCCTAACCAATTGAATATATTTCTTTATTCCTATAAATCTTTTTCATATTGTTCTATAAAATTGTCACCAGATTCAAAGAAACCTATGTCGGCCACAGTATAACACTATCTTCTGTGGCTACAGTAGAGCAAAGAGCTAAAGTCCAATACAGAATGTCCAGCCTTCTCGGCAAAGCCTTTTTATTACTTTATCTTTCAAATGTCACTTCCTCCTCTTTTTATGATCGGGCAATGTATTTAAGGTGAACATAATATGATCTTAGGATGTTCAGTTGGTCGTTCATCAGTGTTATACTTCAGTTGTTTTTTTTAATTCGTACAGCTATTGCAAAAGGCAAAGCTGCCAAACACATGACAAAATCTCCCCCGCTAAGCACACATGCAAGATTAACTCTCTGCTCTCTAGACTTGACCTTAACCAAGCCTGGCTCTTACTTCTTGAAGTATTTACAACTTATGGAGTTCACATTTAAGGCCATCATCTGCAAAGCGTTTAATACTGGCCAAACTTAAACTAAACAAATGAGGCTTGATCTAGCCTTAACTTCAGCCTCTAGCTCTGATATAAAAGATTCTTGGTTGTTGCATTTCAGTTATATATAATAACCAATGTCTCAGGTTGAAAAGCCAATTTAGAACAAAAGACCAATTACCAGTAATTAGTTTGTAGTGTTAACTGGCTTGAAACAAGACCAATCATATCCTTAGCGGATTATGAGCACATTCTCGAATTTCTATACCCAACATGCTAATTGAGACAATGATAACAAAAGGGAATCACAGCCTAGCAGGGCTACTCTCACAAGGTATTCATAGCATTGTCTGAGCTGCCCTCAAGCACTGTAAGCTGCTTATAAAATAAAAAATGGATTACGACAGCGCTTTCATAACTCAAATAGACTTTCATTCGGCAAACTAAATATTAAAGTGTAATCTTTTAGATTTTCCAATCCTTTGTTTCATCATTACAGATTCAAAGTTGTTTATAGAAATGTTATTCTCATCAGCGTAATAAACGGAGGTTAGGCTAAAATGGTATATGTATGTGGTGGGGTATGCGGTCACTGCTACTAAGACCTCTGTAATAGCAGGATTCTCCTCATCGTGAAGACGCTTGTGTATAAACTTTGATGAAATTATAAAAAAAGGATTGAAATAATGGTCTTTGATTTGCTGCCTTATTTCAGAGTCTAAAATGGACGGCCCACAGCAGAGTATTTATTTAGGATTACTGGAAAGGAAAGCCGTACCATTTCTTCAGAATGAATAATTTAATTTCATCTGACAGTGGTGTTCTTCAATGGACAGTCAGACAGCATCACCTACCACATTAAATGTCCCAGCTGCTCGTCATAGTAGTACAGTAGCTCAAATGAATCAATCTAGGGAAAAATTATAATAATTAGGTTGAATCATAACAGCATGGACAGCCAAGTTACAATCAATTCGATAACAAATACAACAATAATCAATAAGCTGTAAATAGCTGTGAAGATATTCTGTTGTCAATTAGGTATAGCCCATTTTCTCTGTCTTATCCAATAGTGCCACCTATGGTTGCAATGGCACTCAATTGCAACCATAGGTGCAACCACTCAATTATCAATGTTTTGAATCATCTCTCCACCTTGCAACAAGCGTAAACCACTTGACAATCAAGCTGTTTCAAGAGATTATGGGATGTGTACTCGTACTACATCTGGGCTCCTCATGCACTGGCAAGGATCCATGCATAATCCAGTTTCAATCTATCATGTGCCTGGCTGTATCCCATAAACTCATGAACTGGCAAAAAGTTTTTTCGGCAGCATGATTTAATCTTAGTATATCTATCTTTTCCTTACTTCCTTCTTCATTCCTATAATTCTATTTTTTCACTGATTGTTGGTTCAGGGTTTCATCACTGTACAAATAAAAGCTGCATAGTTTCCGACTGAGCAGAACAATCAACAGTTTCATGATAAGGAGAGGCGGCGTACCAGTGATGCAGGCTTCAGGTCTTTGATAATGGGGTTCTCCCTGACGGACAGGTGGAGCTGATACCCACTCAGGAGCAGCCTGTGGTTGATGGAGTCCCCCACAAGGTGGATGCTGGCCCCCATGACGAGTGTGATGATGCAGAGGTAGACCGCGGAACGAGACAGCACCTTGGGACTGCGCTCCATCAGCTGAACAAACGCCAGTATGTTATTGTGGTCCAGTTTAACAAAAGAGATCCACAGCCGTGCTGCCAGGGTTTCAAATCTGGTAATCACTGGATAGATGGATGGTTGTTGGATGTTTTATTTATGGTTTGTTATATGTTGTGTAGAAGGACTGTGTATAATAGCGAACAGACATACCTTAAGCAAGAGGATGGGAGTGATTACATTGTAGGCCATGTGGAAGTAGTCTCCAGCACTGGGCTTGTTCAGGGGAAACCATTCTAGTGGAAGGACAATCTACGACATAAAATTTATGTTAACAAAGTAATATAAGGGGAAAAAACACAAAAACTTTATCATGGCAATAAGACATGTCAGTGTGTTTTATATTTTACCATGATAATAGGCCTTCCGAAGTCTAAGATCCAGTTCTCCAGGGTAAGCCATAGCCATAGGTCCAAATGGAACTTTGGACTCTTTTCTGATGACACATTTTCTCTGGAAACAATTTTTCTGACAAAATATTTTATTATTAGTACTATCATTATTATTTTCTGTGGTGAACAAAAATGCAACAGGCAATATTATTTTGCATCCCATTGACCACAACTCTGTGTAGTTCAGTTGACTTGAATAATGCAGTTCATTTGACAGTGTCAGCCACTGTGAAATTGCTTCAAGATTTAAATTGACCTGAAAAGAAAAGCCCCCATGTTTGAGTAGCATCCTGTATTGTCGTTCGCTATTGTAAACTTTTGTGAACCATACATTTTTATCCTCTCAGTGGCCCCCCTTGATCTCAGCACCGCCTTTGATAGCATCAATCATTTCCTCCTCCTCACTCCTTCAGTACTACATCAGCATAACAGCCATCGCCCTCTGGTGTAACTCTTATCTCTCTGACAGACATCAATACACCCCCAAAAACAACTGCGAATCCTCCACTCCTCCCCATGGTTTCGCCCGTAGGTTCAGTGCTTGGTCCCCTTCTCTTCATCTTGTATATCTATCCTCTTGGACAGATCCTCAGTTTCAACTGCTATGCAGAGGACCGTCACCTTTACCTCTCCCCCAAGACCATAAGCTCAGCCACCCACTTCCCCTTCACCACCTACCTTACAGATGTACAATCTTGATGCCACAGAACTACAATACATGAAATCCTCATCTTCTGCCCAAATTCCCTAACAAACTCTTGCCAGGCCTACTCACTCAATATTAAATTAGACCTCTTCGACCCAGGTCCGCAACCTTGGAATCATGAACCCCAGCCTCTTGTTCCTTCCTCTCGTCAACCAGGAACCATTCTTCAACCTTAGGAACATTGCCTGCCTCTAGTGTCCCCTGTCCTTTGCCGCTGCAGAAACATTCATCCATGCCTGCATAACTTCCAGGCTTGATTATTGCAACATCATCCTCTGCGGTTCACCAAATACAAACCTCAAATTTCAATACGTCCAGATCCACGCTGTTCACATACTTACCTCGACTGGCTGCTGAGATCACATCACCCGTTCTTCAAAACCTGCACTGGCCCATGGTTAAATACAGGATTCCCTTTAAAATACTATTCACCACCAACAAAGCCATTAATAACCTTGCCCCTCCCCTCTCCTCCTCTCCCCCACCAAACCCCTAACCGATTCCTCAAATCTGGACGCTACTACACTACAAATTATCAGGACCAAGCACCGGACCTCCGGCGACAGGGCCTTTTCAGCTACCGCGCCCTCTTTCTGGATGCCCTCCCCTACCTCATCCGACAGGCTCAAAACCTGCCATCATTCAAACTGACCATCAGAACCCAGCTTTTCAAGCTTGCGTGCATCAGTTAACACCGTTCCCTTCACTCCCCTCCCTCCGTTTCAAAATTCCACTCGTTAAACGACCTACATGTCTTTTATTCTTATTCTTTTACCCTGTGTGTTTAATGTGAGGTGACTTTGTTTACCTAGAAAAGCACTACACTATTTGAATGGTTTCAAATAGTAATAACATTGGCGACAATAATACGAACCAATGGTTGTTAAGGGTCTTAACACATCATATTTTTCAAATACAGAAGCTTGACCACCCGTGGTGGTCAAGTTATTCATTTTTATTTGCAAACCCAAAATTTTTAATGACAATATTTATATTTGTGCATAGCACAGACTAGGGATCTTTCCGGTTCTAGAAATATCCCAGGGTTTGTTTCTGGACTCCACAACTTTTGCAGGGGGATTCCTGTGGGGTAGTAGACCCTCTTTGCTGCAGTAGGTCAGATAGCCAACCAAAAGGGGGTGCAATGCAATCCCACTGTGTGTGATGCATGGATTCTGCTGTTATGGTATGGTTGGCAAACAGAACATCTGGATTGACAACAACCAAGATAACGGGTATGGTACCCTTGCCAGATGATGAAATAGACGCGCACAGTATTATTAGGTTATTTATTGAGTTAAATAACCTAATTGAGTTCAACATACAAATTCATGAAGTTTACGTTCTTTGTTATTTATGTCAATCTTGAATACATGGGTAGGTTAATTAGGGGCTAGTTTAAGGAGGGTGATGGTGGACCCGTAAAGGGTTCGTCTATTGATAATCAATTTAATTGACACATTTTAGAAATAGAGATACACGGATAATAAAGACTTACTAACTTCCCCTACTACGTTTGTTCGGAAAAACTGTCTGCAAGCACATACCTATTTTGCGATGAGGTCTGGATATTATTGGTTTGGCGTTTTCGAGTAGCCTGCATTGTTGTAACCGTATTCTACTTTTGCTTACGTATTATCCTTGTAAACGCTTAAACGTGACCCATTTAATGTTGTTATCTTTCACTTCCGTGTTGCCGTATCGGCACCGCCCCCTACAATCACGTGCATCCAACCACGGAACATCTTTTTGTGCTAGCGGCAGCAGTCGAACATTTTAGGCCATGAGTGCCGTTAGTAAACCTTACCATAAATCATGTGAAGTTGTATTAGACTTCTTTCCACGGGTCTACTCCAGGGAGTCATGTTTTCAAGTAACAACACTATAGGTAATAACTAAGTTATATTTAGTTTGTTAGTTATAGTTAGTTATAATAAAGACTAAAACTGGTGACTTGAGAGGTAAACATTAAAATATAATGCCGATTTTTTTTTGTCTAGTTTATATTTAGTTGCTATAATATTCTCGAAATATCGTATCATTTTAGTCTTTGTGGTGTTGATTTCATTTGAGCACAGAGAGGAGTGTCGCACACAACAACTAGGCTACTTAACAACGAAAAACACAAAGCGTTTTGACCGTGCAGTGTGCCTATGAATTTAGATGCTTATCTAACCAGATAACCTGGTAATCCCTATCAATAAATCCTCTTGGTGGACTTCTTCTGCATGGTGAAGATGGAAAGTTAGGACTGAATTGCCAGCTCTCAATATAACCTTTTACAGAGGCATGGTTGATAAAACAAAGGTGTCACTCATCAGGCGTATATTTCAGGAGGGACACAAGAGATACATCCCCCTTAATATTTACAACACGTGCATTTATAGTCCCTCCTCACCCTCTTTTTTCTCCAGCATTGGGTCTTTTACTCCTAGAAACACATGCACACTCTCATTCTCGCTCTCTCTATTCGATTTCACCTTTGGTTATGGCAAAAATGTGTTGTATTCTTGTTTTCAGCTTCAATAAAATAGTTCAGATGTACAGGATTGCAAAAACTCATAACAAAACACAGATATTTGTGATATATTTTGAATGAAAGGTTTGAACATGAGCAGAAATCTTGCTGAAACACAGCTAAAGGCCATGGGTTGAAAAGTGAATTGAAATTAATTAATTTATCATTGACGTGAATTGGTGCCACTAGAACATTTTAATAGGTAACCTCCCCAAACAAAATACACATAAGAAGGCAAAAGAGTTTATGTATGTTGGCTCAGCAGCGATAATATTAAACGAGAAAATGTGAGCTATGGTAGAATAAATATTGGAGTTCCCGGTGCCTAAATTGTTGTTTGCCTTTACATAAATAAAGATATTTTAACCATCAATTGATGCAGAATTAGAAAAAATAATTGTTAAACTGTGTTCTCAATATTTGTAGGCATTATAAGCCACGAATAACTGCTCTCCAATTATCTCATCACCAGATGTATGATTATGCAAAGTAAGTAGTAAGTAATAAATATCCACTGCGTGAAATTCTCGATAGGTCTATGATAAAAAGCGAGTGTCTTTAATAAAAAAGTGTCCGTGTGTATTTTGCGGGAAGGGGGGGGATGTTTAAGATTGTGCATTTTTACCACCCGTTGAAAGCAAACGGAGCAGACGATGAACGAGAGCTATTCAGTACGGGAGGAGGAGCACAAAGGATCCCAAACTTCTGCCCTGTCCAAGGGCGCAGTGATAGCAGCATCATATATAGAGGAAACTCACTGATGCTTGTCTTTGCCCTGAACTGAGAGAAACAACTGTACACGCAGCTATTCAACGAAAATATGCGCTCCTGGGATAATCTGCTACACATTGCAGTGACTGCCTGCATTTTCAACGGTAGGCCATGTCATGCATGAAATATTAATACTGAGTTGGTAATCAAGGCTAATATCAATTGTTTAAAGTGTTTTTCTAAGATATCTATCTTAATAATGTTTTCGAACTTACTTTGTAAAACTTACCACTGTTATATTTTTTATTTAGGACTATCATAGATGTATAGATTAAATGAACTCTTCATCATATGATATGTCTGCATAATATTCAGGAATGACTCGATCCATAATGTAGCTTGTTACTCAAATAACTTCCCTTTTATTAGGCCTATTGTTTAAGTAGTAGGCTAAGCAACGTGACATCTCATTTAAAATAAAGTCATTACTTATTTCTTAACAACTAATGAATAATATTCTTGGGCGTGCGATACAGTGTAATTTCTATGCTTTTTTAATGTTGTGTTCATGTACAGCGGAAGTACCGCTACTGAATTTACGTGCATCCTAAACAGAAGGCCTACATTTGTTTTGCTAGATTATTAGGGGACAGAGAAGCGAAGCTGCTTGGCCCCTATTGTTTCTGTAACCTTTTTCCTTCCCTCAAATTCTGTAAAAGTCCTACTGCAGCCTATACCGTAAATCGTAAACTTTTGAAATTTTCAGGTATGGTTACCAATAACCCCCTCTACCCATAAACCCAAATTTGTGGTACTGTACCAAAAGGTGACGCTATTTAAAAAAAACTATGAACTAGCCTTATTTCTCCTTATGAGATTGACCTGGACTCAAAATTCTTTCATCACATTAATCTCTAAAATCAGATGCATCTTTTTTACCCTAGTCTTCTGCTCTAAAAATGTTTACTTTTCCCACAATTTCATAGAAAAGCTAAACGTCCACAGTCTCAACCCATTTTGCCTATATGACCATTTTGTTAATGTATAACAAGCATATGGCTATCATTAGGTGGATACCATAAACAGTGCAAATTTTCAGATCTGTAGGCCTACTCTTTTAAGAAAGCCCTTGATTCTCGGTAACCCTTCCTTTTACAGTCTCCTAATTACTAGATATTTACCCGGTAAATAAATGGTAAATCATAGTGTATTACTGGGTAATTACCAATGGTAATAAGAAGATAAATACAGAGGTAGTTACCCGGTAAATACATGCTAAATCATAGTGTATTACTGGGTAATTACCACTGGTAATAAGAAGGCAAATACAGAGGAATTTTCCGGTAAATATATGGTAAATCATAGTGTATTTCTGTGTAATTATCACTGGTAATAAGAAGGTAAATACAGAGGAATTACAGCTGAAGTACTAAGTAAAACCTCCACTATTACCCATCAACTCAACTAAGTACTGTGCAGTTGTAACTGTTTTAGGTTGGTAATAACTCAGATATTGTTGTGTACTTCCTAGTAAATTAGGCAACCAATTCTTAGACACACCCATTAATTCAAGTTACAATTGTAGTTATCCAAGGTTTATGTTGGTAGCAGCCCAAGTTTAATTATGTACTATCTAGAAATTAGCATAGTACTTTCCAATAAATTACTTTTTCTTACAGTTATTATTCATATCTACACCCATTTAGAAAGGGTTGATTCGATTTACCTTAGAAACTATGAAATTACTTACCTGGTAACAACCTCCGCAGGAACAGTTTTCCTCTAGTGTCATGGTACATCTTCTTAAATACTGGGTACGAAGCCGTTTGTTTCCATGGTGTTACCACGTTATTACCATATCATTTGTAATAGATACATTCCATTGTCCATGTAGTCAACACAAACTTGTACCATGTACGTTCTGCAACGTTACCAAGTAAAACACGCCAATTTACCCAGTAAGTAAGCTGAAACTGTACTGTAAAAGGAAGCCTAATTTGTTTCTGTGGTATTACCAGGTTCTTACCATATCATTTATAACAGATTATTCCCTTTTCCATGCAAACAACACAAACTTGTACCACATATGTTCTGCAACGTTACAAAGTAAAACATCACAATTTACGGAGTTAGTAAACTGAAATTTACCTCGGGCAGTGTAAATGTGCGGACCGTGTTGCAAAAAAGGCGTGCATAAAACGGCATATTTGACAGTGTAAAAACGCTCAGTGAGATAGGGCTGTATCTCACTGAGATAGTAGAACGGCTCCAAATAAGCAACAAAGTCAGTAAAGTGTCAATTGTGTTCTCTGTGTTGTTCCCCATTGTTGTTCTACTAAGCAGCGGACGCTTGGTGATGACATATAACGACGTGATGACGTATGTACAAGAGGCAACCGTACTCCGGCCCGTACTACAGTGGGGGTACAGGGCAACTTTGCCTAGTGTGAGTGCGCCTTAAGGTGCCCGGTCACAGCTTGGCTGGCTTCCCTATCTCAATAACGTAGAAGGTTTTGCTGGCTCCCACCTGCACGGATCTGAGCTCCACTAATACTTTGGCCTTTTGGTCTCACTCGGGACAGAGAACCAGCCATTGGGTCTTGCGTGGGCCCACCTCAGACCCATGTAACAGACTTGATCCATCAGAGACTCCTGCACAGTGAATTCGCAGCCATTTGGACTCTTCGCTAGCACATATCTTCAGGATTGCATTGTGTTTTTTTCAGTGCAACTCATATCCCTGAGAAACAGCCCGGAGCCCACCAGGGTATCCCCTGATGAGAAACAGGCTACCACTGGTTGCAGATGCCCAGGCACACATTTGGCTGGAGGCTCCACTATGTCGCCCTTATTCCCTCCAGCGGCGATCTTCCAACCTCTGCTAAATAGAGGATTAATGCTAAATGGTTTGGCTTTGTTTTCCAGGCTTGATGTGTTCTGGCTGGATATGCCTACTAGGATAGGCAATTTATAGAGTAATAGGGAAGCCCCTATTACTGTATAGATGCCCTGTACTTTGCAGACATACAATTTTCTTAAAGGAGGTGTTTACATAGAGAAGTTTGCTCATTGCCTTAAATCAAACTTCAAACTATTGTTTGAAGTTCAGTTTGCAAGTTTGAATAGCATTTGCTGTGACTTTCCAATGTGAAGACAAAGGCAACTTAATGATAACACTTGAACTCATGGTCTAGTCTAAAGTTGTATGTTTAAATCAATAAATGAATACCTATGCATTTAATATATCAATAATTATTAGATTTTAAGAATATTTTTATTGCAGGTGATTCTCTGATACAGTCCACACTGTATCAATAACAACAACAAAGGGTCAAACAAGAACATACAGTTATAAAAATCAGTTGCTGGATTTGATATGCATCAATGTTGAGGAAGTAAAATAACAAGACTCGACTCTAACTAGGGAACAAACCTACAAAATAATATCAAGTATTCCTACTATTGTCCATTATCTAAATCTTTTACTGAAATCATATTTTATGAATATCAGCAAAAAACTAATAATAAAGCGATGCAAACATAGACAAGGTTATTGATTTATTACAACGTGTAAATGCCTCCATGCAAAATCTCTTTTACAAATATCATGCACATCTGCCGTTAACAAATAACCCACCGTTCTATTAGGTCTATTTAAACCATGCCTTTTTCTCAGCCCCACAGTGCAGATGAGAGATTTAATGCAACGTTCCACACCAATGTTTAACTCCTCTGGCTGGTGCTCCTACCTTCCACCAGGTGAGCAGGTTTAGTGCTATTCAAGACACCAAAAGCGCTTTACATACTGTGTGTGTGTGTGTGTGTGTGTGTGTGTGTGTGTGTGTGTGTGTGTGTGTGTGTGTGTGTGTGTGTGTGTGTGTGTGTGTGTGCGGGGGGGGGGGGGGGGGGGGATTTCACACCTCATCCTTTATAGGACACTGAGGCCCCGTCCACACCGGCGAAAACGATCTTTTCCCCTCCGTTTTCCTTTATTGCGTTTCAGGAATATCTCCGTAAAGACGAACTCATTGCGAAAACGCATCGAGCTGTAGAAACACTGTAGTACATATTCAAGCCGCTGGTTCTCCACAAAAAAAGTGGAGCGCATCAAGCATGTGCGCATCAAGCCTGCGGGCATGTATACAAACATTCAGTCGAGGAGGAGATTAAACCTCTTAAATTTAGCAGAAATATTAAATTAATACTTTAATGTACAATTAGTAATTACATTTACCAAGGGGCTGTATTTAAAGCCGCAAAAATATTACAAATCAACAAATAAATAAAAAATTCAATGGAACTCTAACGTCACCCAGCTGGTGGGGGGGCGATGACGTCATCGTTTGCGTTACAGGCGTCCACACGAATCCTCGAGGGCTTGTTCACACTACCTCCGTCCGTCAACGGATCTCATTGACTTTGCATGGGGCGCTCGCAAAATGCATCGTGGGTCCGTCTGTCCATTCGGCTCCGTAGCCTGCATTAAAAAGTTGAGAAATATTCAACTTTTTAGGCGGCGACGGATCCGTCGTACAATCAGATCGGGGTTATGCAAATGCACTCCACGCGACTACAGATTTTTCTAAAGAAATTTGGAATCTATAGGATTGTTTTTAGTCACCTGTTGTTTGTGTCATCTTTTGTATTTATATCCACAAATCGGCTTTGTAGCGGGAAGCGATTTGATTGGCTACAGGCTGCTTCTACAAAGACAAGTCCCCTATACATCAGACACGCCCTCGGTCATCCGTCGATGGACGCATGTAGTGCGAAAGAGGCGTATCACGAAACCGCATAGGTCAGTTTTTATTTGAATCCACCCTGGGACCTGGTTTCAGAAAACTGTGTTTTCGGGCACCGGATCCACCGGATCCGTCTGGGCGGTCTGCCCAAACGCACAAGACTTGTGGTTTCACCAAAAAATCGGCTCTGTGTGGACAGGGCCTAAAGAATCCATAGAGAGGCGTTTTTATGTTTAAGCAGACATTTTACTCAACAACCAAAACTATTTCTTCTTTCTATTCCAATACTATTTCTTCCGATGTTAAGGGGTTGGGCACAGTCTAAATCCTTTTTATTCCTCATTCAAAGTGACATTTTACGTTCACTAGCTCAAGTAGAGCCCTGAGCTAGTGAGTGAAAGGTAATGCTTTAACCACAACATTTGGATGTTGCTAACAGAAAATGGACATTCACGGTAACTTAAGATCTTGCTGAGATGCAAGGATACTAATTACTCTTTTTTTATTAAGCATTTTTAATAGTGCAACCATAACTAGACCAAGTTCCCTCTGTATATATAGTTATTGACAGTTTACCAACTGGAATTGCAGTGGCTATAGCGACTGCACCAGCTTCCACTATCAAAAAGAGTTTGAGAATACCAAGTGGAAATCCACCAGATCACTAGCCAGGAGTCAGGTCACTGGGGAACACACAAATTGTGTTCCCAAAAGTTTTACCTAATTTTCCTTCAGCTTTGTTATTGTTGTTGTTCTTTGCTTTGTCTACCTGGCACGTTCACTTCTCCTCCACAATGACCACAACACTTATTTTTGATTCACCATGAATGGAACTAAATCATAGAAATGAATCATATAAGTTATTGAAGGTTAAAGATTTATTTATTCAAATTGGGTCGAAAAACATTTTAGACAGTAAAAATTAAAGCACAAATTGCCATTTTTGTACTTTGCATCATAACCACAGGGGGATATCAATCCTCTCTCACTTCCTGCTCAGATATTCCTCAGCTCTCTTTCAGTGTAGCAAAGGTAATTGCATCCTTCAATGAATTGTTTAAGTTATTCAAGGTTAAAGATTTATTTATTCAAATTGGGTTGAATACCATTTTAGACAGCAAAGGTAGCAAAGGTAATTGCATCCTTCATGCCTTTTTAATGGCCACTCATCTACAGGAGACCTGACCTCTCCTTCACCCACATAACTTTACATGAACACACATGTTAACAGGCATGTGCGCACACAAACATACACACACATGCATGCACACATACACACAAACTCACCAACCAGGGGCCGGGATACATTCTGCTTTGCTTTTGATATAGATATTTAAATAGACACAAGAATGAAGAATACAAAGAATGAAGCATTAATCCAGACACCAGTAGTGAACACTGTGCTACTTATTCTTCTGAATCACTTACCTTCCATTTGCTTCTTCTCTTTGCATTCCCTTCTCTTGCCCGCCATCTCAATCGATAAAGGGCTAAACCGCTTCATCACTAGATTCATTCTCTATCGATTGCCTTTGTGTCAATGACAGATTGCTGAGTCATTTGAAGCTACTTTCCTCATGACGCCATCAGTAATTGGGCTCCCCACCAAGTAACCAGACCAGATTGGTTGTTTTACATGAGTTGAATGTTGTGAATGTGTCCAATAGATTGGCTTTGGGGGGGTTGGGGTGGGGGAATAAAATAGACCTTAATTTGTCATTTGTTGAAGACAGAGAGGAGAGAGTGAGAGTGGTGGAGATGTAGAACAAGACTGATAAAGAGTGACAGCGATAAGCAAACCTACTCCTTCTGGCTATATCTCAAAGCATATTTTTTTTCTTGTCTCTCCCAAAGGATTTCTTCCCCCACTTTCATCTTATTGGCATATTGGATTGGTGTGTGTGTGTGTGTGTGTGTGTGTGTGTGTGTGTGTGTGTGTGTGTGTGCACCTCAGTTTATGCCTCTGGAGATGTCTCTGCCCTCCATCTTCTATCTGCCCCCCTGATACTTGGGCTTGAATACTCTTAAGCTTTACAATCTCTCTCTCTCTCTCTCTCTCTCTCTCTCTCTCTCTCTCTCTCTCTCTCCTTTGAGGCTGGATGTCTCCAAGAGCACGTGCTATATTGATTTTCGCTGGTTCCCTTTTGATGTCAAGAGGTGTGATTCGAAGTTTGGCTCCTGGACCTGCAGGGGGCTGGTCTCTGGACCTGCAAATGATGGACGTGGACACCACGGGCTACATTTCCAATGGAGAGTGGGACCTTGTTGGTACGTGGCCCACCTGAATGGCTGGAGTCTGACGCTTTGGATAACACATTCAGTTAAAATAGGAGGGATTGGGAGATGTTGGGAAATCTAGACGATGAGCCTATGCCAAAGATGCAGATGTCTCATTCATTCCAATCAGAGGTGCGGTCAAATGCGGTCAAACGAAGGCAAATGTTGGCGAACATTTTCAAACCGTTTTCCATTTGCTTTGCGTTCACTGCGAACGTTTGCAAACAGACACAAACAGTCTGGACTTAGATTTATTATAATTCACGGGAACCTCACCAATCTATGTGTTTTACATTCACGCTACCGTTAGTAGATTGGTTAATTTGAATTTCCAGCATCAGTACGATTTTCTCACTCATCAATATAACAACATAAACACCGGGCTGGGACCATTGCACAGCATGATCTTTCCTCCACTCACACTAAGGTGTCATTTCAAATACAGGCCACATGCACATTGGTATGAAACCCACTGAAAACATCATGATATATAATCTAAGGATGTTTTTAGGGGTCCGAGCAGCGAAGTTGCTTGGCACCTATTGTTTCTATCACGTTTTTTTTTTCCATCAAATTCTGTAAAAGTCATACTTCAGCCTATACCGTAAGTCGAAAACTCTTGAAATTTTCAGGTATGGTTACCAATAATCCCCTTTACCCATAAACCCAAATTTGTGGTACTGCACCTAAAGGTGACGCTATTGTAAAAAATCATGAATTAGGCTTATTTCTCCTCACCAGATTGACCTGGACTCAAAATTCTTTCAGAATATTAATCTCTAGAATCAGACATATTTATAAAACCTTCTCTTATGCCTTAAAAATCTATAGTTTTCCCACAATTTCATATTAAAGTTCCATTTGAGAAATATTGGCCAATAAAGTTGGAGCAGTTAGCCCATTTTTCTTATATGACCATTTTGTTATTGTATAAAAAAAGAACATAAGACTATTATTAGGTGGACACCAATACCCCCCACTACTAATAAACCCAAATTGTGGTACTGCAACCGAAGGTGGCGCTATTTAAAAAAAATATGAACTAGCCTTATTTCTCCTTACGAGATTGACCTGGACTCAAAATTCTTTCATCATGTTAATCTCTAAAATCAGATGCATCTTTTTCACCCTGGTCTTCTGCTGTAAAGATGTTTACTTATCCCACAATTTCATAGAAAAGCCAAACGTCCACAGTCTCAACCCATTTTACCTATAGTTCCATTTTGTTATTGTATAACATTTTTAATATCTTATACAATAATAAAATAATATTTTCAGATCTGTACTCTTTTAAGAAAGCCCTTAATTATCTTGTGAAATGTGTGATTGGAGTTTTCTTGATGGTATGTGCTTACCAATAGACATTTTCACCATGTGAATGAGAGCATTATGAACAAGCTGAACATGACATTCTGTCATTGCCACTCATTTAAGAAACACAACATTGAACTGCACCTGAAATTCATTAGGCAATCAAGATTCCGGCTCAATAGTTTCCAAGAATCTGACTGCCAAGACACAGTATGGCATTAAGGGGAACTTCTTCGTTAACCATTTTTCATTCTCTATCAACTCTGTCATATTTATATTTCTTCCGTTAGTGTTCTTGACAACAAATGATTAATTTCCCCAGAATTTCAAAGTATTTGCTTTTAAGAAAGCCCTTAATTCATATGAGAACTGTTTGCTTGGAGTTTTCTGGATGTTGTGTGGTTATCAATATAAATTTTCCATGTGAATGAGGCTACATTTCAGGTTTGTCAGTGGCTCAATGGGATAATGCCTTGTACTGGTGATCCTTAGTTTGAGAGCTCGAATCCCGATTAGACAATTATGAACATGCTGAACATGACATTCAGCCAATGCTCTGCAGACCAGTCACCTGGAAGCCGAGGCACAGTATGGCATTAAGGGGAACATCAACATCTTTCCTTCATAATTATTTTTCATATTTATATATCTTCCATTAGTGTGTTCCTGACTTTTCATTTTGCCTCGACCCTGTTAATCACCGCATGCGGTTATATTTTGTAATTGGTTTTACTGATATTTAATACCAATATCGTTGGTGATGAAACATTGATGGGTCAGTAAATAGAGTATGTAGCACAAGCAAGCAGCCCAGGTTGTGAGGCTCAGGTGGATCCATCCCACTCCCCACCCAGAACCAACAACACCATACCACACCAAAGGGCAAGACCCTAGACCAGATCAATATTCATCCATTATGTACAACATATAATAAACAAGTTTATTAAAAGGAGAGCCCCTTTAGAGGAACCATCTTGTTTATGAGGGAGTCCAGCTAATAGAGAAATCCTTATTTAAATGCATATGAGCATTTAAACACAAAGACACATACATAACATACACAAAGAGCTCCAACCACACCCCACCTAGTTTATTTCTACCTCTACATTTCTTTGGTGGCATAAGGCCATAGTCCAGTCCATCCAGTATTTTCACAATTTCAGATAATAAACAGATAAGAAAAAAATACAAACTAGTAAATATGTATATCTTTAATAGAGTAGAATAATTAAAGAACAATTTGTATATGCTTATAATCATGCAACATCAATTATTTAAGACACAGGGGCAGTTTGGCTGTAACTGGGTCAGCAGCACATTATATCGTACATATCTCTCGACTGGTCGTTCATTGGTCTCACCGCCACCCCCTCTCTCCTTTTCGTAGCTGAGTATTTTGCCACCACCATGGTCATTGTTGGGCTTTCAGTAATAGCAACAGTACTGGTCCTACAGTGTCACCACCATGACCCAGGTGGAGGCAAGATGCCAAAATGGGTAAGTGGTTTGGAGCAAACTTGAAGCATAACCCAAGGTTAACACAAATTTGTAATCCAACAGACCCTACGGAGACATTGTCAGCCAGCTGCCGGGTGAATAATAAACATGGGCTTGGAGGATGTACACCCCACTGGCATTCGTTTAACAGCCCCCTCCTCTTATTCCTCCTTGATAGAGCACAGTGGTTGATTGATATATATATATATATATATATATATATATATATATATATATATATACAAGACATATTTGTATTCATAGATCAAGGTAGCACGGTACAAATCGGTCAAAATCCCCAGGAACGACAAGTTTCTTCTGTATGCAGCAGTATGTTGTTATTTTATCTTGTTTTTATAGGTAGGGCTGCGTGCTGTTTATTATCCTGCTCCTGATTGATCAGGAGCAGGAGAAGTTTCTGTTTCAAAACTTTGCGTTGTGTTGTTCCAAACACCGTGGTCTACGTATCACTAATTTGCTCCAGTCATAACAGCTCAAGCCTTTTCCTCAACACCGGTTTCCATGGCAATGGCGGTTGTTCTCTCCCTCAACGTCTTCATGCTGCTCATGGCAGAGATCATGTCTGCCTCCTCCGACTCAGTCCCTTTAATAGGTACAGCTCACTCCTATTGTGCTATAGACAGATGCCATCATGTCTGGTAGATGAATGTGATGGAAACTAAGTGCTAGATAATAGACATAAAATAGAATAAAAAGCCCTTATTCCATTTGTTAAATTCAATGTTTAAATATATAAGACATAATGAATGTTCTTACTGGTAGTCTTTTGTGAGTTACTTACTGACAACCCCCTTCAGCAACTTGTGTTAATGCATAAGACGTAGTGGTATGTACTGTATGACTAACATTTACATTTAGGGCATTTAGCAGACGCTTTTATCCAAAGCAACTTACAATAAGTACATTTGTCATAAGAAGGTGAAAATATATATCGCTGTCGGTACAGTGAGGACGTTCATAGAACCAAGTGCAAAGCACTAACAATCACTAGTTTAACCCATTCCCTGTATACAACAAAGATAGCTATGATAAGATACTACATACTAAGTACAGAAATACGACGTACAATAAGTGCATACATTAAGTGCCAGGACGTACAACATACAACAAGTATGTTGTATGTTGACAGACATGGTGGCAAGTGACATACAGAGCTAATATACTCTTCTTATCTCCCTCCATTTTGTAGCTGAGTATTTTGCCACCACCATGGTCATCGTTGGGCTTTCAGTAATATCAACAGTGCCCACCAACATGACCCAGACGGAGGCAAGATGCCAAAATGGTTAAGTGGCTTGGAGCAAACTTGAAGCATAACCCAAGGTTAACACAAATCTGTAATGCTCCTCTTCCACACAGCTCAAGGCCATTACTAAAGCTGCTGATGCTAGCTGCCAGTATCCCGCACCAAGGTTGCACATGTACAGACATATACATTTGACATTAAAGTCCTTCAAAAGCACTTATACCTGCACTATGTTAATTTCCCCATTAAAATTATTCCCTGGATGGATGGACTGGTGGCTATTTCATGTTTAATACTTGAGAATTTCATAGTTCAGATATTCATTTTCTTTAAATGGAGTAATTAGCTGCAGAAGGAAAGTGGCATTACGCAAGTGGAAGTTTGAAAAGTTTAAACTTAGAATTGAATCATTTGTACTTAATGATAAGAACAAGTTAACAGCCTAGAGGTTATTCAATGCTGTAAACTCTTCAGCATAGATTGAGGTCAGCATGCAGACAAACCTAGATCAGCATACAGACACACTTATCCCGATCCTCCCCAGACCTGTGTGGCCCTGCTGAATTGGTGTGCCTGGTTCCTGCGTATGAAGCGTCCCGGGAGGCCAGGGTGCGCCCGTCCTGCCACAACAAGACCACGTGCAGTAGGCTGACCAGCGTGGACCTCAATGCCAGCTCCTCATCCTCCCCCCTAGCCACCAGCAACCTGCTCCACATCGGCTTCAGGGGCCTGGAGACCATGCCTTTCTCCACCACCACGCGTCCCCCGACTCGGGGGTGGGGGGGCGGAGCTGTGAACGCGGCGAACACAACGAGTGGAAGTTTGCTGCGTCTGTCATAGACCGCCACCGTCTTATGGCCTTCTCACTCTTTACCATCCTCTGCACCCTCGACATCCTCATGTCAGCGCCTAACTTTGTGGAGGCCATTTCTAAGGATTTCTTTAACTGAGGCCCGAAGTGGATGTTTCTAAAAATTCTAAAAATTTCTGGTCATGAATCAGAATGCATTTATGTTTCGCTTCTGCAACCTTAATTCCATAAGACATTCAATCGTGAAACCAATCAAATGTTTTAGTTGTTTATGGATAACTTTCCTTTTTGATGTAGGATACCAGTCAGTCTAATAATCATTATGTATGCATGGATTACCAGCAATCTACTGTATGTCTTAGACGGGTCAACTGTATAACATGTATCCAGGTCCACAATATGATACTATACAGTATAATTCTGTATTGCATCATTTACTGTGAAGAACAACATCCTGTACGATAATACTACAAAATGAAATTTCAGTTTTGCATTATATACAGAAATACAAAACACAATCCAGTTATGTATTATAGACAGAGATACAGAACACTAACTGCTTATCAATTACGTTTTTGTGTATGGAGAATGAATTGCAGACATTTGGTTGTTGTTTTCAACATCCATTATTACCCATCGTCCTGTACTAACCTTTTAATGCTCATGTTGAATTTAGTGAGTCACATGTTGCACATTTAATTAATGTGTTTGTTTGTGTGAGCACATGAGCATATCTTCACATAGCCTCTATAAAGAATGTATCTGCTTTACCAATATGGTAATTATCTTATCAAAGACAATATAACCATATAAATAACTTACTAAAGAAAACATCACCCATTATAGACTTATTTTCTTGAAGCATAATCATTTTAAGTTAGATATTTTCTGATTAAAAAGATAAAATACATAAAGCGTTTTAAGCTTTGTAAAGACTGTCTTTGTATGGTTTAAATTAGTTGTTTCCATTTTTTCATCATGAATAAATGTCCTATTTAATGTTTACGTTTTTACATATGTAAAATACCGTTGCTATTTTCTGTGAATAGTGAGCTAACAAAATCTGTTCAAATATACTGACCGTTATTGTCAATAGCCTGACAAAAGCAATATTCACCATATTCAGGATATCTGAAAATGCTTGAAAAACTAACTTTCTTAAGAATGTGTTACTTAACTGTCACCCAGTGACCATACGGAATAGGTACATATTCCCCAACGTACATTACTAGCACATTTATTGTATTTATTGGACTTTTAATATTAAGTCTAATATTTATTCTATATATATTATCATATATTTTCCAGAATATTAAATTTTATTGTTACAGTTTTATTTTGGGAAAGAGTGTCTGTTCGGGGCGGAACTTTCGATGACTACTCTGATTAGACAGGAAGACTTTTTGTGTTGCGACGTTGGATAACTTGCCGGTTGTGAAGAAATATATTTATATTTTACATTTGGTTCTTCTGATTATTGAAATGTCCGATGCTTTGCTTAGCTGGTGTGTCGACCAGTTACACCACAAGTTCGGGCTTGAGGCATGTGATGACATTGTCCGGTAAGTGAAAGATAAGAAGCTGGCTGCTTGTTGTCTGCTAGCTAGTTAGCAGCAGTAACGTTACATTCGAATAGATAAACGGCTACCTTGTGTTCAAATAATCACCACTAGTAACTTTAGGAAACGTTCAACGTAACGTTAGATGTTTATCCATTCCAAAAATAGAAACTTGACTTAAATTGTCTATTGATGCTAACCTTCTTATAAATATGCAATGGTATTGCTTCAGCTTAAACAGCTGTATTGTCTTTCAGGTAAATAGCTTACCCACTATTTAAAGGTTTCTTGCATACTATAAATGTTTATACTACTTGAGATTAATTATGTTAGCTGTCAGAACTGATAGAAACAGTGTAGCTCATTGGCAATACTTTGATTGTTTACTACCGTCCATAAATCGTATCATTGTGCTTTTCAGATATATTTTAGACATTGAGACTGCAGAAGAGATAGAGGAATATGTGGGAGACCTGCTCCAAGGAACAGACGGGAGAAAGAGACATTTTATTGATGAGCTCCTGATCCGATGGCAGAGGACCCAGAGGCTCGTCACAGACAACAACCCTGCTAATTTTCTTCCAAAGGAGTCAGGAATGGGAGATGGTTAGTAGTATCCATGAATACTAATCTAACATTGACATTTAAATGTTTTAATGATTATTCACGTTAAGGCAATTTAACATTCACTGACACATTTATGTTCTACACAGTAGTACTGACACAAATTATTTTTGCCCAGATGTTTTTGACCTAACCAAAGACTCTCAGAAAAAGAAGAGAAAGGGCCGGAACAAGCAGGAGGTCATAACTTTGAGCCCAGCTGAACCTGAACCAGAGGCTGTCAGGACCCCCATTGACCTCATAAAGGTAAGTACAGCTCACATATATAAATCATCCTTCCTTGAAAAGTTACGATATTGTTTCACCTACATTAATTATGGATTACAACAACGGGACACAACAATGGAAGAATTATCCATTCACAATGTTTGCATGCATAGCTGCATAAAATGTTGTCGTAGCTTTGATCCTTACTTAAGAAGCCCTTTTTACTGTCATTCATGGTAAATATTTGTTGAAAGAGATTTGAACATGGCAAGGACCATATAGTTCACTGTTCAAGGAAAGTACAACTAGTAAAACCCAGTCACTGACGTTTTAATCCATCAATTCAACCAAGTCACGTCTTGGCGTGCTCCCAAGGGCCCTATTCTATAAGAAGTGCTAGTTTTATAATTAACTAGTTCTTCTTATTTTGTAGTTAGCAACACTCAAATACAACATCTGATCCAAAGTATTTTCCTTTACTGAAATAAAAAGCTTTTTTTTTGAGTGTGTGTGTGTGTGTGTGTGTGTGTGTGTGTGTGTGTGTGTGTGTGTGTATATAAGACCTGTCCTGCCCCAGAGGAGAGAGCTATCAATCTATCTGCAAATGGTTTTAAGGAGGCTGCCAGCTTCAATACATACAAACACTTTCCACCATTGCTGACACTTCTCCTCTCCGCCATTGCTTCCATCCACAGGCCCAAGAAGGCAGCCTTACCTCCTCTTCTAAGAAGAAGAACAAGTTTGTCAATCTCTACGCTAAAGAGGGTGAGGGCAAGCTGGCCGTCATGCTCCCAGGGCGCCATGGCTGCGAGTGCCTTGCTCAGAAGCACAACCTCATCAACAACTGTCTCACCTGCGGGCGCATCGTGTGTGAGCAGGAGGGCTCAGGCCCTTGTCTCTTCTGTGGAAACCTGGTGAGTGAGAGGCCGGGGGGTAGGCAGAGAGAAAAGGAGAGAAACCTAGTGAGGGAGAATGAGAGAGAGTGCAAAGAAAAATAATAACAATTGTAATCTAGTTACCATGCATTGTTGTTATTAGCAACATGATTGTATGTTTGTTGCTTTTGTACCCAAAATGTACTTCACTAAATTAATATATCAATATTATATTGTGATGGTATTAATGTGAATGTTATTCTGTTTATTTATATTCATTTGATTTGATTACACCTTCACTCACCCACAAATAAAGGTGTGCACCAGAGACGAGCAAGAGATTCTTCAGCGGGACTCCAACAAAAGCCTCAAATTGCGAAAGAAACTCATGGGTGGGTGAAAACACTAGCATGAGCTCAATTGAGGAGGACGAACCTGAAGAGTTTAAAGTGTAATTCCAGCGAAAATTGAACCCAGGGTCTTTTTCGGCATGAAAACATGTAAAATGAGTCTAGAGCTTGCCTGGAGAAACGCTCACAGCCCAAATGGCTTCCATGCTATTGGCTAGGGGCATAGCGAACACTTCAAAACTGCATTTTTTTTACCACAAATATTGCTCAAAATAGCAACAGACTACTGCAGTAGCATGACTAGGGTCCCTACACATAAAACGAAGCATCAACAACTTTGTTAGCGTACCGGGAGTTTATTAAAAAAGACTGTTTTACAAGTCTGTGCCTTACCGGTAGATCCATGTTTACAGGAAGGCCAACGAATTTAAAACAACCAAGTATCAAGAAGATTGTTAAGTAAAATTATCTATTATACAATTTACGGTAGCCGGTAATCGACTTGTATGGACTTCCTGTAAACATGGACCTACCGGTAAGTCACAGACTTGTAAAACAGTATTTTTTATTAAACTCCCGGTACTTTAACAAAGTTGTTGATGCTTTGTTTTATGTGTAGGGACCCTAGTCATGCTACTGCAGAGGCAAGGTGCTATTTTGAGCAATATTAGTGGTTAAAAAAATGCGGATTTGGAAGCGTTCGCTATGCCCCTAGCCAATAACATGGAATCCATTTGGGCTGTTATTGTTGTTCCAGGCAAGCTCTATACTCATTGATCAACAAAAAAAAGGGTCTGGAGGGCTTATTTTATGTGTTTTCATGCTGAAAAAGACCCTGGGTTAAATCTTCGCCGGAATTACACTTTAAAAGGCTGATGTTTTACTTTATGTTTGTCTCATGGTGCTGCGCTGTGTCTTTTAGAGTCCTCAGACAGAGATTATCTCCCACACCAGGAAGCTCGGATGAACGCAGGCTTAGAAAAGGCGCTCCAACATAAAGACAAACTTCTGGAGTATGATAAGAACAGGTATTGTGGAACCCATAGTGCTATTATTATCACCATTGATGTTGATTTATTTGCTTCTGTAATAGCAACAATTGTGGGGGTTATAGAATCAGAAGAATGGCTGGGCTACAATGCCTCTGTCATACATTTAAAACAGAACATGTTGGGGATCGTAAAGATACGTTGGTGTTAAACCTATTACAAAGTATCAAATTGTTTATGTTCATTCGTTCATCTATTCATCATCATGGTCTTGATGTGTTACTCCTGTGTTGACAGTGTGAGGAGAACCCAGGTCCTGGACGATGAGTCTGACTACTTTGCCACCGATTCCAACCAGTGGTTGTCACCAAGTGAACGGGAGAAGCTGAGGAGGCAGGACGAGGAGCTACGGGAACTGCGCCATGCTTCGCGAAAAGACAGGAAGATCACCCTGGACTTTGCTGGTAGACAAGTTCTTGATGAGGGAGAAAACTTTGGCCAGTACTACAATAAGTGAGTACAGATATCCAGCTTACTTTTGATTTCGGGATCATGATTTCATCTTGATTAAGTCAAAGCATATGTGTTTTTCTGGACAAATACAAATTGTTAGAAAGACGGGTAGACTTTCCTCTGACAAAGTGTAATGGTTGCAGGCTGGATGAGGCTGTAAAGGCAATAAGCACGGACTCTTTCCTGAAGTCACCACGGCGCTTTGTGGACCGCGGAGAGCAGCAGCCCCTCGGAGGGTTGGTCAACCCTAACATTGTACAGGCGGCTCCTCGAGTGAGTGACCAGTCACCTTGGTTACAGGATTGGATTCATTTTCTGTTGCATTTACTTTAAATTGTTTTTGAACCGTGAAAGACATTTGGAAAAAAAAATCCTTACTTTTATAAATAAATCCACCAATGCTTCGTATTGTCTCCACTTAAAGGGCTCATGTCATGGCTCCAGTGTGATTAGCTGGTACACGCCGTTTGGCACAGGGGAGGAATGATTTTCATAGTGACAAGTGGGTGTGTCCACCTAGATGTATGAAGTACCAGCTAATCACACCCACCCCTGGAGCCATGACATGAGCCCTTTAAAGAGATGTTTTGATGCAAACCAACCAAATTGATGCACTTGACCGTCCACAATTTGTATTTGCTTTTATCATTATGATAAGCTTTCACAAGCGATATTTCCACTAAAACACTGACCAAGTTTGTGTTTTCCCAGTGGGTGGACGTAGGGGGCAGCTCCATGCGGCAACCAGAGAAAGGTTTGGCTTTACTGGAAGACAAAGCTGGGCCAGAGCGATCCAGGCTGAGACTCCAGGACCGAGAGCTGCAGGAGATCTCTGATGGAGGCTGGTGCCTAAGCATGCACCAGCCGTGGGCTTCGCTGCTGGTCAAGGGCATCAAGAGGTGAGCGGAACCGCAGCCTATCCAAATACCAACACATGGCATATGACATTCACATGTGCTTATGGGTACAAAATGTGCCACATTTTTCATTTTAGAATGGAGGGGCGAACTTGGTACACGTCCCACAGGGGCCGTCTATGGATTTCCGCTGCGGCCAAGAAGCCAACTCCTCAGGAAATAGCTGAGGTGGAGTCCATGTACTGCCAGCTCTACAAAAAAGGTACGCTCGCTCATGCTCACTACAGACGGTCTAGTTCTAGCGTTTTTACTTTGAGCTAGCTCATTCTTAAGCGCCCAGAGGTTTTGGGTGTCAATGTGTGGCTACTGGGACCGTTTCTCCAGAGGTTATGCTGTGTAAAGGTGTTGACCACTGTCTGTTTGTCATCACTGCAGAGCCCAGGTTTCCCAAAGACTACCCTACTGGCTGCCTGCTGGGCTGTGTCAACGTCTCCGACTGCCTGACCCAGGATCAGCTCAGGGAACAGGTATGTAGTTCTCTGTTGGGGTTATCATATCTATTATACATATGTCAATGCAAAATCCCAATCAACCTCTGTTTGCATGAAGGAATGATCCAACCCGTATCAGTCTTCAATAGAAAGACTTTGATGTTTATCAGTTGAAGTTTATTTCAACTTCCCCCTCCCACATGTTACTCATGTGACATTTTATTTTCCCAAATCACAACCTCCTTCTGTTTATTTGTATGCCCACAAAACAATCATATTCAGAGTAATTTATTCATCTATAAGAAAATAATTTGTCACAATCGCTCTGCTCAAGACAGAAAGATAAGACTGAATGTGCATGTACCACAAAACGTGAATAAATATGGTTGCAGTACAGCTCTCCACCAGCAGAGGCCACTCTGCACCTGTGACAAGCAACTCCCATTGTAAGCATTCCACAGTGGAGGCAATTAGCCTCCCAAAGACCCAACCGCTAGACTGCAACTGAAATTCATTTTCCATTCCTGCTTCTCACTTCCCTTCTTCCCCCAAAACGGTGCAGCTACTGCCAATCTCCTTTTAATTACGTCCACGTCCATCAAATACAGAGGCTGTTGCTGTTGTTATGCAATCTGTGGTGCGGATGCAGGGAAACGCCGGGTGTCTGAGACAGACTTGAGACCTCATGCTGATTAATAGCAGAACAATAGTGTGCCGCTGCTTTCCGCCCGCTTCCAATCTCCTGCCCGCTGTGTCTGCTCGGAGACCATACAGCATTGCAAATCAGTCCTCTCAATCTGCCTGTCTAGAGTAGGGACACGCCAAACCATGGAAAAAGACTAACTGCAGTCAGCTGTTTAATAGTTCCTGGAGTGTGTGTATGCAGATTATTGAATAAAACGTTATTTGATCAAATAATTTTTCTCCCAATGTCTCTGGACGTTGCGACATGGGCTTTGTGCATTAGATCTCCTTCACTTGCTGCTGGGTGTAATTGTACTGTTACTGCTTCGGCTTTTTGAACGACTGGGGTTTCCCCTTTTGTACCCAGCCCTCAATCTCCCCTCAACCACTCATTCCACCCAGGGCTGTAAAATCACATTCACTGGTGTGTGTGTGTGTGTGTGTGTGTGTGTGTGTGTGTGTGTGTGTGTGTGTGTGTGTGTGTGTGTGTGTGTGTGTGTGTGTGTGTGTTCACTAGCACGGAACAGTCATAAATAACATCCCCTTCCCACACAAGGCTCTACAAAAGAAGATAAAAGGCACCATAGAAAAACGCAGAGAAAGAGGTCATCGAAGAAAATGCAGGCGCAGATCTAGACTCCACCACAGAGCGTAATGGCAGCTCACTGCAGCAGGCGCTATGGCCACGGCCGTTTAGCGTTTAGTGGCTCAAGCTCTCCGTGCATGTCAGTGTGTGGGGGTTGGGGACAGAGACATGTGTGCTGTGCTAATGCTGGGGAGAACGCAGGCGTTTGGCATGGCTGGGCGGGAGTTTAAGGCTGTGGATTTACTGTCCTGCTGGCAGCTGCGGCTGGTTAAAGGGGTCCACTGAAAGACACGGCCATCATTTTCAGAGCCCTGAAAATCACATTGGAATAGCGATTAGGGTGTTATTTATGGATGGGAGCCTGGGAAAGTCCATACATGTATACAATGTGTTAACACACACCTAGTTAACATGTGTGTGTGTGGGTGTGTGGTTGTGTGTGTGTGTGTGTGTGTCTTTTAATTAATCTGCTCTCTCTGTATGCCATATCGAATTCCCCACTGTTTGCAGATGAAGTGGGCAAAGGGACGTGATTCGGATTCAGTCGTGTATGTGAATGTCAGCAGTAGTGGGCATCGGGTGCTGTAACAGCAACAGCCCTTTAGAGGCAGCGATGCACTCTTGAGTGTGCAGCAGAGAGCTGATAACCCTGCTGACAGATAGTGCAGAGAGACCACCCCAGGCATGGCAGGATATCCATCTGCTCCGGCCGATCCTTCCCCTCATTAGAAACTGACTGGTGTATTGATCCATTCTCCCCCTAGTCTCTCGCTCTCCTCCCCCATCCCCAGTGTCCCATGCTATACTAATAATTGGCCAGCCATTATGATACGTGCCTGTCCTAACCCCCATCCAACCCCCTTCACTTCCCCAGTGCTCACTCAACAAAGGGTCCAGATGTACGCATAGACATATGCGTCAATCTTTTTGATCTCATCAAGGTAAAAATGGATCACATCAGACACGCGTCACACGCCAATATATATACAACTTGCAGTATTTGCTTTCCAATCCCACACACTATCCTCCACTCTGAATCCCGGCCCTTCTGCCTCGTTAAAGGGACGAGCCGACATCCTAAAAAATAGGTGAAAAAAATTGAGTCATCCGGCAGGTTCATAAATCCATGTAACGTTGGAACTAGGCCCACAGAGACCCATACACGGCTTTTCTCAATGCCGTGGAATGCTCCGTTCACTTGCATGGGCCTTCCTGACTGCCGGCGGTGAATTATTTTTAAGCATATAATGACCACTGTCAAGGAAAGTGGATTTTTTGCCTTGTCTTTGGTATCACTCCTCAAGTATTCCGGTAACTTATCAACCCCAGCGAATTCGGTTGCTAAGCGACGTCAACGTCTTTGGCAGACTATTTCTCTGCTGATCAACTGTACGAATCGCAATTGTTAAAAGAAACACTGTGTGTTTCTTGTTATTTTTTCGTTAAGGCAAGTAGCCGTCTAATAAGTGGGATAATGTATAGAACGTCTCTGGTCCGATTCGCGTCGGTGTCCTTTCGGGGCTTATTTTCCCGATAATGACCGGCGTTCTATACATTATCCCTTACTTAATGACCCTCGCATTGATTGTGTCTAACCACACCTTAATAAAAAGGGCATTGTTGTTGCAATTCTTCTCCTACTGATGGTGCTACCAAGTATATACTCCAGCACGGCACGCTGTTGTTTTGTTGCCACGGGTCAGAGTCCACCACTCTGCAGAAGACATAACGCTGGAGGGGGGGGGGGGGAAAGATGCTGCTACTGTTTGCCTTTTAATGGAGCCTATAGTGGTGTATTGATTGAGTTCTGAAAGTCCATAGGGACGCGTGTTAGTTGAAGTGTGCTGGTTTGTGTGTTAGTGTTTGTGGTCGGTGCGTGCCCTGGTGCTATCAGAGAGCCCTCTGAATCGTCCAATGAGAGGTACTGACACACAATGGCAGAAGCTTGCCATAAAATAGGTCTTCTTTACCGAGTCGGAACTAGCAGATAAACCCTTTTTAACGTTGCCTTAACAAACGACACGTCAAAGGAACATTGATGCTCTTGTGTTAAAATATTTCACTAACTACTCTTAAACATACACAATGTAGCCACTATTTGGCTGGCAAAGTAGGAGTTGACATGTGGGAAAGGCTCTTTTTATCTATGTTTTGGTCATTTTCTTTGAACTGATGGAAATGGTTCATCTCAATATGAAATTGGGTTATCATAGTTGCCTTAGGTAGGCTGAGAATTTAGCATTCTTCATTCATTAAGAAAATAATTATTTCCTGCTGATGATATGAATCAATGTACCAATCGCTGTCTCCAATCGCTGTTTGGGCTATATTCTTTCAAACATTTTCTGCAGAGAGTTGAAATTCTTTTTTCACTGTGGCTTTTTGGTATGGAGGGCAAAGACGGCAAAATAAAGGATCTCTGTGTTGGTCTATGAAGAGGTGCTGCTTTAAGCCCTAATGGAACAAGATAACAAAAACAATCCCCTTCTGAAACCTCTAAAACAGAAACACACAAAAACAACAACTGGAAAAGCTTTTCTGAGTGTATGGGGAAGAGAATTACATTGTTTAGTTTCTATTTTATAGGATTACACCTCTGCAAAGGAAAGACATATCTGACAGACTCTTATTCTATATTAAGTGGTGTAGTGTGAGCTGCCCTGGTATGTATGCTTCCTATATAGTTCAATGGAAATGACTTGGATGATAAATTGGCTTATAATATAAAATACTTGACATCAAATCATTTTGCCTGGTGTATTCTAATACATTAAGGCTAGTGGCTGTTGGGAGGCTGAAATAAACTATACCATACTATACTCTAAATACCAGAGTGTTCTAAACAAATCCCTACTGTGTGTGCGTGTGCGTGTGTGTGTGTGCATGTATTACACAACACCAAACTGCATAGTTCTAAGTGCAGCTCTGGTAAAGAGACGCAACCCTGCTTTGCCATCTTGCTCTGGCTAAAGGGGCCTACATACAGCCCGGACTCAAACTAACGGCCAACTACCTTTATCAAACCCCTCCGTTGTCTCTCATCTGACCCGTTCTGTAGAAAAGTTGCAATGAAACACAACGCTGCCAACTACACAGTAGCGTGTGCATTCTGCCCTTGTGCAAGATGTAGGCGCTAGTCTCTAGTCCGCCCCTCCCACACACGTGCTGATTCGAAGGTTGTATGCTAGAAGCACCCAACCAATCGGTGGCTCTATTCCTCAGACGCCAACGCTCTCAGACTTTGCATGTTGAATCAGACAAGACTCCGTCCGCGCGGTTCCAAAAGCTTCAAACACAGCTGAAAACACGGTAAAGATTTGTTCCCGAAATCGTCTTGAGACCCCCAAACGTTTCAGATGGCCAACGGTTGGGCCGGTGTGTAGCAGCCTTAACAGAGCCAGGCCGCTGCCCTCGTTAGGGAGTCCCAACTGGATGCTCCTACTGATGCCTGCGCTTCCTTCTGTGGTAATGTGATAGTTATATGAACACACATGCAAGCGCACACGCACACAATAAGAGAAATGGATATGAGTCAGGATATGTTGGACACGTTCCAAGGCAAAGGAAGTCATGCAAGTCTATTTTTTTTTCCTTCCTGGATCCTAATTTACAGCTCCATCTGAGTTCTCTGTAGAAGCTGCTCTACTTTTTCAGCAGCCAACCACCCCTCCCCCCGGGTATTTCCTTAGCAGGCCACATTGTTCTTACCTGCTGGTGATTGTGGTCATGGGGGTCAAATGTTTCTCATGGAACAGGTTTTGTTTTCAAGAATTAAGCGCATTCTTTCAATTATTTTTCTGTGCTTCTTTTTCTCGACCTCTTGGTTTTGAATTCGTCTGCCCTTTTCTTCCTTTTTTTTCTAGTATCTTTGCACACGCACACACACACGCACATTCCTCCCTTCTCCATGCTGGGCCTTATTCCATGGCAGCAGCCAGACATCATGTGATGGCAGTGTTTGGAAAGCATTGAGTGCTGGTCCCCAGGCGTTGGCACACTACCAGCTGAAACCTCCGCCACAGGAGCTTCAGGAGACATGAGAAACATAGCTGCTGCCCTTTTTCTGCCAGACTGAAAAAACTGTCCATAATTTAAGGATTTGTTATGCGTGTTGTCCTCTTGACCACCATATTTCCAGAGGTATAGGTGCTTGTTTGTGGGAAGTAGTTTGAGCAGGAACCAACCAGCTGTATATAGCCATTACATACAGAGTTAACTATAACAGACTTCAACAGTAGCCGTTTTTTTGTTGAGTGACTGATTACACATATACACTTACTTACAAAATATACATGTTGCCAATGTTTCCATTTTTCTATCATAAACTAATGATTACTTCATAATTTCAGTTTTTCTGTTAGGACTCACGTGCCATTTTTTTAGAAACGACCAATCCTGTCATGAAATGTGGACGGCAGAGTCTTATTCGTTCAGGCAATTTGTGTTACTTGTTTCACAAGCTTTGTAAAACAATGATAACACTTTATTTTAATTGGAATGCTTAATCAGTTTGATATATTTAAGAATGAGATGATTACCACAATGCTTCAGTTATATGAGCAATGATTCATGCTTTCTTACTCACAAATTATTTGTGCAATTAAGTTAGTAACATCTATAAATGTATTTGTGAAAAGAAAGTATATTTTTAAAAAGAAATGTAACAGTTTTGAAAATTGCATTTGTAACCAAGTAGTGTGAAAAGTATTTCAAAATCCTGAATGGCAATTTAAGATTGCCGGCAAGATGGTAATTTTATTACAATAAAGGTAGTTCATAGGATCGTTTTTTTAAAATTGTGGCTTATGGTTTGCTTTAATTTGTATGCACAATGGTCCAATGCACCTCACCATTCTATGAATGTCAATATATGTTACACTACTATATTTTATATAAAGTGTATTATTGGTAAATTACACCAGAGCTTACAAAAACAAATGTTTTGCAGAAGTCCCAAAGTCTTAATAATTATTCAAAACAATGCTTCAATGTAATGTTGGCCAATGATGGTAATGTTCATTCTAAAACTGGAAGACCTTTTAATCAAAGATTTCCCTTTGCCACAGGCATAATGTTGAAATTCCAATGATTAGCTTCAAGCTAAGAATCATTAAGCTTTCAACCCCTATTCAATATCCACATCTGGTATAGTTGTTGAAACCCCCAAAATACCAGGCAAGATTGTTTGCCAGTTTCCTGTTTTGGCAACAAGGAAATTAATGAAATGTGATTAATGAAGTATTAAGTTTGCCCAAAGTCAGTGGGGGTCCATCTCTCACTGCATCATAACTGGCAGAAATCAGAAAAATTATCATCAATATTTTAGTTAATTAATCCACGTCAACTCTCATTAAAGTACAAAGCATTCAGATCCATTTCTTGCCCTATCTTTACTGTACCCGTCAGCCTTCATGGGGGCTCGGTTTTGCTATCTCTGTATGCGTTGGCATACACAAGGCTGGGTGTCGGTGTGTGTGTTTGAGTGGGAGTAGAGGTTGTCACCCAGTCAAGCCTTGCCTGAACTGAATCCACCACAAGCATCCGTCAGATGGAGGAAAAGACGGTGAGAGAGGCAGACTGAAGACGGAAGAAGAAGCAAGCGAGGGAGGTAGAGAGAGGTTTTCTGGCAATGCAGGGTTAGAGATTACAAATGATATTGTACTGTGCTGGCTTACATATCTGCTCAGCAGCTCCGTGGTAATACCATCAGGTGGGGAAAAGAGAGCATGAAGATGATATCGGAGCATGTTCCCCCTTGCATCTTCTTTTAAAGCCTTTCCTGGGTAGCCATCGGGCAAATTAAAGATTCGTTATGTAACTATCTTTTATACTAATATCAAATCAAGTATCAAACTAATTTAAAAAAATACAAACAAGAAAATATAGAAATGTTTACATTTTAAATAAAATATTGAACTCTTCATTACTTTATTGGTCCAATCCAAGAGATCCAATGTGTTTTACAGCTAAACGAATCGGATATTGCCATAAATATTCATTGGTAATTAAATGGTTGCATGTAGCTTCTTCCTTATTACGTTATTCTCCCAGTAGCTACATAAAATGGAAGCCTCCCTTGCCGTTGCGCGGACAGCTACATGTTCCAGTAACTGTCAATCATTTACTGTCAACTTTGAAATGGCGTTCAGGCTGTTGCTAAGGTTCGCAGTACAAATGCAAGGCATTGAATACGTTGTTTTTACCTTGCTTTATTAAAGTGCTCACAATGTCCTGCCATTGGTGCTGTTCTGAAACATTGTACTTTGTGAGTATTGAACCTAATCATCATTAGTCAGGGGCAATAGTTTAATTGTATTTCCTCAAAGGTTGGAATGATTGTTTGCAGCTGTATATGGAACAATATTATAACAAACCAATGAAACAATCATTTTATTTATGCTAGATGTATTTGAATACTTGTTAAAAAAAATAGCTAATTAGCATATTGAACTGTGCTTTTCATCTTAATAGATGCATATAATGTTCGTTATGATCACACCAACCATGGTCAAGTATACTAATTCATAGTGGACACTGGTGTAAGACACCACTGTCAGTGTTGCTGCATACAACCTTCTTCTCTTGAATGTGTTTTACTTGTGTACCACTTTCAGACTATATTAACGAGCAAAATGGAATGCTGAAGAATGCGGTGCCTAACCTTAAAAGATTGCTTTACTTAGGTACTTTGAAAGCCCAAAGAATGAGTGGTAACCTTTGGGTGTTGGGGAAACCTAAGACTTTTCTTAACAGCCATCAAGGCACTTCCTTCTGTGGCCCTTTTCCTAAATGGCTGATGTCTGCAAGCCTTGAGTGAGGAGGAGGACTTGTGGGGTAAGGAGGAGGTTTGCGGGGGGGGGGGGGGTTGTAGTCATTTCCCACTGCGGCTGAGTGAACACAGATGGACAGGGTTGTACTCCAGCACCAAAATCAAAGCTTGCATTCAACTAAGGGGACAGATGGGTTTGTAAATCCCCCACACCGTTTCCATATTATGAAATCAGGTGCCCGCTGAAAACTGTTTTGTTACTCCCGACTTAAAGTTGGATCCTTTCTGCCAACAGCACTTGTGCTAGAAAGAACATGGCTTTATGGGGCAAATAAAACAAGGCTGCTGCGGGAATAACAACTTTTAATACTCCACATTCGCTGGTGTTCTTTGAAGTGGAAGTTTAAACAAAGACATGATATTGTCAGGGGAGTTTGTGTGTGTGCGTGCTCTTGAGTGCGCTATGGTCAGAGGCTTTGTCAATGTGATTCGCAAATAATATGTTGCAGTTGTTTGTGAACTTGTTGTTAAATGGAAAGGCAGCATGCCGATGATTTTTTTAAGGATCAGTTTTGTGAGCAACATGTTAATTCTTCCTCAGATGGTAAGACCTGAACTCCCTGATCAAATATCAATCCTATTCCTTTAAAACTGCTATTTAAAAGGTTTCTAGGGCTTCTGCCTCTCGGCAAACAGAGTGTTAACTGTGAGAGGCCAACCCGTTGCAGACTAAAGTTACAGCAGTTATTTTGTTGAAATTTAAACTCTGGGACTGTTGTGTGGCTGTCTTGTTTTTCGTTTGCCCTGGGACCCACCCCAGGAGGTGAAGTCATAAACCTGGCTGGGAAAGTGGAACTGGGTTAAGGGTAGAAGCCTGTGTAAATCTCTCTGTGAAAACACATGACTTCACTACACCTGTCATCGCTAATGCTAGCTAAAGGGTTAACGCCTGGCTAGCCCTTAACTAACGAAGCTCTTGAAGTGAATCATTATGTTTACCAAGCCATCAAGGTGGAAAATAATCATAAAAAACTCGCACCTTTGTCTGCGGTAGGACTTTTAAGTCCTACGTCTTTTATAAGTAGGACTTAGGTATTCCTTTAAGATGTTGACTGGTGACTTATTGACCCACTGACTTGATGCACATCAAAGCATACATCAATGAATACTCAAAATAATTTGTCAAATGAACAGTGATGAAATTAGGTTTGGTATCATTACTGCAAGGAAACTAGCTGTTCATTCAAACCTTGCATTGGCTTTGTTTAGCAGCCAAACCACACTAAATAGTTTATCCTTTTTTTCTCAAATGACTTGTTGACTCACAGTAGCAATAGCATTCTTACCTTAAAATGTATCTCTATTTTCTATTTGTAAGGGTTGAGTAGTGTAATACAGTAGGTAGTATTAGAAAAGAATGTTCTGTATTCAGAGCCTCATTATAAAACATTCTCCCGCTGACTTTGAGGATATTAATAATGGAAAAATTCAGTGTCTCATTTTGGACACTCACTTATTAATTGATGTTCGCTGTCAAACTTGACACCAGTTGATTCTGCAGGTGAAGAAGTGTGCTGAATATTTCATTAACTCATTGCACAGGTCCAATATGCTTTAACCAGATTGAACGCGACAGTGATCCTCAATGGCTGCCTGTTTAGGCGGAACAGGTTGGAAATTAAATTTGGATCGGTCTTACATGGCGTGGCTGTAATCACCAACACTAACCGTGTCCATAGAAATGTTCTCCAGCTTTTTAATTGAACTGTGCAAGCCCTTCAAATCAGATCCAAAATCCATCTAAATGTTTATTTGGCCAACATTTCTAAGTCATGGAAACTGCAAATGTGTATGTTTACAGTACATTCTTAAGAGAAACCTGGCAGAGAAACTAAACCAACAAGGTGATACTATAATGTTGCATGAAGGAAAGCGAAGAGATTTAAGAGCTTGAGAATGCTCTTTTCAATTATTCATGCTGGTTAGTGACATTTTTGTATTCCATTTTTTCAAAAGAATGTATGTAGTGATATGGAAAAAAATCAATGCTCAAAAAAAATCAATACCCCAAGGCAAATATTATTTTAATATGCGATCAATGTTACCGATTAATTAGGGCAAAGATTGGTAGTAAAGAGTGGTCACTTATTTGCGATAAGACTTTTGCTTAAATAAAAATGGTAGAGCATCCTGTTTTCAATTAAGAATGAGAAGCAGGACAACAGAATTTGATAAAAATCAATAACATAATTTTTTAAGGATATTTGAATCTTAAATATTATACTTGCATTGCCAAATGTTTGCACAAAACACATTGTGCAACACCACCATTGTTTTTCTCAGATTAGACAGAAAAACAATGAGATGTTGAGATGCAAAGAAAAATAACAGCATGAGTCTGCCCCAGGCACAATGTATTCCTTTAGAGATACAAATTTACAACCAGGAAGTCTGGTGTTTTTGTGAGTGGGGGGGAGAATATAGCTTATACAAGTTGCCCATAGTTTACAGTGCCCCCTTTCACCTCCCTCATGTAATCTACTATTCAGACAGAATCATCTATTGATCCATTCCCAGGGTAAACCAGCCATGACATAGCTAACTAAGCAGTATTTTCTGTCGTTTTTCTGTCTCTCTCTGACGTTTTACTATGCACGTCTCATTATCTCTCAAAATCTCTCTCTTGTTCTCTACCTATGCCTGTGCTCCACCTGCCCATCCCTCTAGTCCAGTTTCCCTTTGTCTCTATCTTTCCTGTTCCCCCCTCCTCCCTCTTTCCCACCAACACTATAACCTGGCCTCCTCATTTTTAAAAGCCACATGCTCCCCAGCCCGTCTGGCTCAGTTGCACCCTGCCAATGAAGGCCTTTTTATTGGGCTGAGATTGAGTGCAGCCAAGCGAGGGCTGGATAGGGCTGAGACTGGGGCCAACCACACCCCACCCCCCCGCCCCCTGCCTCTCAGCTCCCCTTCCTCCCCAACTCTGACTGCATAGCCCACTCCACATGCCTGCTCTGGTCTGGCCCTGTCGCCTACAAGGAGATTACTTGTCTCTGCTGCCCTTAATTGCCGGCAGCAGCTGAAAAGAACCAGAGAGGGATAGATAGATGGAGAGAGAGAGAGATGGAGTAGGAATAGAGAGGGAGGGAGAGGGACAGAGAAACAGAGACGGATGACGGAACAGAGTTGGCTTGTTGAGCTCTTACTTGACAGGCTCCAAATGGTTGGAGCCTGTCAAAACCTCAACACTGCATCAGTTTTTTTTTCCTTCTCTCTACCTCATCAATGGCAGGTCTGCACCACCCGCGGTGCAACTATTGGTCTCGCTGAAAGGAGATCAGTACAGGAAGAACCAAAGGGGGCTGATGCAATATTCACACTGGCTGTGAACCTTGGAGAAGCAGGGCGCGGGGGTCGCTGTGCCCTCTTGCTGTCCTCCAAGTCGCTATTATTCATTACCGCCAGAAGCTTTCCTCTGGTCGACCGCCTTGCCCCCTCTTCCTGTGGATCTCCTGTTATTACAGTCTAGTATTGTTGCAGCCCCTCTGGCTGCATCCCAGCAAATTGAAAATAATGGAAACTTCATTGAGTTGGCAGTCTTGGAGGCAAATTGTTAAAACAGTAGGATGCTTTTTTCTTTTATGTCGTTCCGTAGACTCGTTATGCTTGGTTGTGCTATTTGATTTTATGTTATGTTTCGATTTGGTCGGTAACTGTCGAGATCCAATATTTTTTAAAAGAATGACGAAATGTCAACATGCTGAGTTTGAATTAAAATCTCACCACAAAGCGAAAATCCTTTCCAGGTGCATTTCTTTAATATTTTCCATTTAATTTAATTAATCTTCCCATCAAAGTTAAAGTTGAGCTACTATCATGTTCTTCTGAGAGCTCTTATTGAATGGTCAACATAAGCCCCTTTCAAACTTGCACTGCAACCCTGAACTTATCCAGACATTAAGGAGTTGCTCTATGTGAGAATGCAAATGTCTGAATCAGTTGGAACGGACATTAAACAGATTTCCCCTTCCATCTCCCTAGTACAAAATCTGTATAATATCCGATTGAGTCCATGTGTGTAAAGAGAAAGTCGTTGTCTGCAGAGTTCACAGCGACAAGGTCCGGTTTTACAAACTCCGGAGAGTAGGTGAATGAAGTGGTAGATTTCACAGCAAACGTTGATGTAGTTTCCTTCATGCGGCTGGCGCCAAATTGGAAGAATACATCCGAGGGTGAAGGGTAATGCAACCAAAATGTCGACTAACTGGAGTGTGGACGAGACTCGGGGACAACCTCATGTGCTCTTATCAAAAGCAAAACACTGCGATTTCCGCAGCTTTATTTTTGCGTCATGTCCTGCCTACTGCTCGCTCCACCAAGATGCCACCCCTTGCCTAAACCAAGGGGTGGCATCTGAGAACACTTATTATCTCCTTTTGAGGGCTTCAAGTGTGAAAGGGCAACTCTGGACAATGTCCAGGCCTGATTTTCAGGACATTGTGCATAGTTCATATGAGAAAACGGCTCTAGTTAGTAATTTGTTCCTACTGATTCTAGTGAGTTATTCTGGATGTATGCTCTGTTTTGCAATGCAACAAATGAATGGTTTTAAAACTCTGGCATCCTATTCTTTTCATCAATCTCATAATTCTTCAAGACAACTATCTTTGTCTAAATTGTATGCATCAGGAACTCAGAGGGCAATAGTAAACATTCACAATGGCCAGTTAGAGTTTAGAAAATGTGCATACAACTGCATTCATGAACTCCAGAGTCCACCCAGGTAACATATCCCCAAACATTATGCGCTGCTGTGATATATTGCGGTGTTATTTCATGTCAAAGAAGTAGGTTGATGCTAACGAGACCCATAGCAAAACACTGTCGTAAACCTGCTATCTAGCACCCGCCCTCTGACCAACATGTAGAAAACAACAGCAAAGAAACTGCCTAGAGTGACCCAACTGAAATTAAATTATGTTTCATCATATACTCCATAATGGATTAGTTCAAAATAGCTATGTGATTCAGGAGAAGGCTTAGCCTTCTAATTGTATTGTTGGACAGTGGTGTCTGGATCCTCCTCTGATGCATTAGAAGCGCTTGAGAGACCCCTCTTGTCACACAGCCACAGTGTTTCATGCCCTTTTGATTAACATGGTATGGAAAGAATTAGGTGGGGGATGGGGGAGGCGAAGCCAGTACATTCAACAGCTCCAAATGCTAATTAGCTAATGGAGGATGAAAGAGCAGGGAACTAGAAGGGTCTCAGTAGAACATGCTGAAGCCCCTGGCTGCAGTTACGCTTGTTTCTGCGCATCTTGTTGCGACCACCACCATTTTGTTCCCAAGAAGTCAACGGGAAAAACAGCCATCTTCTTGAAATGAGGGATTTTGTATAGAGTCACAAATATTATCCCCTCACACGCAAATTAACTGTTTGCACAATCTCCTTTTCTTTTTTTCTTTTCTTTCTTCATAGGAGTTTGCTTTAAATCCCATCATATTAAGTCTGGTTTAGATCATAATGATTTTTTACTCCCAATATAACTAAAGAATGCTGTTGTGACTTGCGATTTCGGAGGAAATTAGGCATATATGTACAGGCAAGACTAGACTGCTTGCTTCTGTACACATACTTTTAACAACCATTTATTGAGCTTTAAGATGACAACATTTGCAGTTTGGCCAGGTAAACTGCAAATTGTAAATGTGGAAATTCATTCCAACTCTTGAAATTCAGATGTGGACTCTGCCTGACACTGCCTGTTTAATTCCTATTTCAGCTCTACCGGGACGTGACTAGTCCTTCACACTAAAAATGTGCTCTGTCCTTTTCGCTAACGGTTCCTTTCCAGCTACTAGTCCCCCTGGCCCCTTTTTTTCACCGCCGCTGCTCTTCATTTTTCCAGTGTGCTGGGCTGGCTGCTTAATTCACGGGCTGTCTGGGAGTCTTTAATATAGAGAGTGATGACTTGCGACACAAGAACCATGATTACCCCGCCGCAGTTGGTTGGCGTCAGGAGGAGGCATCGAGCTGCACTTTTCGTGTCGTAGCAGCCGGGGCTTTTAATGACTCTTGAGAGTTTACATCGTCCATCGCTCACAGGTGTATTGCGGAGTTCCACATCGAGTGTCTGTTACCCCAGAAATAAACATCACTTCTGCAGTTTGCCTGGTTACCGCACCGATGGGGTTTTTGTGTGTGTGTGCTGACTGTCTGAAATGTGTCACAATATTTGGTGATCCTTTGAGATGGGAAGGTTGTGTATACCAGTGGTTTGTTGGGAAGCACTGTGGTTTGTTTTGTTTTTTTCATGTTAAAAAGGTTGTAGTGAAAGCCTGTGCTTCCTGGCTGGCTAGATATCATCACGAGCACCATGTGATAGCGCCAGAGGAAATTGGATGAGACAAGAAGAGCTGGCCTCTGCCAGTGATGGGAAAGATGACTCCTTTGTCATGAAGTGTCATTCAATTCCCCACTCTCACCTAAGAGACCAATCAATAACGCACAGGGGGGGGGGGGGGGGGGAAGGGGCGGGTGGTTTCAGAAACACGCTATCCCCTCAACAGGAATATGATTAATCATATAATTTATTATGTGCAATTATCTTCTACTCGTGGAACAATAAATGCATTACCAGCTGTAACCCAAATTATATGTTTTTCTCTCTCACACCAAATAGTAATATTTCCAGTGATAACCACAGCTATGTGGTGTAGAGGATGATTCATGACAGCAGAGCGCTGTAGCACGACAGATGAGGTGTGGGAACTGAGTGATGGTTTTATATCTGGCGTGTAGCGCAAAGTGTGCACTCACCAAAACACATGGCTGAAGGTTTCACATAGATGGCGACCAAGTGCGCTCTGAGCTATCACTGCTATTCCCTCTTTGAGTATAACACTCTGTCCGTAATGTGTTCCCTATCTCCCACCTGCAGTTTCCAGATACCTGTGAGGAGTCTGCCTCGCCCTTCGTCTTCATCTGCACCAACCCCCAGGAGCTGGTGGTGAAATTCCCAATGAAAGGGAAGCACAAGATCTGTAAGTCCTGCCGTCAAAATGCAGCTGATCAAACTAGACTGAGCCCATTTAATGTATTTTGTGTTGCTCCTGTGTGTTTTGTGTGCAATAAGGCAAATAGACTCCCGTGAATGGGGGATTGGTGGATAATGCCAAACACTGATTCCAGTTGCTCAATTACGTTTAATGCAAAGAAATGGAGCATAAACACAACCATTGAAAACACTCCCATTCGCATGTATAAAAAACCTGTGCAAGAGCTATCTCTACAGACAGGATTTCTGTTGCCTGGGGGACCGGCCGGGGATGGCTGTGCAGTGTTGTCGCTGTATAGTGTGTGATTTATAATGGGCTCTCAACATTTTTTTCCCTCTGCTGCCAGAGTCTTGCTTGCAGAATGTTGTACCTGCAAGCTCTTTTGTTAATATTGCCAGCCTCTCTAAAGACTTGAGAGGATTGTTTATGCAGCTGCGTGTCTCGGGAAAGGGGGAGCAGATCGATAAAGGGCTCTGAAAGTCTCAAGGTAAAATGCTGCAGGAGCCCTGCCCTTTATTAGTGCAGAGGAGGAAATGGCTTCATATTTGTTTGTTTTTTATCCCTCCCTGCAAATTCAAGAGGTATTTGAAAAGAAGCGTGAGGCTTTCAGTCAGTCCTGGAAAGGATCATCCAAGGAATGCGATATTGCCTGACGATTCATTTATTTCATGACATTGTTGAATGATGGATGCATGCAGTCAGACGCTCTTTGTTTCTGTATGTTATCCACTGCCTTTCTTGCACCTAAAGCCCTACTTCAATTCTCCCAACTCGTAGTGTTTATTTTTCCCTTGGGAAATTTCTGTTTAAAATTGTGTTGGTTATTTACTCAACATCAGCCTTCAAACCTCACAGATGATCTTGAATACTTGTTTGCTAGGTTGAAGATTGAAATACTGTAATACAGTGTTAATTGACCTGTCCCCCAGCAATGAAGACATGTAGTATAACATGGCTAAATACTGTTGGGCTTTTTTCCTTTTTGACAAGCTCATGGGCCTTAATTGTAAATCCATTTAATCATCATCTTTATAAACACCACCCATTGGCTGGAGCACAAGCACCATTAGAAATGAAATGGCTGCTGACTGCCAAGCTCTACGAAGACTTTAATCCACAATGTGTCATTATGCCAGGGACTTACTGAATGGGGCATAGTGTGCTAAAATCTGCAAACTGGGTGAAATTTCTTTCTTTTTATTGCCCACAAAAGCAGCAATTCATTTTTGATTTGGCCATCTAGCTGAGCATCACATCATCATCAAGTTAATGGTCTTCATTAGATCTTTTAATAAATCATATGATGACCTGTATATCCCATGACCTACTGTCTGTATGTTAGTTGTTATATATTGTTATTAAATCCTTCGCTATACTAGATTTTTGCAGCCACACCCAATGCAAGACTTCTCTGATCCCGAGGTGTTCTCTCTCTCTCTCACGCTCTCTCTCTCTCGCTCCTTGAGGGTCAGTGCATGGATGCCCCTCCCCGCTTAGGGAGGCTCAGCACAAGTGTTTTCGTCTTCCCCAGTGGCTTACATTGACAAGATCTGCTTCTCAGTGGCCCCTGCCGCTCACCATCTCATGCCTTATCGCTGGGAACAGCAGCAAAATGGATGTGCAATCCCCTGCCCTCCCCCGCCACACACACACCTACTCTCCCAGAAACAGCGGGCAGGAGGCAGTTAGGGGCTCGGGTTCAGAGCAGCTGCTGTGTGTTCACATGAGGCCGTTGATGTATCAACAGCAATAGGTGCTAGCAAACCGTGAGCGAATAGGGAACAACAACCCCTCTGCCAATTGAATTTAAACATGCACAAATGCTCTCTCCCGAATGCCGTTTTGGGGATACTCTGTTTGTGTGCGTGTGTGTCTGGGCATGTCGTTTATCAAGCGCAAACCATTATGAAATAATATGACAGGATAATAACGAGGATTGTTGTGTTATTATCGTACCTAATTATTGCTGTTCATACCTGATCATTCTCGTAATGTTGAAATAAGAATTGTCCATGAGCATTGGAATCTAGGTGAGCAATATAGATGATAACAATCATTCTGAATAAATGGATGGGTTGACATGGACAGTCCTTGCATTACGATTGGATTTAGCAATGTGCTGCTTTTGGTACAGTGCAAATCAAGCTTTACCAGTCTTTGACCTGGGGAGAGTCTTATGCCATTAAGAATGGCCCAATGCCAACACTTACTCCAAATGATAAGTAATTTGCAAGGTGGTCAAGGGGGGCACTTTACAAACTCATAACCTCAAATCAGTCAAATCATAACCTCTTCATGTTTGACATGTTTTTATATTATGCAAGGTAGGCTACAAGCGCTTTACCGTAACCATAACAAGAGAAGGAGTGGAGGGAAAATGAAGTGGAATGGGCAGTGATGTGTACCACAACCACTGTAAACTAATAAACGAGTAGATATGGCTCTGCAACATCCATCTGCTGCTGGCTAATGACTTCACGATGGGCTGAACACCCTGCGTAATGCTGCTTCTGTCAATGTAAATTTGAATGAATAATTGCGAATAATATTGCTATAAATAAATGCAATATAGTTATAGCCGGTTAGTGTTTAGGATGTAGTCCCCATGGCTACGACCCGTTATTTTTTAGTACCGTCGTTGTGTAGGAGTTTTATAATGCACGATTTTGTATTTAAAATGCGCCACACACCGTGGCGTTATAAACTATGTATCCAAGAAGCTTAATCCTCTTGGCCGTGGACATCAAATCTACGGCTCTCCAGAATGAGCTTCACAGTTCTTCACATACACACAGTGGAGTTCTACGATAAGTGTCCTTGAAGCTCCTCTCTCGGACGTTAACATCAACTGCTGCACAGATGAAGCTCCACACATCCAATTAGGGCTGATTAATCAAATTCAAATCGAAATCGAACGCGGTATGCAATAGAACGCGGTATGCAAATCGGAAAGGCTGCGATTTAAAAAAGAAAAAAAAAGTGTTTTGTTACCGTTACTGACTGGAAATCAGTAGATTCATTTATGTTTATTTTTATTTTACAATTCAATAGTTAAATAAAGAAGTTTATAATATAAATGAATCTCAACACATCGGCCTGGCCAAAAGGAAAGAGAAGTTTTTATGTTGACTGCTTCCAATGTTGTGTTGGTCATACATGATTTATTTATTTTTTTGTGAATAATACACAACATAAGGAACTTAATAAATTATAAAAATCGCACATTAAATCGCAATCGCAATATTGGTCAAAATAATCCCAATGAGATTATTTTCCCAAATCGTTCAGCCCTACATCCAATGCAATCCACATGAATCATCAATACATATAGTCAAGAATATTGTATTGAAATGTGTTATTTACTGCTTTCTCTTTTATCAAGCTGATGGTACCAATGACTCAATATCTTATAGCTTATAACTGGGTACCTTGTTGAAAACTGTCAGGTATGCAAACTGAATTGAGAGCAGTCAGGTCACATTACTCAACCTGTCAGTTTGTATCTCCTTAATCACACTTCATTCAAACAGTGTTGTCACTTTTAGTTAGCCATGTGTCTGTGGTAAAAAAAGAAAATTATTAAAATAATTCTTTCAGTTCTGCATTGCTAGCCACATTTCACGTCACTCTTTAGACAGTTCAAAGGATTTACTTTCATGAATCTTCACAAGAGATTTGAAGGGAATACATTGTGACTGCTGTAGCACAGGTAGCTGCCAAGCCGCCTCTCTTTATTTGGCAATGTGAGATTCTTGTTTTATCTCTACATCATTTAGTCTGGCAAGGAAAACAAACCCTCCCTCTACCTCTGTGAATAATAAACACATAAAAGACAAAGTTAGCTTACGCAAGACAATTGGGTATTGCAAGAAGCAATTTTTTCCACAAATTAAGGTGAATTAAGTCACTACCTTTTGGTCTGTGTTGTTTATATTTGTTGTCTTTGAGGATTGTCTGTCTAACAAATGACGGGTAGACATAGTCGCTTGTATTCAGTGCTGCTGACTTCCATTTTGTCCCAATAGCACATTAAAAAAGTACTCGGGGTCATCCTATTGTTTTATTCCACTGAATGCAACCTTGGCATTAATTATTACCATGATGGAATGATAATTAGGAAACGGTGAGTCACAAATGAACACGGATTGTCCCGGAGCAAATTAACGTCCATTCTCCTTGTTCAGTTGTAAGTGTTACATGCCAAGGGGGCTGGCTAGTGTAGTAGTGTGTACACCTCACCAATAAGTGATGTGCTTGTTTGTTTACTGCACATGGAGCATCACATCCTCATGTACGCGTTGCCCTTCCAGCTTTCTTCCCAGTGTCATTAGCATTTCTCATGCATACATTATCATGCAACTGCAATATGGAGGCCTTTCATCCCCCAGGTTGCACACGTATGGATATATTCCTATTGAAAGGGTGATGGAGTATGGAAGCTTGTCCCCTGCCCATCTCTGTTACCCCCTTCTTTGTAATATGTTCGCAAACACGGCACCGAAGGATTGGGAATAGAGTGAAGCCAATTACCTAACAAATGTGCATACTCTCTACTGAGATGTATCAGGTTTTCTTCTCCTTTTTCCAATTCCCTCCCTCAGTTTTCTCTCCTCCCATCCTCCACTGGGATACAGGATGAGGTTAGAGAAGGAAGTCCTTTTTTCTTGGTTATTTATTCATGGATTTCCATTTAATATTCATGCCTTTTTCCTGGCCTATCTTGGTAGAATATAGAATTTGCAGAGAGAGAGAGAGAGAGAGAGAGAGAGAGAGAGAGAGAGAGAGAGAGAGAGAGAGAGAGAGAGAGAGAGAGAGAGAGAGAGAGAGAGAGAGAGAGAGAGAGAGAGAGAGAGAGAGAGAGAGAGAGAGAGAGAGAGAGAGAGAGAGAGAGAGAGAGAGAGAGAGAGAGAGAGACCTTGAAGGTGACAGGCTGTGTTTATTACTGATCTTTCAGGCGGTTAATGGAGAGTGGGAGAGCTAGGCAGTGTAGAACGGACCGAGCCACACAGGCAGGGGAGTAAGCAAGCAAAAGCACCAAGCCAAGAAGTTAGGCATACCAATTCCTTAAGCCCTCACTGAATCAGGGACAGCACTCTGGCACACCAAACTGCAGCCATTCGCAGAATCATTGGAGTGTGTCAATATGCTCATTTTTGGTTGTACTCCAGTAAATGCATTCAAAAACCGTGATATGAATAAGAGTCCCTTACTTATTTTTATACTTATTAAACATTTTTGAAAAATGGTCCCCTGGTCTGTCTTGTTCAACTACTTTCAGTTGATATAAATGTAAAGCCAAATGATTGTTTTATTTACACAAGCACTTTGGGATTGATATTGAGAACCCAGCTGTAGGGTGAACACGGTCCATCACCACCTTGTTCAATGTATAAATGACACCAAGGTGGACTCGATGACAATGCAATGCTTCTTGCACCAAATTAACCTTTTTGCTTTCATCATTCTGGGTGACCTTCTCTTTTTGTTTAGGTAGGTTATTCACAGGGAAACTGTGGATACATATTGTTTCTCTTCTGCTACAGCAGAAGGTGGAAAGTAGAAATCAATACCGGCATGACCCATTTGGAAGTCCGATCACACACACACACACACACACACACACACACACACACACACACACACACACACACACACACACACACACACTAGACCCGTACTTCACCGTCTCCCCACTGTGAGTTAGAATACACAGTTGTGGACTTGGGTTACCACTATGAGATAAAGATCTCAATTTCCACACCAGGGAAATTCCATCTTCACATCAGAAGTGAAATAAGGATAATACCTACAGATGTACGCATGTAAATATGTCCTATATACCCTATGTGGTCACACAGTACACTGCCAAACCATCAGGGTCAGAAATGCATTAAAGCAATGGGGAAGAAGAGATCATAACTGATGCCTACCAGCTCTAATGTTGGTCATTGTAATCTAGATTAGACTATTTGGTGCTGGGGTCACCCCAACAAAAGGCAGCATGGCACTGTTTGAATATTCCGGGTCCTAGAGACCAGTGTTCAACCATTTGAAGTATAAATAACATAATGGTCTTGGATTTGATGTGGCTAGGCTAACACACATAGAATATGAGTATTGACCTTTATTACCCTACCCCACATTTCAATTGTTCCCGTCAACTGGTAGCCAAATTAGCTTTGCTGCTAAGATAGATAGATATAGTACTTTTATTTATCCTCAAAGGGAAATCTAAGTGTTGCAGCAGCAATTCACATACTTGACAAAAGGCACATTCCTACAAAAACATACACAATGTGGTTGGCTAAAAGACTGAACACTGAATTACAAAACGGTAATTTCCATTAGAAATTAGAGTAAATGCATGATGTTTCCCCAACAGCAAGCCATCTTTTAACTGCTTGTTTTTCATACCATCTAAGGACCAAATAGCCACTGGTTGCCGGCCTTATCATTAGCGTCATTAAGAGGGGCATGTGCTGTGTTTACTGAAATCTATACATAGATCAATACAAAAAGTCTCATGAAACAATGGACTGTGGGCTGTTAATATTGACATTGATTGTGTATGTATTGGTTTGCAAGTGTATTAGTGAAAGGTACTTGGATTATAGTTTGTAATAAATATATTACCTCATATTAAAACTACATTCAGGAACAATTTCGCTACTGCATTCAACATTATAATTATACACTAATTATACACTTACAATTATAAAATACACTGTCCATTCCAAGGATGCCTTCCATTAAAGGTCTTGACGTCTTTTGTTCTGCTTTTATCTTGAGCAAGCAAAGCCTCCAATGAGCTTAGTTGGAACCTGGTTGAAATACAATTATATCGGTGTGGTAGGACTAGCATGGCTACAGCAGGACTAGCATGGCTACAGCAGGACTAGCATGGCTACAGCAGGACTAGCATGAATACAGCAGGACTAGCATGAATACAGCAGGACTAGCATGGCTATAGCAGGACTAGCATGGCTACAGCAGGACTAGCATGGCTACAGCAGGACTAGCATGAATACAGCAGGACTAGCATGAATACAGCAGGACTAGCATGGCTATAGCAGGACTAGCATGGCTACAGCAGGACTAGCATGGCTACAGCAGGACTAGCATGGCTACAGCAGGACTTGGTTATTGCAACAAAACAAGAGCATGACTAGAGAAATACCAACAAAGCCGGACTAACATGACTACAGCAATACTAACATGACGATAGCAAGGTTAGGATAACTGCATCAAGACACTAAAAGAAGTAAAGCAAGAATAAAATCACTTAAGCGAGACTAAAATGACTACAGTAATACTACGTAGCATGAATGCAGCAATACTTACATGACTACAGAAAGGCTAGCAAGACTCAATCAAGATTAAAATGACTACTAAAGACGAGAATGACTACAGCAACACTAACAGAACTAAGGCAAGACGAACATGACTACAGCAAGACTAACATGACTAACATACAGCAATAATAAGGAGGGAGGGAGACAGGGAAACTGCCATGACACTGAGAGCAAGGGAACAAGAGCAAATCTCAGCAGACTGAAATGTTTACAAAAAAGCACCAGGTGCTGCAACAGATGAGCCTTTTATTAATGCATCATTGTGGATGTTGCGATTGATTAAATTGGTTTGATAAGGAGGAACAAAAGGCTATCAGGATAATAGGGAGGGTGGTTTGCCAGTGTGTTTGATACCATCTGTTTCTTAACTTTGCCCTCTTGAAATGTTCCAATTGTTGTCTATTTATGTAATGTACACATCATTCATATTCCAAGCGAACTTGCGTTTATCCACTCTTCTCCAAGATTTGAATCAGTTCAAATCTTGGCTAACGAATTATTCTCAGCTGTATCTCATCCAAACCTCAAATCGCATGCTTCACCCGTTAGATTCAGCTGCGTTCACCTAATTCACAGGGAATAGTAAATGTGAAGAGATGAATGCGCTTTGCGATGCACACCGAATGCTTTCATCGGCCACAGTACCAAAGTGAATCAAAGACTAGACTTAGCTTTTGATATGCTAATGAGAACAGTCGGGCCATGTTCTCCTTCCATTCTCTACACGATTGTGTGTAAGACGATATGTGAAGAGTACGCAACCTAATATGACATACGATTATTTTAGACATCTTGTAATTCAATCCAAGTTTGTTGCATATACACAACCTTCCCTGCACCCCTTCCTTCCTTCTTGGTTCTCTTCCATCCTCCCTCCCCCCCTCACAGGCACCACTGTGCCAATACTACAGGATTTATGGCTCTTTGTTTGTTCAGGATTTCACCTCTCTATGTCTTTGTTTCCCCTAACCTGTTCAGCTTTCCCACAGATTTCCACAGCTTTAACTCCCTCTCTCCTTCCTTGTCCATCTCTCCCCTTCTTCCCTGCACTGTCACAGTAATCAATCTGACCCGGCACGTTGCGGGCCAGGGGTAGAAGTGGGGGTGCAGACAGATGTGGTTTGGAGAATGATCGATGCCCTTGATTAGTGAGAGATTACTTCTTTGTGTTTGCGTGCTTGTGTGTGTGTGTGTGTGTGTGTGTGTGGGTGGGTGTGTGCGAGCGTTTGTCATTGACAGGGAGGGGGGTGCCCCAGCCAGCATTGATTGTACTTAGCCTGCTGCCTTGTTTTTGTTCATTTGTCAGGTTAGGAGTTGAGAATCGATGGGTGGTCTATTTGCTCTGTTCAAGTAGCTCGCTAGGGGTGACTAGTGTAGGGCTGGGCTGATCCTTTATGTTATCCTTAACTCCACAGGGGAGAAAATGTGCACACACTTTTGCAAATGGTTTGATGAAAGAACCACCTCGTATGATCTTTGAATGACTCATGTTATATGGCCTAATATCAAGCACATATTGTATTTGTGTTGTCAATGCTAACATGAAGCACAAGTCAATTTGGAACGTCCCAGTCAAATGGGTTTAAAGAAGTGGTGAAAGAGTTGTCCCTAAAACCGTCTTTCAATACCAGTGGCCCCTCCCTAACATTTAATCCGTTGGTGGTTTTCTATTGAATTGATGTTCGGTACACAAGGCCCCGCCCCTTGGTCTCTTTTTTCCTTGAGGAGAAACAGACTGATGTAATAGCCATTAGCCTGGGGGGAAAGACGCCACAGATGTGTCAACAAGCATTGGCGTGTACAGTGCCATGTAGGCCTGAGCAGGTGGCGGTTGTGAGGTGGAGCCCCGTTTAGGTCAGCAGTGATCCAGGACCGCGCTCAGCCACTGTTGCCCTTGGACTGCGAGCAGACCGTGTCTTCACTGCTCATTATGGGAATTGTCCGACCACCCCAATGCAGAAAACAAATAAGGCGGTGTCAAACACGAAGAGGCTTGGCCACCTGACCAAAAAACGTCTCAGCTGTCTATCATGGATGATTGATTAGCTTGTTTTTTTCTATTTATATAGAGGTGTTCTTCACACAGGGACAAGGATGATCAAACCAAAATGAATCACAAGAACATAAATAAAAGTACAATGATTAAAATATATAGCCCTTTGGGGACATACATAAAGAAATTATAAATTCCACTGTAGTCCAACAAAATGATATAGTAGTGCGGTCTGTTAATGAATACACACTTTGTTCTGTGTAGCACCCATATGCATTTAGCTAAATTCTCTGCAATATAATCATACTCCACAAGCAAGAGTTAATTTATGAAGTCGCTGTTTATTATGCTTCGCTGCCCTGTGGGGCCTTCCGACAAGAGTATGGAAAACATGAAATAGAAAGCTGCTGCTCTGGTCAATAAAAGAAAAAAAAGGACAAACTTGCGGGAGAAAAATAAGCCGATTCTTAATCTTAATTTGATCTGAGTTTCCTCAAGCACTCCTGGACCATGGTGAAAGCAGTGCAATTTTAATTAAGTTGTAATAGCGACGGTAGCCGGTTTCTCGTTCTCTGCACATTTCTTCCCATTCAGCGTGCTCCCCCCTACCCCACCCCTGTTCTCACACGCGGCCCCCTCCCTCCCTTGTATGTTTAGCTTGAGCTCTTTAAATTTATTCCCTACCTTGTAACCAGAGGCAAGGGCCCTTGACTCGCTGGCCCCATAGCCACCGCTAAGGCACCCATTTAAGTTGTGATTAAAAATTAATGGCCGAGAGTAAGAGGCAGCAGAGTGGGATCTGGGGGGAGGAGGTGAGAGAATAGAGAACACAATGCCGTGCTGAGAGGATGGGCCACGCTTGCGAGGAAGAGGCAAAAAAGGAAGGGGGAGGCGGGGGGCACAGGCAGCAGCTGCTGGCTGATAGTGGGCTGGAAGGTCTTCTCACAACTCCACTGTGTTTAACTGCTATGCTAGCATCCCCTGCATGAATATTGCATTAGAGCACTATAGGGCCCCTTGTGTTAGCCCCACTCAGAGCAGAGCAGCAGCTATTTGTGCTGAAGCTATGAGGCAGGCCAGTATACTCCACCCCGTCCCCCTCCTGCCAAAAGACCTTCCACATTCAGACGCGCAAGATATCCAGACCATCTTAACAACCCATAGTCCCCCCGGGCAGATCCAAGATGCACTCCTTCAATATCTAACCTGCAATATTTGTTGTGTTCCATTAGAGGCCAAATAGTGTTTTTAGGGGCAGCTTTTATCGCGCACTACTAAAGAGATAACATTTTCAGCATACTCATTAACTTGCATATTTCTCGTTGTAATTCAAAGCCTTTTTGTTTTTTGTTATCTCCTTGACAGAGGAGTGCAGGACAGTAAACAATAAACTACCCAATAAACATTGAGTAGTTTCCACACAACACACAACTGTCAACTGGATCTCGTGGCCATTGCTTTGAAGAACTTAAACACATGCACCTTTAGGTCCTGACCAGGCAGCGTGCTGACCTTGACTCCAGCAGGTGATGAGCAAGGGGTATTGCATCATGACAGCCTTTTGTCTTCCTCATCCCCTCCACCTCCACCACCCGTCAACCAGTAACATGGCCATCTCCTCTCGATGGCGACATTATTAACCACACCGCCTCCACCACGACCGCTATTATGCCCTCCACATAAACTCGCACTTTGTATTCAACATCATCTCCCAGGAAGGACAAGTTTAAAGAGTTTTTAGCTGGAGAAATACACTCTTGATTCCACCTACTAACCGCCATCCTCCCCCTTTACTGAAGCTAGTTATTTCTGTTGGGTCTAGGCTGCCTACCTAATTAGTTAATTCTGTCCTATTTCCCCTGGAGTTCTCCCTGCATACGCTACTGCAGGTGGTATCTGCAATGCTAATGAAGCAAGGCTCAAAGTGATGGTTGGTGGAGGGGGGTGAAGGCTTGCTTGCTTCCATTCTGATAATGTGATAGTGGTAGCCCACCATACGTCAGGTTACAGGCTAATACTTTTGCATTACCGCAGGAACATCACAAAGACAAATTCAGCTTCCATGAGATGAAGATATTCAAAGAGAAACCCCTGACACTCGTATTAAAGACACCAAAACTGGAAGCAGAAAATCAGTTAATTTAAGGACTATTTTTTTTTTTTTTTTTACTTAAATTTTTATTGGCATTTTTGCAAATTACAGATAATCACAGTTCCATTGAATAATACAGAAAACGGAATAACTAAACAGAAATAATAATATAAATAAAAAATAAAATAATAATAGAAAATAAAAAAAAAAATGAAAAAATGACAGTGTGACATGTGAGCTACTCCTTATTTACATAACATCTCTTGCAGGCTTCATGGTCGTGCGGTGTCCTATAAACGTTACATTTGTTCCTCTCTCTTATACTCAATCCATTTCACCCATCTCGAGTCAAGTTTCCCCCCTTGCACCCTCAGTATAAACGTGAACCTTTCCATATCATATATTTCCTCTACTACACTCAACCACTGTTCTTTTGTAGGTGGCTCAACCTTGAACCATGCTCTAGTTATAGCTTTCCGACTAGCGACAAGCAAGATTTTGACCAAATAAAGATCTCCAGCTTGTACGTTCATCTCCGTCAGATTCCCCAAATACAGCACCAATCCAGTCATAGGCACTCCATAACCCAGGATCTTCTTCAATATCCCCCATATTTCTTCCCAGTACACCTTCAACTTGGGGCATTTCCAAAATATGTGCGTATGGTCAGCCCCAACCTGACCACACTGTCTCCAGCAGTCATTATGTTCTGGTGCGTACACCCCCTTCACTTTTGGTGTTATGAAGAACCGGATGACATTCTTCCAACCAAACTCCCTCCACAACCTCGAAGCCGTGGCTGAGTGCTGAATCCTACATACATTTTCCCATTCCTCCTCGGTCATCTCTATCTCCAATTCTCTATCCCACTTATCCTTGATATAATTTGTTGAGTTTCCCCTGTTTTCATGCAGTGCTTGGTATAAAGCTGAAATGGCCCTCACTTTCCTCCCTTCGTATGCATTAATCACCAATTGAATCAGCGGGTTCCGTCCTACAGATTTGTCTATTTTTATTTCCTTATCATAATAATCTTTCACCTGTATATATCTATAATAGTCTCTGCCCCCCAAATCAAACTTGTCCTTAAGACACTGGAAAGTTTGTATCACCCCTTTATCCATTATAGTACATATTGCCGTGATACCCCTAACCTCCCATCTCTTAAAATCCCAATCATCTTTCCCTGGTTGAAACCTACTGTCATGAGCCAGCCATCTAAGAACCTTGGTTTCCTTTTCCAGTTTATACCTCTTAATTACAGTGTTCCAGATGTCTAAAGTGAATCTAGTGATTGTATCCAATAATTTCCCCTGTGTCCTAAAACGTTCCCTATCCCCTAACATTGTCTGGATCTGAAGGCCCTCCCTCCCTGTTAGCCCTCCCGTTTCTATGAACCTCCAACTGGCTTCATAATGTGAATCGCACCAACATATCACCGCCCTGAGCTGCGCTGCATAATAATAGTCCTCGAGATTGGGCACTGCCAATCCCCCCCTCTCTTTGGGCAACTGCATAGTTGTAAATCTAACCCTTGGTCTTTTCCCTCCCCAAATAAAACGAGATATCAATTTATCCCACTCCCTGAATTGATTTTGTGGTATCTGTATAGGTAGAGACTGGAATAGATACAGCAGTCTTGGCAGCATGTTCATTTTGACCACTTCTATCCTTGAGCTAAAATCTAGGTTGATAAGTGACCACCTCCTCAGATCCTTGTTTATTTCTCGGTTGGTGCGTAAATAATTTGCGTTGTATAATTTGTCTATTCCTTTTGTGATGTATACCCCCAGGTATTTCATTTCGTCTGAGTCCCATCTGATTTTGAAACTTTCTTTGAGCCTTTTCGGAGGTGAGTAATTTAACGTCAAGATCTGTGTCTTCGTCACATTAATTTTATACCCTGAATAGTATCCATATTCCTGTAGTAAGCCCATCAAAGCCGGAAAACTTACGTCTGGTTGCGTTATGTATACCAGCAGGTCGTCCGCAAATAGACCCAATTTGTGCTCTGTCCCTCTTATCTCTACTCCCCTGATGTCTTGGTGTTGTCTAATTGCTTGGGCCAAGGGCTCCATGAAGATAGCGAAGAGAGTGGGTGATAAGCAGCAGCCCTGTCGAGTCGATCGACCTAATATAAACCTATCCGATAGACTCCCATTCACCCTCACTCTTGCGGTCGGTTCCTGGTACAATGCTTTGATGCATTTAACTGAACTATCATTGAATCCTAACTTTTCTAACACGATGAAAAGGTATGTCCAGTTTACACAGTCAAAGGCCTTTTCAGCATCTAAACTCACCAGGACCGCACTCTCTCCGCTCCTCTGCGTCTCATCCACAATGTGAATAGCCTTCCTTATGTTGTCCTGTGCTTGCCTTCCTCTTATAAATCCAGTCTGACCCTCATCGACCACATCGGGCATGAATGTCCCAAACCTCTTTGACAGTATTGAGGTGTATATTTTATAATCTACATTAAGTATGGATATTGGTCTGAAACTACTGCATAGGTCTTTGTCCTTCCCTTCTTTTAGGATCGTGGTAATGTTAGCTTCTTTCCAAGAGGGGGGAATTTTGCCCTCCTTCATCGTATACCTTAATGATGCCATCAATATTGGGTTCAGCTCCTGTCTGAATACCTTATAGAACTCTGATGGAAATCCATCGCTACCTTCTGTCTTGCCATTTTTCATTCTACCTATTGCTTCCTCTAATTCCTCTTCTGTTATAGCTGAGGTCAGGAGGTCATTCCGTATTCTTCCTATTGATGGCAGTTCCAGTCCTTCTAAAAAATCCTTCATCCTATCTGGCTCTGCTGCTGTGGGTTGTGTGTATAACGCTTTATAGTAATCGACAAACACCCTCTCTATGTCCTCTGGTTCTCTTACTAGCTCATCAGTCGTGGGATCCCTAATTTTGTGTACAGTGTTTAACTTTTGTTGCATCTTTATTCTTCTGGCTAATAATTTACTTGCCTTCGGCCCTCCCTCATAATAAGACTGCTTCACAAATCTGGCCTTCTTCTCTACTTCTGTCAATAGTATCTGATCGATCTTTCCTCTGACTTCCTTAACCCTCTTTAGCGTCTCGATGGTTTTCAGTTCTTGGTGATGTTTTTCCAGTTTTTTAAGTTGTCCGATTAAGTTTTGATAGAGCTCCAGTCTGGTTCGTTTGAGGAGAGATGTTTGTGCTATTAACTTCCCTCTTATTACTGACTTTAGTGCATCCCACAAAATAGTCGGGTCCACTTCCCCATTATCATTCTCCTCTCTGTATCTAGTTATATCTCGCCTTATCCCTTCTACCAAATCCTTATTGTTTAATAGTCCTACATTCATTCTCCACTCAGTCTTTCTCCTCCTGCTGTTCAAGTCCACCGTCAGGTATATAGCACTATGATCGGATAGGTCCGTTACCCCTATTCTGCAGTCCTCCACCCTGTGTCGGTCCCCTGTCGTCATAAAAAAGTAATCAATCCTGGAGTAGGTCGAATATCTGTGCGAGTAATGAGTGTAATCCCTGTCTAGTAAATGCATATCTCTCCACACATCCACAATTCCTAGTTCTGACAGTTGTAGGTTTACATACCTACTGATACGTGCCCTGCTCCTGTTGGTACTAGTGGTGTCTAATTTGTGATCGAGTGTCACATTGAAGTCCCCTGCGCAGATAAGAGTACCTTCTGATTCCTCCGCTATGATATCAAATATAGTCTTAAAGAATTTTCTATCACTATCCGGTGGTGCATAGATATTGAGTAACGTGACCATTTGCCCTTCCATCTTCCCTTTAACCATCACATACCTCCCCTCCTTATCACTTATCTCCTTAGTTAAGTCAAATTTCACAGAATTCTTGATTAGGGTGGCCACTCCTCTCCTATTGGTCTGTTTGAATGAGCTGTAGAATGTATTATCATATCCAAACCGTTTTAATTTGTCATGCTCTTGGGACGACAAGTGAGTTTCTTGCAGAAATATGACCACGGTCCCCTCCTTCCTAAATTTTGCTAACACCTTGGCTCTTTTGACTGGGTTGTTCATTCCATTAACATTCAAAGACATCATTTGCAAACCCCTATCCATTGTACAGTTTCTCAGAGTGTCCTTCATCAGCTCCCCACATGTCAAGAGTCACAAATAATAAATCAGCAGCAACCGCTAAACTCAACAAACAAAAACCAAACCAAAAGCAAAAGAACATGGTTCGGTCTCCCAAGTTAAACGAGGATTGGTAAACTATTCCTCTTCTCCCTGTTGGAGGGCAGGGGGTAAATCCATCCCTAGTGGATGGGCCCCCCCTAGTGGCGAAGACGTCCAATGCTATGGGTCTCCCAAGCTCACTAAGATTGTCCAACATTATTAAACTCCGTAACTCCCGGTCAAAACTTGTTTCGGAGTCAAATTTATCAAATAGTCTGAACCTTATGGCCAACAAAGCCAGATCAAATAACATTGAGGTCATCTATAAGAAGATATCCCTTGCACTCGGTCGTAGGTCAATTTACCTTTGTGTTAATCGCTTGGTGTCCTTTATATATGTTATCCTACAAAATAGAATGTGCACTTGCGATTTATAGTCAATTTCCTGCTCACCCATAGAAGCCTCAAGTCGGGGATGGTAAGCAATAGGACTCGCTCCCATCCCGTCACTCATTGATTATCCTCAGTTCGGGTCCCTCGTTGTTCGCGTACTGGGGGGATCTCCGCGCTCTCGTCTCCCGACCCTGGTCCACTTGCGTATTGCCTCGGCTCTCTGCAGCATCGTAGGTCTTTCCTCTCTCCGAACTGGTACCTCCAACCCTTTCTGTCGCATCGCCCTGGCAGCCTCCTGTGGGTTGTTGTAGATCTTGGTTCCGTCGCCCCAGTGGATCCTCAGCGTGGCCATGGGTGATTGGAACCGGAGACCTTTTTCCTTGAGAATCCTTTTAAGACCAGCGTAGTCCCGACGCTTGGCTGCAATCTCCGCAGAATAATCATGATCGAATGTGACTCGTTGCCCGGACACCTGCACGTTCTTCTTCCACGCCGTCTTGAGGATGCTCTCTTTGTCATCAAAGCTCAGAAAGTTCACAATGATTGCTCTGGCTGGTTTGTTTTCAGCTGGTCTGGGGGCTGGAGCCCTGTATGCTCTTTGGATCTGAAGCTCCTCACCAACAGGTACATCTAGCTCCTTGTGAATTAGCTCGTCAATGTATTTTTTGGTCGAGGCCCCCTCAAGCCCTTCTTTCACACCCCAAACACGGATGTTGTTTCTTCTGGATCGTCCTTCGAGGTCAGTCAGTTTTTCCTGAAGTTTGGACTGTTGTTCAATCAGAGTCGTGATAACGTCCTGAGCCTCGGTGTTCCATTCTTCTGTCTCTCCCACACGTTCCTCTACCAATCCCATGTCTTTCCGTTGATCACGAATATCCACCTCAACACGTGCGATTCTGCCGCTCGTTTCCTCCCTGCAGCTCTCCAGGCTCCGCGTCGTCTCCGTTCTGATTTGACCCATTTCTTCTCTCAATCTTGCCATCTCGTCTCGAACTCCTTTCAGAGCATCATCCATTTGCTTACTTATTTTGTCCAGTTTGGTTTCCATATTTTGCCTGCCAGCGTCAATTTTAACTTGCATACAAGCCAGGGTGGTCTGCATGCTTGTTTGAAACGCAGCCACCCAGCTAGGTTGCTCGTCATTGTCAGCGCTGGCTGTTAGCACGAGGCCCTCGTTGGTTTCCTTTGACATCGTCGTCATCTTTTTCTTACTTTGTGATTCGGGTTTTGGCATATTAAGCCTTTTGTCTTTCTCTTGACCCCTTGTATTCTTATCCATGTCCTATTCAGATAATTTGAGGAGTTTTACACAGTTTTTTACTAATTTTGACCGGGAGCTCTACTTTACTGCTGCCTATCGCATCATCGCCAAACCGGAAGCCAATTTAAGGACTATTTAGGGTACATATCAGCATTTTTGAGTTCAATATTGGTCAGAATCTCAACACTAATGGATTAGTTATGTTTGCTAAATGTACTAAAGAGGCTGAAAAACCAGGTGCAAATGGGTGCTATCAAAGGTATGCATTGTACAAAAGCACAGAGGGACAATGCACAATTCTACTGCTACCAATACTATTTATAAATACTCATAAATACTTTTTTGCATTAGCGTGTAACCACCTTCTAGACATTTGGTCTCTATGAGGGGCCGCCTGGGACAGAATTCATACTTGGTCTTACACACACTATTATAATCTTGCATATACTCCACTTTACTCATACACACACACTATTATACTCCTTTTACATGTATGTTTGAGAGTGTATAGTCGTGTATGTGAGAGAGTATAGTAGTGATTGAAAGAGTATATAGTTGGGTATTTGAGAGAAATAGTAGTGTGTGAGAGTATAGGTGTTTATGCAAGAGCATTTAGCAATGTATGTAAGAGATTAGTAGTGTGTGAGAAAGCATATACAGTAGTTGGGTATGTGAGGGAGTATAGTAGTGTGTGAGAGAGCATATGGTTGGATATGTGAGAGAGTATAATAGTGTATTTGAGAGAGTATAGTTGTTTTTGCAAGAGAATATAGTGGTGTGTCTTAGAGAGTATAGTAGAGTGTGTGTGAGAGAGTTTGAATGAAACGGAAGTGAGTTTGATTCCTCAGTTCCTGAATGGCTGACGGAAGAGGCGGTAGCTTCTGGTCATTTCACCCTGGAATTTCCAGCGATTCTGTTATGCTGCGTTTGCAGCAAAAAATGATTTGGTCGCTTGTTCGCGTGGTCGACTGAGTTTGAGCGAGGCTTCCTCTTGTGACCGCCAATTCATTCTCAACCATGGCCAGTCAGTCAGTAGAAGTACCAGAGACATCAGAGAAACCGATGCAGTCGTTTAGGATTCATAATATCATCCGTTATATAAAATGTTCTAATCTAGAACCCTCCGAGAGCTCCGGCGGGGGGTCCTGGAGCTCTATATCAAAATAAAATTAGATGATATAATACATAGATATATATATAATAGAATATGTAATATAACGGCCAAAAGCTGTGTGCGCCTCCGGATGATGTTATGAATCTTAACGACTGCATCGGGTTCTCTGACGTCTCTGGTCCTTCCACATCAATCTGGAGTCCAGATTGAATCGCGACATGGAGGAGAAAGGGATTGTTGCCGTTTGCAGACTCCCGGAGCTCCTCCGGCGAGGAGGTGCCGGAGGACACGCCGGCCCCCGGAGCTGAGCTCCCGGTCCCAATGAAATCAGTTTTTTTTGCTATTTTAATGTTGTCTAGCCAGTTACTATTTAACAAGACATAATGAAGAGCCAAAATAATCTACTAAAATAGGCTTCCAACCCTTAGACGTGTTAGCTAAGGACGAAACCTTGAGTAAACCGCAGAGAAATTAAAATATATTCAATGCCACTGTAATCTCTCCGCTCCAAGCTAGCTTTGTTGACATTACTCAATTCAACAAGCATTTTATACTTAGGCAGCCTCGCGTTTTTATCTGTACACGGTCATTGAGATATGCGTTAGATGGTGTTGACCAGGTCTACACCCAGTAAATGGGCTATTCTCAAATCCTTTCCTTGCTCATGACTGAATTACATGACTGTTACTCAAATAAGAGATGTTTATTTTAGAACTCTCTTTTCTGTCTTATTTTTTCTGGTGTGAAATTAATCCAAAAGTATTAGTGTTTTTTCTTTGAGAAATGGTGTTGACTGTCTTATGTCAATATCTCAACCTTAACAATTCAAAACAATTTATTGTATTGACCGAACAATGGAATAGGAAGGAACCCAGTACCTATATAATGTGCAGCCTTCTCTATTCACAGTATATATAGCCCCCTCATATGCCTTTTCAGAGAACATGGACTATGAGAGGGATAGAGTTATGTCAGGGTTTGTTGTGTGCAGTAGAATTTTTTTTTTCACCCCTGAGCTCACCGCCTAAACCCAGGATCAGAAGCTAAAGCAGGTTAATCACATGGTCAACCTTGACTCACCCTACTACTCCTGGCCATGTTGTGTTAGCAACATTTTATGTACCTATACATCCCTGGGCAGAGGGTTAGCAACTCATATAAACCCCCTTTGAAGCTAAATATATGATGTTCTAAAAATGTTAAGGTTATGGTCAGTTGGAGGCTTTAACCATGGCTTTCCACCAATGCTTAGGAAAGGCCACCATTTCCTTTGACCTTTCCAAAGGAAGTGGAAAGGCAAAATAGCTTGATTTTCATGCTACTTGTTCTGTTATTGAACATTTATAGACTTCACTCTGAATTTAGCTCTGAAATGCTGGGCATAATGAATGGGGTCACTAGCATTGGTTATTCAGTGGGAAAATAGATTTCAAGCGTGGCTGTTTTATTATCTGTATCTGTTGCATCTATTCTGATATCAATGATTACCTGATGTTTTTTTCTCCTAATATTTAATGCAAAATACGTTGTTTTTTTCTCTCAAATAATGAGCGGGTGTTGTTGAACACACAACAAAAAATATATATATGATTGTTTTAAGGCTAAATTAAAAAATATTAAGTTCTGACTAAATGGGAAGATATATTTAGGTCAATTATGTTGCTTTGGTTAATATGACGTGCATTTGGCATTTATAGCACGTGTAAATGGCTCAAAAAACTCAAATATTTTGTTTCTTCAAGTTGTTTTAAGTGGTTTCTAAATAGCAGTTTACCAGTTGAACGCTCTGTGTGCAGATATTCATTTATGGAATGATGTGTTTTTATATTTCTTCCTTGTACTTGGGTATCTGTCTGTATCTGTCTGGATCTAACATCTTTTGCATCGTCTCTACCGCATTGGGAAAACTCCCCCCCCAGGGATCAATAAAAGCTTCTTCTATCTTATTACCAAAGAGCAGACAATAGGGCTGCAAAAAAGATTTAGTTTGAAGTCACTCTTCATATTATTCACTCTAATAATAACAGTTAGGTTTTTTCACCAGAAGAAAGTGTGTTGAGTGCGTTAATTGCACTCCTATGGACTCTTATTGATTTTTGTATGGGGTATTTTAATAGAAATGGAGAGATCTTTGTAGCACTTTCTCTCAAAATTTCCCCCCATATTTGGTCATCCAGGAAGCTCTGTAAAAGGATTATATTAATCCTGTGTCTAATATTTCAGTGAATGAGATACGTTATTTTTTAGCTGTTCTGTATTTCCTCGGAACATTCTCCACTGACTCATCAGCACTCACTGGCGCTTATCCTCTTACAGCATTAACTGACTCTTATCCTTCTTGTGAATTCAGTCGGTTTAAGTTCTTTCTTATATTGTGGGTATTTCTTTTTTAAAACATACATGTTTGATTGATAATGAAGGCATAATATAATTACACGCACTATTGAACAGATGATTTTACACAAAAGATTAATTATCAAGTCGCGTTGTAAAGTTTAAGGGAAGGGCGGGGTTGCCATTCTAGAAAATGCTTAACTGTTCTTTTGTTAAATCCATCCATCTGACCTGTTTTGTAAAGGGAAAATAAGCTATAATGGATGGTCATAATTTAACAGGGGAGGTAATTCACACATTGTCATTGTTACCTACTGCTCTTCTTTGCCTCTAATAGAAGCAAATTGCTTGCAGTTGAGCAATGAGCAACATATTTGTGTGTGTGTGTGTGTGTGTGTGTGTGTGTGTGTGTTGCCCAACAAAGCTTCTGCCGTATGATTGGTCCTCCCCCTGGGGAATACTGGAGCAAAAGCAGACATCAGTGCACACATCACAGTGGAGAGCACTAAGGAGATGCAGTCCATGGAGAGGCTGTCTGGTACGAGCCTCAACGTCCTACTACACAGCGTCTTCACGCTTACAGGCCCCCTTCAAGCTCATCACTCATTTTCATTTGAAAGAAATATCAAGTTTAATCCCCAATGTGTTTACACATGTGTCTCACAGAGAATATGTATCAGTGGATTGATGGAGCTCGGCTTAAAAGGAGAAGTACAGTGTTTGGATATTTGTGAATGCAGTGGACCAGTGGCGATTTCTCTTAGACTGCAAGGGAAGCTCGGCTTGCCCTAAAATTAAAAAAATTAAATGTCAAATATATACTGTTGTGTTAACATTTCATTGACTAAAAATGCGTTAAAACACGTCCATCTCGAAGACCAGTTTGTTCAGAATCAGCCGCTTATCGCAGGTCGACTGAATCGATTTCCTTCTTATTTATTTGCGTAGCGTCACAGGGCATTTGCCTGTTGAAGCTCAGCGTCCATCGACTTCAATGGGGCTGCATAGAACAGCTTTTTTAAGTGCGCCGAAGGTCGACTGTCATTGGATAATGCTGTGATTATGTCCCTCCCACGGACGCTCAGCGTCTCTGGGGGTGAATGGAGGAGTGGGCTGGCCTGGACGCTGGGCTTCTGCGCGAGGATTGGAGGGTTCACGAAAGACTGAGTGGCCATTTGATTGACAGCGATTTTGAACTATAAAAAGTTTCCAGAGTTCCTTTAGTCTTTAGTCCTCAGTCCCATCGCGGATTTTGCAATCGAGTCGAAAGGCAACTTATGTCTTGATATTTGCTTGGCGAAATTGCTAGACAATTTTCATCGTACACTTATACAGACAATTCCTTGTTTCAGTTTAACAGAATTCCCACATTTCCACAGATCACAGCAACATATTGAAAAAAATAACTATGAACTAGTTCATTTTTTGGAACTGTGAACTTAGTTCAAAATTTTGAATAATGAACGTTTAACTGAACTAGTTCATTTTAAAATTTGTGAACTGACCTTTGAACTAGTTCACGTAGAAAGTGAACGTTCCCAACACTGGTCACAGAGCATTTCCTTGAAAAGGAACAGAGAGCAGAATTTACATATAAACAAATTGACAATTTATATGATGCAGGCCGAAAATGAGCTTCCCCTCTTTGAAAGTCCAGCAGCTGCCAATGCAGTGGACATAGTTGTTTACTTTAGTAGCGGTTAGACATGCATTAGTTTAAGACGAGTGCAAATAATACTGCCACTGTGAAATGGTGTTTGGGTTGATGTTTTTTTCTCTCTTCTTTGTCTGCTACAAGGAGAAATTTATCGAACCACAGCTCTGACACACCAATTGACTCTGCTAAAACCGCAACGGTCTGGTCTTCATAAAGGCCTTGGAGTGAAGGCGGAGGCTAATGGAACCTCTCTCTCTCACTCTCGCTATCTCTCTCTGTCACTCTCTTGCTTACTCACTCTCTCGCTCACTCGCTCTCTTCTCAGCTCTTCCTATTGCTAGTCTTTATCTCTTCATCTAACCTCGTTTTAAAAAAAGAGCATAAGCAACAGACACACTCACACCCTGCCCACGTTAATGCACTACACAAACACACACCACTACACGCCCACACTACACACATATAAACACTCTTCTGCAGCTCCAGCTGAGCCCGCCTGCTTCCAGTGGTGTTAGAACTGTATCCCTGTCCCTGAGGCGTAGAAACCGCCTGATTACTGATGGCTGATGGGAGAAGCTGTAGGCAAGTGGACTGACACATAAAGCACTGGTCCACCAACTCAAAGCACAGGTAAATGCCGGGCAAATTCAACCCCCAACTTGTTTTTTTTAGCAAGCCTTGTCTTTTTCGTCTTACTGACTGCTTGATCGTTTGTTTCTGTAGAGGTTTACGTTTCACTAGCTAAGAGAAATTCGAATCTGTCTATTGGGCGGATTTGTTGAAAACAACGGAATCAGCATTAGAAATGCATTTGCATTTTCCCTCTTGTTAACAAAAAACTACGACGCTAAGAGGAAATAGGAACCAATTTAACTGGGAGGAGGTATGTCGTGGACTACAGAAAAGGGATTATTGTATCTTTCTAAGGTATTTTGTTATCTTCAGGTTGAACGTTGCACTCTTGTTAAAGCTCTTTTAGGAGTCGGTCGGAGAGCCTTTCCTGGTGTCATTGTTACAGGAGAATGTTTTTATTTTTGTTTTATCTTTCATCGATAAAAGGCCCTTATCTTACACTTATCTTCTTTTTATTCATTTTTAATGCAAAAAACAATCTCCCACATTGGAAACTTCAACCCAGTTTTGGAACAATACAGTGCACACTGATCTATTTAAATGCATGGTTACATTACATGGATGAGAAAGAACTAAAGTGGGTTGTTTTGGACCTCAAGCACAGCATTCCCATATGTACCTCATATGTAGTTGTTCTGTTCCACACCATAAAAGACACTAGTATTAGTATTGTACTACATCCAAACAGTGAAAATAGTGCAGTGCTTTCTGGTTAATACGCCTTCAAAGGGCTGGAGCTGCCTAGTCCAAGAAACCTGACACTCTGATATCCAGGATCTTGGCTTCCCCCCACATTTCCTCCTCCTCTTTTCCATCTCCTCTTGCTAATTATCCACCGCACCGCCTCACTCCTCCAGCAGCTCGTTAAGCTCTCCAGGAGGCTGCCGTTGACCCACTTTGCTGGTGCAAGCTCTCTCTCTCGCTCTCTCTCTGTCTCTCACTCTGTCTCTCTCTCTCTGGCTCTCGCTCTCTGTCTCTCCCTCACTCTCTCTCTCTCATACTAACTCTCTCACTCACTCACTGCAGCTCTTTCTCTCTCACTCACTCTGTGGCTCTTTCTCTCTCTCACTCTGCGGCTCTTTCTCTTTCTCACTCACTCTGTGGCTCTTTCTCTCTCTTACTCTCTGGCTCTTTCTCTCGCTTTCTATTGGTCTCTTAACCTGTCCTTTGTATCTGCTCCAGCTCTCCACACAGCAAAAGAGAGGGACACACAGCACAATGTTAACACAGAACACGTGCAAAGTCCCGTACCTCTCTATACCTCCAGGACTGCCCGCTGAGCATTGATTTGAATTTAAATGTAACTGCGATTTGCGTTCCAGTCCCCGGTGTGTCGACACCCTTCCACGTTTTACACAAGCCTTTGAACTTCTGGAGTAGGTTGGAATAATGGCTTTCTGGTGCCCCTGTGAGAACAGCTTGTTTTTATAGTTGGTTAAACATTGGTGGATTGCAGTTTGGACCTGAACTGATGTCTGTTCTTGTGCAGCAGTTTTCAGGCAAAGCTTGGCAACTTCCAAATCGGAACTCAGACACAACATGGTGTACCCTGCCTGAGCCAGCTCCTTATCACATTAATACTGTACACAAGGTTTCAATGCGCTAAACACCTTCATATTCAATGCATGAGGAGGACTTGTAATGCATTCATGAATTAATCCTGAGCACATTTTTTTATTAATTTACATTCTCAACACATTGAGTGTCGACACTATATTTCAAAGGGCTCGTCTTTATGATCACTGTTGTTTACTTCCTGTCTGTCTGAGTCAAGTCGTAAAATAAACCTTAGTGTTGAATCTATGTTCAATAAGGCTTCATCCTTTTGTTTCTTAAAACTCGTTTTATATTCAGCTCATGAGATGGGAACAGAAGCTACCTCTATGGTGTGTCTCAAAGCTATGTTTATGATCTGAGTGTGTCGTGCCAACTACCTTGCTTTCCCCCACTGAGCTCCATTAGTTTTGCATCCTGCTTGACTAGTTGACTAGCCCAATAGACTGCAGAGTATCCCTCTATATAGCTACCTAAAAGCACATAGTGGGTCAAAAAATATAAACTGCACTGAACTATGCACTGAACATGGTAGCTAACTATAGCGGTGTTGTCAACCAACCATGCACAGCATGTTGATGTTTGAGTGTGTGAGTCATGAGCAGTTTAGATGAATACATCTCACCTCCCTATGTGTGATATGTGTCAATGTGTGAGACATTTAATACAGGAAGTCATACAGTTTTATCACTGAGTGTGCATTATCACATTACTTCCACCGATGTGAATGAGTATGTTAATGTACACAAATTGACTTTCCTGAAGTACATACTTTTATTATGTACTTTTATCTAGTTACTTACTGAACATTCTAGGTTTAAAGAAAATACTTCAGGACTATGAGAATGTTTTTGATGTGGGTTGCCAGAAGTCCCATGGCTTGCTACTAAGCCCTGAAGCAGTGGTACACATGGTACACAGATTTCACATGCATATTTTATGCGCCAATTGGGCTTCCAGTTAAATGTAAATACTGTGCTACATGATAACAGGCTCAGTTATGGCAAACAGGGTTCCTGCCTTATGAAATAATCAAATTTGATGCAGCACTGTTCCTTTCCCTGGAGATGATTCAGCACTCTGATTGAAGGGATATTCCAGGTCACAATTTAGAGATTCAAACCCATGCAACTCTATGAAATGTGACAGTTTTTTTTGTTTGTTTGTTTGGATGTGTTTTTGTCTCATTTTAACTTATTTATACTGACACAACACACTGGCCCTTTTTACCCAAGAGAAATCTAGATGGTTAAAACCACTTTTTTTATAACTAAATTTTATCGAGATTCGGGAACACATCTGTGTTTGCATTGCGATCTTGATAAAATTTTAAATTCGCAATGTGAAGAGAGATTCAACACACTCAATGTAAACAGCGCCAATGTATCCCTTTTCATTGCAAAAATGCTTTTGACTACAAAAACAACCAACCACAACCAACTACATCGATATCTACATGCTGTAAACAAAAGATGGCAACATCCTATTAGCATTTCATAGCAGCCGTGCCATAGCTCCTAATGCATCGCCGCCCCCCTCCACTCGGCCAGATTTGACACAGACCAGATTGAAACTCTAGCACCAATTATAGCCCTGCTTGTATACCCACCGCTGCCAATTCTGCCTGAAGAGCTGTCTCAGATCCACTTTCTCTTTGAAGGTTACACTGTGTCCAACACAGGTAGCTCATTTATCTCTGGTACCCAGCCTGCCATTCACACAGTGCTCCTTCCCCCAAAAAAGGAGCAGAAACATGAAGCCATTCAGTACATTTTAATCAGAAGTCATAACACCATGCTTCTTTGACATAAAAAACACCTTTCCCTCCCTACAATGAGCTCCATTTCATTTCTATGGTGCAGAATTGATAGAGGAATGTCCCTAAATGGATTACCAGTTGAGCTAATTTCTTAAGATGATGATCTTCTGGGTGGACTGTTTGGTGGGGCATATAGAACTGCTTAATGTATGGGCAAAAATATAATTGCAATGTGTGCATCTATTTCTAAAGACTGTTTCAAAACAGTGAAAAGCCATCATATCCTGTCTTTTCTGAAGTATTAAAATACATTAATAAACAGGCAGGCTAGTCAGCCTTAGCTTTTGGCATGCAAGTTCATTATTAAAGGAATTTTACAGCCCTTTAACTTCTAAAAGCTCCAGCAGTCAGAAGCTGTCGTATGCTTAGTCGTTAAAATTAGTTGCTAATTAGCATCAGCATGTGACGCAGACTGCTGCTAAGCTAACAAGCCATGCATGTCATTTGACTTTTTGGAGTGGTTATCAACCCCGTCCAAGATGCTAATCATGCTGTTAGTTATTTACTTTCCGCCTATGTTTCTGCCTCACGCCCTTGTCTACACCCTATCCCTATATGTCTGTTGGATTTATTAATTTGCTGGGAGGATAGAGAATATTTTAGCATTTCGGTTGTTGATATATATTGTATCTGTCCTTTTTCTTTCTCCTTTAAATTCAAAATTGTCAGAGTGGGTCGGTCATTGTGTGGTTCCAATGTCGAGACCTGTGTGTGTCTGCATGCAGGAGGGTAGCATGGCTCAATTTCCATTTTGATGAACAATCCAGTTACCTCTGTCAAAGAGACTGATGGAGAGCCCTGCACCATCATAGTCACTGTGCCTCTTCCATGTATATGTATATCTATCTATCTATAGATGGATGTGTAGCTTTATCTCTATATATCGATTTGTAGCTTTATCTTTATATACAGTATTGACAGCTGTGTATATTTCTATATATGGATGTGTATCTATATTTATATATGGATGTATATCAATCTATCTGTTTATGAATGAAAATCTAGATGTGTTTATTTGTGTATCTATCTCTCTTTATTGATATGTATCTATGGATGTGTATGTAAAGATATTGAATTTGTATATATCTATATCTATCTATCTATCCATCCATCCATCTATCTATCTCTCGCTTGCCTGCTTTGCCTTAGCGGTTCTTTCCTAGCTGTTTCTTACCTATCAGTCAGACAGATGGAGATTGACGGGTCATTCAGCCCTTGTCTTTCTTCTGTCTGTGAACAGCGATGCTCATTGCCTTCAGAGAGCCAAACAATAACCTTCAGCCAGCATAACCTTGGTCTAAATGAGCTGCTTTAAACTCGCAACATATAAGAAGGAACAAGAAGGCCTGAGATATTATGTGTAATATCTATATGGGTTTTTTTCTGAACGTCTGCTGCCCTTTTGAAGGACATCATTTTTAAACCTATTACCCTACATGTATGAGCACATGCTCAACATGAACGTAAATCTAACCTTCACTATATAAAAAACAACATGCATATTTATTCACAATCCGCAATCACACAGCGCAATGTCATTGGAAGTACGACACAACTAAATTAAGCGTGAACATAAAAAAAGCAATAATTCAAAAGTACAACTGAGTTGACCATTGTGTCCTCATTATTGTAAACTAAAGAAAGAGGTTATGCTCCGCTGTTTCATACTGCTGTTGCATTTACTCCCAGCAAAATCACTCCATTGCGGGGATGTAATCCTGTTTGGTTCTTTCTATCATAACCTGGCGCTGTGTGAATGGGGTTGATTTATTTAGCTTGAGGGAAACGTTTCAAATTATATCGTTCCGCCAAATTGGGGTGTAAACAAGCACTGCGTTATATTGGAGGTTGCGTATCTTTAACATCAAAAGTATCTCCTACAATGAACAAATGAAACATATCTTTGAGGTAAAAACATTGAACGTGTCTTTAATATAGAATGTATCTTCGACATCAAACATATTTTCATCATTAAAAGTATCTTTCTTGTAGACTGTATCTTCCACTTAGACGCATCTTCACCAGAGCTTGAGAAATCATATTAATGCATTGAAATAAACAATCCACTGAAAGACCTTTCAGGTGGTTTAACAGTCTGTAAGAGGATGCCTTGGGAACATATTTCACCACCATTATCCGTTGACGGCTGTGTTGAAACACAAGTAGCTTGGGGCCTGTTTTGACAAACCGAGCAAGGGAGTATAATGCAGCGCACCTCATCCACTCTGGAGTCCAAAAAAGAGACCTATTACTCATTTCTTTCAGAATCATAAAATAAATGAAGTACAGAAAAAATTGCTTTCAATACCAGCAGTCGGCAGATGCATGCTGCAATTCAATTGGGGACTATTATTCTCATGAGAAAAGTAGAAATTATATTGGAAAAGCTTAAGCTGTTGGGTAAAAATAGAAACTAATATTCTGTGTCCAATAATGTCTGATGGGATACATATATCACAGAACATTTAACTATTAAAAACGTATGATACAAGTATAATGTACAAGTTAATGCACTAATCAAAATTAGTAATGTATGGATGTCAAGTGACCAGAGCAAGACTAAAGACATTTCAATGGATACTGAAAAGGTCTGACGGTAATAGAGCACATGCTACACTTAACATGCTATATTTACTTGTGACATACCTTGGAACGTGTTATTTTATCTGGCTGAGCAGCAGGGGAATAATGAGATCCTGACTATTCTCACCAGGTGTCAAAGGTTAAAAGGTCACATGAAGAAACATATATTGTTTGAATGGTTATGTTACAGAGGTTGCAAATAAGCCCCCCCAACCGCTTAGTCAGCCAATCCCACCGATCGTGTTTTACTTGAATAAATACATGAAGATAAAAGGTGTTGACAGATCGTTGAGGAATTCCAAGGCTGCATCCGAATACTCATACTAACTTGACTGCTATATAGTAGGCATTTTGTAGTACGTCACAAATATAGCGTGTCCGAATGCTCAGTACGCATTATGAAGTAGGCAAAAAGTTTCCGAATGCGTACTACCGCCACAGTATACAACGGTATGTCAGTACGCTATCGCACAATTCAGCTGGAGTCTGGTAACCGAAGAAGAAGAACGCCGCGGTGAAAATAATAAATAAAATCTAGATGGCTGACCCGGCACCACGAGCAGCGGCTCCAGCTAAGGTAAATTGTCGCAGGTGACTTTAATTTTGTCGGCATCTGATATGCAGCGCACAGAGGGGAAATACGTAATCTCCAAACATCCGGTGGTGTTCGGAAGCGTTGGGAGGCGTTCTACGCATAGCTGTAGAACGTACTACATTAACGGTCAAGTAGTAGACACTGAACAGAAATAGTATATACTTAGTATATGGATGCACCCGAAGTCTCTGTTTGCAATGGTTTATACTTCTCCAAATTGATGTCTCCTACAAAACAAATATTAGCTTTGTTGCTTATTTTCCAATTTGTCATACAGTTTCTATTCAAGATTCAAGAAACTTTATTTATCCCCAGGGGGCAATTAAAGGTAGGGCACGTAGAGCAGACACAACAACAATGACAAACACGACTAAAAATAGATAAATAAATAAATAAATAAGTTATGGACAATATAAAAAAATCATGTGAAAATATCTTTCTATGGGGAAAATATTGACACTACGGTTGAATTTGAACTCAGATTTACATCTCTGTAAAAAAATATAATTTAATATTTATAGTTTATTATGAGGTGTTATGAATCTATTTAAATCTTACCAATAGCATTCTGGAGGTTTAGCTTTGCATGTTAAACTGCCGGCTAGAAACATTAGCAGCGCACATATGGTGTCTGTTTTGTTGTCTTATCTATTTGCCTAATTCTTTAATTTGGTGTCTCCAAACATGAAAGGCAAATTCCAACAAAAACACAGGATTGGGAATTTGTATGCTTAATTCATATTGCTAACCTTGCTTAATTGCATTTCTTTGTCTGTACTGTGTGTATTACAGAGCTTCAGATGCACATATGGAGGCACACACAAACACATATGTTCCTTAACGCCAGCAGTGCATGAGGCTGCCCTTATGGGCTTTTTCCCTAGAGAGGACTCTTATACTTGTGCTGTCAAACAAGCACTACTGTACATCACCTTGCATGAACAAAGCAACGCTCAGCATCCACATTGCCTGACCTTAAGTTCTTTGCCTGTGTGAACGTGCGTGTGCTTGTTCGCACACACACACGTTAACATATTTATGCACCCTCATCTCTGCGTGCATCTATTTCCGTGGGACTTGGCACGTATGTGTGTTTGTGTGTGTGCAAGTGTTCAGGGGAGTATGCCTGCAGGGAAGTCAGCAGTGGTTTAAGATATTCAGTGGGGCTGTCAGTGCAGACACATTTCTCCCTCTGCACCGCTGCACAGATATGCAAATCTGGCCTCCTCAGGATGCGAAGCACTAGATCAGCCTCCACTTATTATTCTCTCTCTCTCTCTCTCTCTCTCTCTCTCTCTCTCTCTCTCTCGCTCTCGTTCTCCTCCCCCTCCTCTCCCTGCTGCCTTTGCCCCTGACGAGGAAAAATAGGGTGTGTGTATGCGTGGCTACAAGGCTGGGGCGTCTACCGAGAAGGTTAAAAGGTGTAGGCATTTATCCGGGAAGTGGTTCACAACTCATTTTTTCTTCTAGCATCCAGCAGTTGCTAGGGGGAGTGCACTGTATGGGATGGGTGTCTGTTTGTTTGAGTAAGTGCATTTCCACCAGTCTTGTTGTTATTGTTGGTGTTTGAATTGCACGCACACACACACTCACACTATTTGCCTCCCCCTTCCTTCTGGTTTAATTACAAATGATGGCACGGCGACGGTCTTCACTGCTGGTGGTGAAATAGAATGAGTCTGTGCCAAGCTGCTGTTAAAAAGGCTATCTCACCAACACACACTGTTTCATCAGTAACCTAGTCTCAGCATAATCTAAATGCCAATGTCTATCCCCAGCCAACACTGCATTTACATTCTAATTAGATTTGGCCAAGCCCACTTCATGAGGACCCTTTTGAATAACACAGCTGTATCACCTTTCACAGTCCCGGGGCGAATGGAGAGAAGAAGGCTTCATGATATTGTATCCCTTTGAAATGTCCCTTTGACACCATGTAGTTTCGGAAGTAAAAATCCCATAGAGGCTTTGATTAAAAGCCATTATGTCGTAACCATCCAAGTTATACTTACAAAACGTGCCGTTATATTGTGAAACAATGGTTTATGCTTGTGTAGAAGCCACACATTAAAGAAGTTCACTTTTAGTTTTTTAGAATAACATGTTTATTTCCCTCTATCCCTATCCCTAGATAAATGGAAGTTATGGCTGGTTCAGACTACACGATTCTCAGATATTCCTCCACGATTTAACATGTCACACTATACCATCACAGAGCCAGGAAATCGGGCCTTGTCTCGTCGGAAGACTGGCCACACTACAAAATTCGAGGGTGCGATGCGCTCTAATTTGTATCATTCACGTTTGCAAGATATTTAGAAATCTAAGGTTTAGAACTGACATAAATGATTTTTACATTTTTGTCATAAAGGTTCCAGTAGTTTTTGTATCTGCTCAATGCATCAACTCCTCACAGTAGTTGCGTTGGGCGTGACATGAGCGATACAAAGTACCCGCAGCAACAACGTAGCCTAGCAACAGAGCGTCAACAATGGATCCCGAGTACCTAGCACTAGGCATTAATCTGGCGGTTTGAGGTTTATGATAGGTTATGATAGCTATTAGCACGTCAACAGCTGTTGGCTCCAACTTTACCAGGTAGGTCAACAGCGTCGGCTATTTCTCGGAAGGCTTTATCCCTGCACCCTATCGTGGAACTCCTTTGTGGACACGTCGAAAATACAGGGACGTTGCTGCCACATTTCATCCAAAGTTGTCTCCATTATGTTGTTCCATTTTCTCGTTTTCTTTATTAGCATTCTTCTTCCTGCTATCGATCGTATTCATTTTTGTAGTAGTTACTGTGTACTCAACTAGTGCAGTGAAGTCAGTTGGTAAACACTGCACGGGAGCTCCAGCTGTTCGTGGGGTTCCCTCACGCAACTGGGGGCGGGGTTCCCTCATGTCAACAATGGATACGTCATGCGATTCCCCAAAAAATTCTGACATGCCAAACTTTTCGTCGAACGTCGCAGACGAAAACATTGCAGATCGCAACCATGTCACATTACAAGACCTCGTCTCGTCGCCGACCTTTCAAAATCATGTACGACTCGCAAATGTGTATGCGATGAACGAATGGGGCAAAATCGGGCTGAAATCGTGTAGTCTGAACCAGCCAGGATTTTAGAGGAAATTAGCTCTACATGTTGAAAAATATTTTGACATATATGATAAAAAAGTAAAAATATATGATAAAGCACTAGCAGTGCTATTTAGTTATTTGCGTAATATAAAAGCTAGGAATACATAAAGTTGAATGAATACGTAACTGGAATACGATACTGAATTCACATGTGTTAAAACTCACCCTTGAACCGCACTCATTGGGAACCAGTAGAACCAGCATTGATTGACGCGTGAGAGGTGACTGCAGTTAGGAACAAAGGAACGTTCCATGTCGCTGACAAGGCTATGCACTATATGAAACACTTTGCACGCACGCACACACACAGACACAGTATATGACACAAATTATATTAACAATATAAACACTATAATGATGAAAAAGGTTATAAGATGCTTGAAACGCGCTTACCCATGTGGTTGTAACCATGTTCACAATGGTTTACGGGATAAGTACTTCCTTCACTAGGTTCATAAAAATAATGTACAAAGTCTTGTCCCTTTGCCTTTTCTTTCGTTTTCAAATATCTTTTTTTTTCGAATCAAATATTTATGGTCACGACTAACCCGACAGATGATTCATGCCATATACAAGCAACATATATTGACAAATTGATAATGTATGGTTTTCTTTTGGCCTACGATGATCATAGGAAAAGCGATCCCATATATATTAATTTTGAGTTATAAAAAAAAAAGGCGGATAATTTGCTTGGTTCCAGGTTTAAAACTATTTATATAAAGATTTTCTGAAAAGTCAATGGACAAAATTAATGGGAAATTCACTTCCGGAACCAGAGCTGTTCAAAAAGGGGGCGGTCACTGTTGTGCTCTATTGTGGCGACTGAGGATTTAAGCAGTGTTCTAAAGCCCCCCCCCCCCAAGCATCCGGCTTCGTGGAGCTCAACAAGGGCCCCCCCCCTCTTCAGAAGAGGATGAAATGCACATGGATTTATTAGACAAGTGTCAAAGCGGGACTTAATGCCTTACATCCAAATCTACTGTTTTTTTCCTTGCAAAATAGAAAGTAAGGCCATCTGTGTTGGGTAGATTATTTTAGGGGGGATTTTTTGCAGGCAGCAGCTTGATGCTGCCATATGACAGGTTTCAGTTCTACCTCATCCTTTTGATTTTGTTCAACTATTTTCTCAAGGTGCAGCCTTCTAACCTTCAAGATACGATTTTAACTAGATACCCACACACTTTTTTAATGGTAGCACTTTACTCTGACAAGAGAGTGGGTGGCAGAGCTAATGTGAAGGGAATGAAACATCTTCTGGATGACTGCCCTAATTTCCCGTCCTGAACGGGTCCCTGAAGGCAGGAAAGAATTCCCACTTCCCTCCCTATAATCCCTCCCAAGGTTTCCTCCTAGCTGGAGTTTCCACATGTACTCACCAACCTCATATTTTGCATACCTGTTTTGGTAATAAACTACTCTGGTTTTTCCTTCTTTTTTTCTCAAAGCTACTGAGAATTGTAGCAAATGTCGGTGACTACATGTTTCTGCAGGGCCGCAATGCACAGCTTGTTAATTATGTTTTGAAATAGAGGGATGAATAGATTTGCATTCAAATTGATTGTCCCATCATACATTTCAACTGCCGTTTCTCCAAGCAGTCGAAACGAGGGAGAGAGACAATGACTGTTGAATTAGGTGAGGCTTTGTCCCATCCCATCAAATAATATGGTGATTTGGGAAGTGATTTTAGAAAACAAAACAAATGTGTAATCTGAATTTGCTTTGGTTTTTTATTTGGTTTGGGTAAGATATACGCCCGCATAAATTCATTGGCTAAAAAGTCTTAACCATAATTCTCAGAAAAATCTTTTTTTTTCGGCAGTGGGTTTGTTTAACTCTGTGTGCCTTAACCTTGACCACTAAAGGTCTTGATGCCTAGCAGAATAGGAATTAAAGAATAATTTAAGGGAATATTTGTAGTGATTTTTATCATGATCATGATCTAATTTATTGGTAATGGTGCGCTATTTTGTGGTACGTAGAGGAATAATAAAACATAATGTAACGAGCAGCACAGGAAGGATGAAACGGGAGCCCAGGTTAAGCAGTGATGCAACTCTCGTACCTCATACACCACACGACTACGAGAGTTGCCTTTATTGAACACACACATGACAAACAAAAACACACTCTACATAACCAATTTACCTAAAGTCTTGGTGGCAGTGTCGGGAACAATTACACAATTAAACTAACACAATTACACCAACACCTAGACAAACCCCAACTGTTAAACCTCAATCAATGTCTCCACCGCAAAGGACCTAGGAGGGCGCCAAAGGTCAAACTGTCGATGGTCTTAACCTCTCCAGGATCCCTTGCGGCACACTGAACAAGGCGACCACGCCCATGGTCGCTACAATAATATCAAAATACTAGTATAAATGGAAATACATTAACCATGAGATAATTAAAATGGGATTTAAGTAAGTTTTGCCTTTCCTGTAATATTTTCGTTTCAATATCAGTAGTTTCGTTGTCGAGTTTTGGCGCGCAAACATCCACCATTGCAAGCTAAACTGACTAGATAAAAGCACTAAAATTATGAATGGTTCAAAATCACTGCAATGTGGCTCCAAACGGGAACTATTTCGAGGACAAGTGCGGACAGGAGGAGAATATTTTGGACAGACCTGAAGTGGACGAGAGCGAACCGAGTACAGGTGATAAGTGGTGGTATGTGGTGATGCAATGAATCCATGAAACTATCCCATCTCAAACGTAGTGAACGCGCAGTCCTGAAAGACAAGCCAGTTGATTTTTCCTAAGAAAATGTGACGGCTTGAAGCAGTCCAAGTCCACGATTCAATAGTCAGGAACAACATCATTGCGCACCTCGTCTCGCTCCGACAACAGTTCCCGAATATTTCTCACTGACGGCTAAATCGAACAACTGGATGAAAAACTTGTTCAGCATTGAAACCTCAGAAATGCCAGAGGACTTCACTGTTGGGGACCAGGAGTTTAACAGAATTGTCATGCGACAAAATATTGAAGTAGGCGCCTATGGACAATGTTGTGTGCTTTCTCCTTTCTTTTGCAACCACATATCCATGCGAGAAAGGCTTCTCTTCAATTGACATCATAAAACGAAATACAGAAGCAGGATTGATGCTAAGCCACACCTGAGACTGAAGCTCACCTTGATAGATCCAGACATCGCAGGACTGCGTTCGCAGAATACACCAAATATAAATATTAAAGTTCAGGGTACCCATAACGTTAAACTTCCAATTCAATTTCAGAAATATACATTTCTGCTATTTCCTCCACTGTTTCACTTTGTCTTAGGGATAACGTATATCAACTGCACCGGGTTACACACTTTTCTGCGGCAGGCAAAAGCTCATTGTAAAGGTACAGTCCCCAGCATCGCTCAATTAAATATGAGTTGACACCAAAACTAACTGCTGCCCTAACTGGCACTAATGCAGGCCATTGTCAATGATGGATTGTCGTATTTGCTTTGTGACAGTCATTCTCGCAATAGAGTGTTAAAATGTTGGCAGGGAATTGAAAAAGGGAAGGTTCCATCAAGGAAGCTGTAATGAATAAACGGCAAGCAAGCAACGTAGTTGTTTTACTTTTTTGAATTAATAGCAGTAATGGAACAGACATTTTTTAGCATTGCTTTGTCCATTGTTTAAAATATCACCAGACCAGGCAGGGCAATTACACTATTGATCAAACATGCAAGATAGTGAACACCCAAGCAACGGGTGACCGTAGTCATGAGTGGCCGATAGTTGTGATTTACTAGCTTGCACACAGAGCCGCCATTAACCTAACACTTTGTTTTCATCGCAACGTGGGGCATGTTGGACCATGTGAACACGTAAGAAGCGGATTCAGACAAAGTGTACTCTCAGTTTAGGATCATGTTAGCGAGTGATTGATGACTAACAAGATGCCAGCCTCTCCTAGAGGATGCCTTCCTAGAATTACTCACAGCCACAGGGGAATCTGCTCCCTGCAGGGAAGCATTAGGATGGGGCACTCCTAGAAACAAATAGGCTATTCTCTAGATTGTTGCCAGTTCCCCACCCTCTGCGCCTGCAAAGCCTGTTCCTGCTTTTTATTGAAGTTGACATATTATATAAAAAGAGGTGTTTCAAGAGGATATAACGTAACCTCAAACAGGTTTGGCCCTTTTGGTAGTTCCAACTTCTCACTCATTACAATTCATTGCTTTTCAAATCATAATGTTACCAATAATAAACTTTCATTATCTATACTGAATATTCTTCATTCAGCCATGCTCTGTATTAATTCCAGAAAGATAGGCTTCAACATTGTATATCAAATGACCCATAGGACTAGGTATGACGGTAGTTGTAGAAGTTTAAGTCATGGAAGTACTGAATGAGCGCAATTGTACTATTATACTATTATGTATTGATATCTTTAAACATAGTGCTGGTTTTGGTCTATGACATTCAACCAGAGAGTACTTTCACACTCTGTAGTTTTTTTTAGATGTATACTCTAAATACAATATTAATCCATTACCAGACTGCGACGAAATGGTCGCATTTTGCGACCAAAATGTGAGAGTGTGCAACTTCATTTTACATCTGGTCGCTTATGTGCATTTTACACGTTAAACGGGGAAGGGATAGAGTGAAACAGTTGGTATAGATGGGAATCACAATAAAATGTGACACAGAATTAGAAACCGCACATTGTAATTTCTGCATCTATTTTCAAAATATTCATTAGTAATACAGTCCTTTTACATGACTCAGACCAAATTATTTGGTTAGTTCGAGTATGATTGGATTTTGAAGATGAATGTATACACCTAAATTGGACCGAATCGGGTTTCTCAAAGTCGGATTAAGACCCCTAGATTATTTGATTGATAATCGCATTAATCGTGCATGTCAATACATAATACATTCAATCGGATTGTAATCGGATTCTGCGTTCTGCGCATGCTCGAGAATTTTTCCCAGTGCCGTGAGACGGAAGTTTGAGGAGACGATAGTCGTGTTATTGTCGAATGCTACCCACCTGTGGCATTCGGAGGCCCAACTTTTCTCCGAAATCACCAAAATCAAGAGCGCGATTGTGCATCTATTTTGTTAAATTATCATATACATCATATACAAAATGTAGAGGGATGTAGCTTCGTCTTTGTACGCCATCTTTCTCGATTTTTTTGGTATTACATGCTTCGGCCAATGAATTGATTTTCTCTCGGCCATGTATACTCGGACAATTGCAGTTGTCCAATTGAGGACCACAGTCGAACTATTGCTGTAATCGGATTAGGTGGTGCATGTAAACGTGCTGAATGTGGGAAGAAGCAGGGTGCTACTGTAGAGTAATGGAGAGTTAAAGTGCAGGTTAGCCTACTATGAAAGATCGGAGCATGAGTTGGAGGCAAATAGAAGAAACAACGAAGAAGAAAGGCGTCACGAACGACTGCGTTACCGGAGAAAGAGAGCGTCTCTTTTTGCTTAATTTCACTTAAAACAAACACTGGGACAAATATAGTTCTGTGTTTAACTGACAAAACAGGGAGTGGAAGGCCGGAACCCTATAATGTTCAGCTAACTGTAAAAACATTTTCTATATACGTCTGCAGCTATGAACTCGTGTATTGTAATTTATTGTATGATAAACTCTAACCCTACTTTTAGGGTTATGATAAGATCTATCTTTTAGTGTTCACCACAAATGACTCTGAAAAGCAGTTACACATTTAAATATTTTTTAACCATTCAGTGAAGGAAAGGCAACAGGCTGATTATCATTTAGGGGGCCACTCAATGACATGCAACGCGTGCGGGTCGGTTCGCGTTTCGTATCCAGACTGAGCCGTAGTCTTGCATTACTCCTCCGTTGGGGTACTGAGACGCATGAAAGGGTACGGCAAGATGGAGCTACACACGCCGTCCCTTGATTTATTTTTTTTGTTTATTGAAAAAAATGTTGCGCAAAAGTTTGACGTCCTTCTTGGACGTGCTATATTGTTTGTCTTTGTTCATTGTGTCGCGTTCCTCTTTTTCCTTGGATTTATAATCAGGCTAAACTGTGTCGGGCTGCTATGAGGTCACGATGCTTACGTAACAGCCGTGGATATCGTCATCTGGCTTAAACCCCGCCCTACCATAAGGGTACTGTCGGCGGTGGAAACGCGAGCCGTAACTGAGCTGCGCCGAACCGCACCTTCACTACTCCAACAAGCCCCAACGAACTGACCAGCCGGTGGAAATGCGCCATAATATAACACTAGCGCGTAGCCCCAAGTTCCAGACCTAAGTCAGCTCAATGGACCAAAATACGATTATTTTCATCCAAACCTTTACAATGTATCCATTGTTGTTTCACATTGTTCCCCTATACTTGCAACCAACACACTGTGCTAATGTTGCTATTTTCAAGTATTATCTATCCCTGCTTTTAATGTATACAGTAATACATTCACATGTGAAGCCTACCCAGACAGACTTCATGTTGGCCAATGAGTGGCTCCATCAGAGCAGCTGGGAGCTAAGTGCTTCTCTCAAGGACACTTTGGTGGTTCTTAAAGGAGGGGCTGGTGTTTCTAATTCTGTTTCCCCACCCAAATATTCCTGGCTAGTAAGGCAGACTGGCAACCAACCAGCCCCAATTCCTCTCATAGCTTCAGAGGGCATTGGGCAAGTCGTGTCACTGATAATAGTGGTATTAATAGGTTTGCCAAAATACTCACATACAATTCTCATGTTTAGAAAAGATGTATTTGGAACATAAAAATTAGTTTTCTTATTTCCCCATAACTTCAGTACGTATTATATTGAAATCATAGCCATATTGTTCAAATCCATGGCTGTAATTTCAACAGTTTGGCCAGTTCCATTTTTTGCGCGTGGAACAACAGTAGCAGGTGCAGTAACAGGTTTTTATTGGGGGGATTTTTCACACCTCCATTTTTGTCGGAGGCTGTAACCGAGCCATTGCATTGCGTGTGCTTGTTTTTCTGAAATAACCCGCAACCCACGCCACCCTCACCCCCTGGCTCCACCACCACCAACGTCACCAGACACTGGTTCTCTGGCAAATCCTGGTGAGCTGTGGTGTGCGTGACTAAGCCAGGCTGCCGGGCCGGAGGAATCACTGAGCCATCGCAGCCCCTCGGAGGCTGTGAAAACAGCTCTTGGCCACTGGCTGTTGGAGAGAGCATGGGGAGCGGGGGGGGGGGGATGGCTGTCTGTTTCCTCCTGTGGAGGGAACCATCCCGGGGACAGCGTGCCAGCACAAGCATCGAGCTCAGCAGCACCTTCTCTCTATCCACTTGTAAATGCAGCAGCCAGCCAGCCAACGCAGGAAGGCAATGCAAATTAGGTGTGACTAACGTCTCTCTCTCTCTCTCTCTCTCTCTCTCTCTGTGTGTGCTCACCCTACTGGCTCCAAAGAGCTTTGTACACAGCCACTTTACTGCAGTGGAGGGCAGGGACAGCTCTCTGGGTGTGTGTGTAGAATGAAAGGGTTTAACAGGACGAGGCAAGCAATGCCAGAGAGACAGATAGGTTTGTTGAGTTGGAACTGAAAGGAAATATTGGATAGATTCTAGATTTTGTGTGAATTTTTATTGAAATAACAAGATTGCCATCATTACGAGCTATCTTCACTCTGGTACAAATCTATTACAATCTAGAGCCCTGAGCATGTGGCAATGTCAGGACGGAAGCAGAATAATGCTTTTGATTTTCAGATTCCATCTAGAGGAATCCTATCTTAAGCAAACGCAAAATCTGCTCTGCTAGACTCAACCTTTGCCCATTATTTCTTTCATCGCACTACAAATAGGCCAGAATATTTGTGCTATATGTGCTTTGGGCTTTAAAGGATCCACCGAGGTATCCTTACATCGGCATGTGCCTCTCTGTGTGTAGCATTTGCTTTTCGTAAACCGCTTCCATTAACTTGAAGAGTTACAAGCAGCCAGGCTCCTGTTCATGTGAGAGGAATACACTTATAATTACTTCCCAAAGATAACCAATGTGTTCAATGCGCATCACAAGTAGCCTTATAAACACATTTAACTTTGAATAAGCGACTGTTCGGAACACATTGGAAATCTTTGGGAATTAATAACAAGTTTTTTTAAACAACTCGTCTGAATCTGGGACCGGCCATCACCAATTTACAGATATCTCTACGCATCCCTTTAAGCCTAATGCAAATCTAACATGGCAGAAATTATTAGTGTTCCTTTCATGGCAACCTAAAGTGTGTTCCTGTAGGGTTTGGGTTAGGAGTTTCAACAACCCAACCTCTAGGAAGAGCACCTCTTGCCATATACAGATTACAGAATAACACATTGGCTTCTGATTTAGATCATGAAATATCCTATGTGCATCAAAGTGCTTCTCTTCATATTGCCACGTGTATTCACACAATATAAATTGTGCGAATGCACTGTTTCCCACTGTTACCAGGTACATTCTCACTCAATGTTGTCAATTGTGAATCTTTATTTTCTATGATTAAGCGCTATACAAATACAATTGAATTTGATGGAATTATCTTTTATCTTGGTCTTTTGTTTTTTTCAATATCTCTTGCGTAGTCATGGAAACACCTGGTGGAGTCGGGTGTACAATGGAAACCATTAACCTTCTTTACCATTAAATATAAGATTGCAATGGCCTTATTATTCTCTGCTCTCGTCCGTCCTCCATTTCACTCCCTGGCCATTATGCTTCAGAAAGACTAAATTGGATATTGTAGACTACTACCTCCGGAGAAAATGTTTAACTGATAAAGTTGGGCGCTATAACACTCAATATCAGCGGTGATTGCACCCTCCTCTCTCTCCCAGTTTCTCCCTCTTCTATTGGCAACATACAGGGTGAATGTCTTGATGTCCTAGTTTGTTTCCAGGAATTGCATGGACGTTTTCTTACAAACCAATCATTCTGTTTATATGAGAAGGCAAAACAAGATGATACCGGTCCTTTTTTTGCAGATAAGCTGTCTGCCATTCATTATTGTGATTCTTAAGGGCAGTTCCTCTCAGTATTATTGACGTGAAAGAGCCAGTCAATGGACCTCTATGTAATTTCAGTAAATGTAGAGCTCTGTACACTTCTGCCCCTGGATCCACACAGTGATTATACCATTGCACCATTGGCGATGGGGCCATCTTCTCCCATTAGTCCTAATGGAATGCATAGTGTGGACAACATTGTGAAAATGTTGATGGTGCTGTGCTCTGTGTGTGTCGGTGTGCATTTGTGTGTCTGCGTGTGTCATGCTCTTGTGGGTGTGAGCCCGTACTGCAGAGTGTTTTTTACAGTCTTGATGATGGAGAACCAACCTCTCTGCAGACATCCTGGGCCTATTTTTATTTTTATGGTCTCCTCCTCCCCAGCTGCAGCATGTGGGCAATAAACCTTTCTCCAGCAATCTCCAAACAGGGCAGCAATCAATGGGAAATTATCTCAGCCAATCGATGGGCCAGCCTTTCCATGGCACCCGCTCCTCCCCCGCTTGTGCCCCCCCTCTCTATCTGTATCCCTTTCTCCCCCTTCTTTATCTATCTGTCTCTCACCCGCCTGCTCTTCTCCCTCTCCTCAGCCGTCCTCTCTCTACCTCTTTCTTTTTTCTGCTGTCTCCTTGCTTTTCCCCACCACCACCTCCACCTCCCCCGACATCCCCCGCTTTACTAGTGCTTCCTGAATCTCCCTGCGCTCCTCAGCATCTTCTCTGAAATGCGACAACTCAGCATCTCCAAAGCCATTAGCCGTAGTCACTTTCTCATATGGAGTATGCAGCGGTGGCAGCTTGACTCTCTTCCTCCTCACCTCTTCATACCGCCCATGCCGGTTGTTTTGGGACAGTGAAAATATGGTCTCATTGTGTGTTCTTCTTTTACTTTATGTTGAAACCGTTCACAAGCCTTCACACAGTAAGCGTAAAACCATGGTAGCTGACATTGTTGAGAATCCTTGAGTTTCCAAATGTTCTTTGTGCCTCTTCGACAAGCTTTTCTTACACCTCACTCAGGGAATTATTTTAGGAAATGTTGCTCTGTCAAAATGCCAGAGCCCTTTTTCTCAGTCTCTCAACACATTATTATAAAGCAAGGCAGAGACGGATTAAACCAGTCTGAGCCGCCCTTACTTAGCACAGTAACTCTGACATACTCTCTGGAGGTGATCTTCCATCCCTCAAGTTCAACCTAATTGGGTCTTTAAATAAAACACCATCTGGACCATATTACTTTTCAAGAACAACCCTCGCTCTCCAACTGACATCGGTCACCTAGTCTTAATCATTTAGATATACTGGTTAAGGTACAACCCTCACTCTCCAACTGACAATGGTCACCTAGTCTTAATCATTTAGATATACTGGTTAAGGAACAACCCTCACTCTCCAACTGACAATGGTCACCTAGTCTTAATCATTTAGATATACTGGTTAAGGAACAACCCTCACTCTCCAACTGACATCGGTCACCTAGTCTTAATCATTTAGATATACTGGTTAAGGAACAACCCTCACTCTCCAACTGACAAGGGTCACCTAGTCTTATCAGTTATAGATACTCTTTGGCAGTATAGCCACCTGAAAATTCCAGAAGCACTCACTCAGCCATCGCTCACTTCCTTCAGGCAAAACAGACACTGTCAACCTTTGTAGATAGGGTTGGTCACCCTCTTTGTCCTACACCGTGTTTACACTGCTTGCTACCCATGGCGCTCAGCCATAATGTGACAACATGAAGAGAAAGCGCAAGTGACAACTACCAGCCATGCTTGTCACACTTGGATCCCCTCCCCATCCCAAGCCAAGAGGAAGCTATCTCACGGCAACATGGGACAAGGACCAGGTTCTACTGAGATTACTGTGTGTGTCTTCTTTCAGGAAACACTAATTATTATTCAACCCAAAGTAGAACACGGAACAAAGAATCCTGCTTGAACATTCGAATTGTGATTTAAAACGGGCGTTTGTTTCTTGAGAGCCCTTTGAAATGGGTGAGCAGTGAATCATGCTGCATTGTGGCTTGTAAGTGTTGGTGCAATGTTGCAATCATGCAGTGCCTGCAGATGCTACCATTTGGTTTGGATAAAGATTTTGTAAATATGAAAAAAAAAAAAAGCCATCTGGCTTGTGTAATGTTCCCTGCAAGTAAAGCAGAATACGTGGTGTGTGGCCGCCCAATTCATACATGACACATCCACTCCCATGCAATCATAGCGTTGTCCATTGATGCTTTACATTTTTAGGTTTCACAATCGCCTCTTTAATGGCACATTATTTTTCAAGTTGTTTTCACTGAATTGTTGTCCTTTGTAGTTGTGTGTCATGCTTGTGAAGGAATTGTAGGGTAATTTGTTGCATGCGACGCTGTAAAACTACTCTTAAATCCCCTGGAATGATAATCCTTCTATTTTAGTTATTCAAATATATTTGCATGTTTGCCTTTTGTTCTTATTTTTCCTTTCACACGGTTTCTCTTGCCCTTATCACTGGATATTTCTTCAGGGCAGCGGCCCCTCTTAGCAATGTAGCACATACATCTTAATGACCAGATTAGGAGTGTCTTAGTGTTCCGAAAGCATAGTTGTGGTCTAATCTCGCCCGGCAGTGAAGTAAACATCCACTCTGGCCTTTTACCCCCACATCAAATCCCTCTTTGTCTCTCTTGCTCCCCCTGGGTCATCTCTCTCTCTCTCTCTCTCTCTCTCTCTCTCTCTCTCTCTCTCTCTCTCTCTCTCTCTCTCTCTCTCGCTCTCGCTCTCGCTCTCTCGCTCTCTCTCTCCTATCTGTCTGTTGGGGCTGCCTCTAATCAGCAGGCCTTGAGCTCTTAGAAAGGTCACTCTGTCCCTGTGATGGTGTTTTGATTCATCTCTCTCCCTGCCCACCCATCCCTCTCTCTCTCGCTCACTCTCACACTCTCACTCCCTCTCAATGTAAAATTCAATTCTTAGGAGCTTTATGGAATGGGAAACATACTTTTACATTACCAAAGCAAGTGTGAAATAAAAAACAAAATATACTTATAACGAAATAAATACTAGAATTAAGAAACACAGCTCTCAAATTGAAGCATTGCAATTTAGTGTAGAAATAAGAATATGGAAAAATGTACTTAAAAGACTAACTTTGTGCTTCGGCTGTAATAAACATTAACACAGATCAGTGAAGATAACTTCAAAGAAACATAATAAAATGTGAATACAAACAAGTGAGAACTGCAACAACTCTCTCTCTCCCCCCCCCCCCCAGGGAAGCTGGAGAGTCAGTACCACCAGGGTGCCAAGAAGGGGCTGGTCCCATCAGCTGCAGACTGACGTCACATAGAGGGAACACAAGAGCAAGACAAAGACCAGTGGGACGGGGAACTCTTCACGGAAATGGGGGACATAGTTATGTTCCAATAATAGCCCTGTTCTCTGGCCCACAGGGAAAACATTTTGGGTTTTAGTTTGGTTTGCCATCGACATACTGCCTGAAAACAAAACTGGCAAAAGCTATTTTTGGTTTGTTCAACCGGGAAAAAAACTGAAATTAAATGAAATGTAAATTGGACATTTGAAGTAAAAGAGAATTTGTTCCAATATTCAAATTATTGCGCCCTAAGCTTTGTATAAATGTGATGTATTTCACCAATCTGTCTGTTTCTTTGCTCAAATAAAATATGTCTTTTGCAAATCTAAAATTTAACTTATTTACTTTTGCGTCTCTTTTCTTGTTCATTTAAGAAAGGGTGGACTTTGAATATGTACATTTAAGTGCCTAAAATAACCAAAATGGTAAGAAAAAAAATCCATCGCTTTTATGTATCGGGCCCCTTCAATCTTTTAATATTACTCTTTATGCACTTTTCAGGCTCAGGGAAGCAGCTGTAGATGAAAACATTTGAGCTCCATTGTAACTCAAGAACCTATTTGCCACAAGAGCAATGGCGTTCCCTTTCTTTTCTCCTCATTATTGAGGCAACAATAGTTGTCACATGCAGGCCTCCTGGATTCATGGCAGGCTGGCCCCAGTGTGATAGAGAGTCCTCATAGTGGCGTTAGCATCTTAGCCATGCGGGTGGGACATGAACAAAGGTGCTGTATCTGCACACGCACACACACAGACACCAGAGTCTAGTCTCCATATCTAGGTGAACTGTGTAATCATTCACCTGAAGTCTAGAGTGCTAAAGAACACTCAGGTTTCTCAGACTATGTTATTATTATAATGAATTATTTAATGTTGTTCCTTCTGCTTCATTTTTTATTTAAATGTTGAAAACACCCTCGGACTGTACGTATATTTCCTTCTCTGTTTTCAGGAGTTCTTTGGCCCATTTATTGCCTAGGCCGGGGTATATGTTTGCCACAGTGTGAGAAGGGAAATAAATTCATTGCATGACAAATCAACACATACACCGATTCCCAGGTTGTTGTTTTTGTGTATCCATGCTTAGCATTGTTATTCATGTTGATTAGCCAAGATTTACCCAAGCTTGAGTCGTGGATTAGCCAAAAGCCTCTGCTTCACTCTATTCAGCACAAGACCACCTAATTGCAATAGCCCTCCCAGCCATCCAGAAGGGGTTCTTTTGAGAAAAATATAAGTTCACACAAGCAGAGGCTGTCGTCTCACCAACCGGCCCACCTGGTGTGTTATCATCAAGCCTGTGTGAATAAGTGCAAGGTATGTTTAATGTATTTTTTCATAAACAAAAGATGGAGAGGTGTGTGTGTTTGCGTGTGCACGTGCGGTGTGCGTGCGTGGGCATACAGGCATGTGCATCTGTGTGCGCATGAGAGAGCTTGTGAATGTGAAACTGGCCTTGTTTTGTTGCACACACACCCATAGCAAGAATGAGCTGTTGTAGATGGAATGTGAGCCTCAGCTCTTCCTGTTACTGAATCATAACACGCTACCTTCAGCAGCCCTGTCCTTCCTCCCTACTCCGGCCGCCAAGGGCCTGCCTGCTGCCGTGACTCCGCGCCCTGCCGCTAACCACACTAAGGGTTCGGAAAGCGGGGGGGAGGGGAAAGGGGAGGCGGCTGGGGATTTTGCAACATAAGGGTCATCATCCGATCCTGACAGGAATTAGCTTCTCATAATCACCAACTGCTCTGAGGAACGGGCTGGACTTCCAGCTTCTCAACTTAGTTTCCAGAGGAATCTCAGTCACGAAGGCCTGAGGGTTTATGTCCTCTCTGGAACTCGCAGAGGTGGTCCTGCTTTGAAATGAAACGCGATAGACTAACAATTCCGGCAGCGCAACAGCAGTGTTCTCTGCTCCATTCGCTAGTCGGGTTTCTGGTTTGAAGAGCAGCGGGCTCTTTATACACTTGCAAGGGGAGACTGATTGGGGTGGGGGGATGACAGAGCTCCCCTGGTCGCCCCCCTCCTCTCCTTCCCCAGAGGATTGGATGAGGAATTAGTCTTTGGAACACTTGGAGGAGGGAGGTGGTGGTTTGCTGGGGAACAATACAGGCGAGGAACAGCTTGTGGCTCATCCGTCTTACTGTCTCACAAAACACTGCCATCCTTCAAAGAGGAGGATTCCGCTCAATGGTGCATGCTCAAAGGAAGAAATAATATTTATGGCAATATTTAAAGGAAAAAAAGGCAATGCAGGGGTTGCCTCATCAAAAGCAATTTGTCCCCAAGTGTGATGGCTATTACAATCGTACTGATATTGTCAATCTCAAACTCGACGCGTGACTCATTGGTTCATTCTCAACATTAATGTGTATGTCATTTTTTTTTTTTTCTGGCTCATCCATCTGATCCCTGGAGGCTTAGATTTAGTGCATGGGAGACATTATTTCCTTATGAAACCCATGATGGCTTGTGTATCAGACGTGCCCACCCCCACCCTGCCTGCCTGCCTTTGAACAATCTGTAGTGGCTCTGCCATGGCAGGTAGGCTTTGTTTAGTCCAATGGCCCAGGCCCGGCCAGTCAGCTCCGTTGGAGGAAGTGAAGTGCTCAGATCTTTGTATGGCTGTACCTTGCATGTCCAAGTGGGTCTATATATCTGGCTCACTCTTTCTACAGGATGAAGGCTGCCATAAGAGGACCGGTTTTTCTTTAAGTGATACTAGGCGGCAAGAAAAAAGATTGTCGGATCTACTAATTGTGTCAGCCAAGCGGTCTCACACAATGTTTAGACTACCTTTTACAAAATGTTTGTGATGTTTTGTGACAAAAGGCTACAAACCTGTTTAACATTTGAGAGCACAAATACTTTTTTTATTTTTTGTTGCAACAAATAGATTTCATTTGCTGGCATCTGTGAAGTGTCATGAGAAATCAATATGTTCTGTTATCTTTTGATGGTTGATGCAGCTTGTAAGCAGTAAATGGGGGAGGTTAAAAAAAGTATGCTCATGGTATTCATTTTCCACATGGGAATGCTGCATTAACATCCAGTCGAGTAATGGAACTCCCCTATTTTATCAACTCCCGTTCCCTCCCATTAAACTAAAACCAAAGCAGGCTCCCTGTTGGTACATTTTATGTTGCCTTTTGGCAAGCATCAAGGAGACAGTCCTGTAAATATTTCACTTCATGCCTTATCTGGAACCTGGTGATTTGTCAAGCTTAGAGGCTCTAGCATTCTCTAACATAAAATCTGAGGTTTCGCAGACAGCAACAAATATATCACATGATGGCAGCCTGGTTTTTAACAGAATGATGCAACATTGTTGATCACAAAGGATAGATGTCTTTTTCCAACTGGTTATCCAACTGATGCTTTCCCCTGGTGTGTAGCCTGCAATATTATTGTGATGTATCATTAAAAGGGTAGGTTTTAGTATATGACACTTGTAATGCACCATAAAACCAATACAATTTCAAGGATGTGCTAGTGCCTCGTGACTTGCATAACAATGATCTTTGTTATTGGCCAGTTCACATAGTCTCATTCTAAGCAATGCTGATATCGGGGGAAAATGTTTTATTGAAGGTTTATTTTACAAGGGGGAATAATTGGACCTGGCCAAAATGGGAGTGTACAATAGAATGAAAAGAACATCAACAAACAAACATATAATACAGGTGCATCTCATTGAATTAGAATATTGTGGAAAAGCTAATGAATTCCAATAATTCAATCTAAACAGTGAAACTCATTTGTCAGGCAAAGGCTATTAAAAAATGTGTGGGAGCATCAAAAGGAGTGGACTGAGGCAGGAGTCAGTGCATCAAGAGCCACCACACACAGACGTATCCAGGACATGGGCTACTACAACTGTCGCATTCCTCGTTTCAAGTAATTCCTGAACCAGAGACAACGTTAGAGGCGTCTTACCTGGGCTAAGGAGACAAATAACTGGTCTGTCGCTCATTTCATTAGGAAATCAAGGCCCCAGAGTCTGGAGAAAGAATGGAGATGTACAGAATCCAAGTTGCTTGAGGTCTAGTGGGAAGTTTCCACAGTCACTGGTGTTCTGGTTGTTGGTCCACTGTGCTATCAAGTCCAAAGTCAACACAGCCAACCACCAGGAAGTTTTAGAGCACTTCATGCTACCTTCTGCAGGTTTATGGAGATGCTGATTTTGTTTTCCAGTAGGACTTTCCCACACTACCAATACTCCCAAAGTACCAATATCTGGTTTAATGACCATGGGATTACTGAGCTTGATTTGCCAGCAATCTCACCTGAACTGAACCCCCTAGAAACTGAATGGAGTATTATGTGTGGTGTGTGTTTGTGGGTCAAGAGGAAGATGAGAGATGATACCCACGATACCCAACAATACAGATGAGCTGAAGGCCGCTAGCAAAGCAACCTGGGCTTCCATAGCAGCTCAGCAGGGCCAAAGGCTGATCGACTCCATGCCACGCTGCATTCATACAGCAATTCAAGCAAAAGGAGCCCAAACCAAGTACTGAGTGCATACGAGAAAATACTTTTCAGAAGGCCGACATTTCTGTATATATTTTTTACTGTTATGTAATATAAAAAAAAATCTCCAAGATTAATACAAATAAAGGCTTGAAATATTTCACTTTGGGTGTAATAAATTTGTATAATATAGGAGTTTCACTTTTTTTAAATTAATTATTGAAATTAATGAACTTTTCCAAAGAATTATCATTTATAGAGATGCACCTGTGTATATATACAGTATACAGTTATAAAAGAGTCATTAATAATTGAGACATTAGCATTACTCGTACATTCTGGTTAAACTGGTTTGAATCCACTAAAATCATACATTTAAATAGAATAATGCATATCCTGGTAAACAGTGCTGTGTAATATTGCAATTGACTTGCAGTTCTTTGGCTTAACAGTTTTCAGCTTGGATAAATCTGATTGACATTTCCACATTCTATAGACGCCCCATATGTTACTATATTAATAATGAATTCACTTTTCACACCTCTTTAGAAGGGTTTCACATGTATCTCATGATGCATCACCGGTCATATTGTATTGTTCTGTGGGTTAAAGAAAACACTTCTGTTAAAACATGAACCAATAGAACCTTACATCCTTCTGGGGAGCCAAGGGCTGCAATCCTTTTAGTACAAATTCTTTAATGTAGCGCCTTTGATATGGTAATAGGTGCATGACACATACACACATACATCCCGCCTGCCCCTGTGTGGCTGTGCGTGGCCGAATGATTATTATTACTTTTATACGTGCTGGGGAAACGCATGCTGTCGATGCACATGCCCTTCATTTTAAGCGGGACTGGCGGTGGCACACAGCCACAGCCTGTTCAGTTCAGTGCCTTTGCCTTGGAGGACAGTAGACATCAGAAGAATCTCTCCTCTCTGTTTCCAACTGCCTACTGACGGTTACTTAGCCTGCCAATGAAGACTGTTTCATCCCTGGGGAGAAGGCGTGAGTATGCCTGCCAGCAGGAATGCATAGAGAGACACCGGAGGAAAATGGAGGCTGTTGGATGCTGACTGGCTGCTGCTTTCCCTCTGTGTGAAAATGAGTCCATTAATTCCCCCCCCCCCCATCCTTCATTCTCTCTCTCTCTCTCTCACTCTCTCTCTCTCTCTCTCTCCCTCTCCCTCTCTCTCTCTCTCTCTCTCCCTCTCCGTCTCTCTCTCACTCTCTCTCTCTCTCTCTCTCTCCCTCTCCCTCTCTCTCTCTCTGTCTCTCCCTCTCCGTCTCTCTCTCTCTCCCTCTCCCTCTCTCTCTCTCTCTCTCTCTCTCTCTCTCTCTCTCTCTCTCTCTCTCTCTCTCTCCCTCTCTCTCTCTCTCCTGCAGCCCTCTCTGTGCCTGTTGTCTCTGTTTGTTAGCGAGATGATTCCTTCTGTCATGTCAAAGGCAACATTATCATATTCTTGTTGCCGGGGAAACCAGCGCACAGAGAGAGACAAGGACTTAAAGCCTCCACGGTGTTTGAAGCTGGTAAACATGAAAGGTTCACTGTAGCTGCCTGTGAAATGGAATCCTGACACATCTCTGGCTCCCCTTTTCCTTTATTTATCTGTTTTCTTGAGAAAACAGTAGAAGGGGATTTGTTGTTTGTCAACATGTTCTTCAGTTTAATAAATCTTTAGCAGAATTTGGAGGCAAACCCATGGCTTCCAAAGTGTCTCATGCCGTTGGTTTATTGGATATGGTTGTTATAAAATGATCATGATGATTTATCACAGTTATAGGTTGTGTTTGATTTCTCTGATATTCTTGTGAACCTGCCATAAACCCAGAGACCTCAAGAACCCATTCTCCCCTGACATCGAATTCGGCGATGTACACATAGGAGTACTATGTGTGATGTTGCTCACAGAACACATCTCTTGTCAGTATGCAATGATATGCAAATTACTGGGCCCACTAACCTCAAAAGGGAAGTGTTGAAGGGAAAGTACGAGGGTGTATAGTCAAGTTGTTAATTCATGGACCCTGGTATTCTCAAAAGACCAATTCAGTAGTTAATTAACCATGTACATGAGAAATATACATACTACACTACTGATTGTCAGACATGGAATATCGTTATGGATATAACACATGTGCCGAAAATGTTTGAATATTCCTGCAACGACAGGTACAAATTAAAATAAAATATATCCACAATAGAAATAGGGAGATTTATTCATAGTTTATCGGACGTTGTAGGGGTATGCCATTTACAGATTTCCAATTACTTTGATGTAAATTTCCCTTACAATGGCAACAATTGTACTCTGAGAATTTATGTTTAGAACTTCTTATATTTGACATGTCTTATATTACATCTTACATTTTTACAATTTGCGCGGGATGTTGAACTGCATGTAAATAATGTTTGCACGTTGATCAGAAAGCTCAATCCTTCATTATTACGAATCCAGTTCCATATCTTTAGCACGATGCTTTCGAGTGACAGTTCATTCCGAGTGGAGCAACGGTCCTGGATTTCCCAGCAGCAGCTCGAGCTGCTTGTTGGTTACATTGTATCAGTCTCCAGCTTTGGGGGGGATACGAAGAACCGCCGCGGCGTACATCCAGAAACACAAATTACCAAGGAATTAACCTGGATGGAAAGCTATTCGCTATTGGATTAATTTCGAGGAGATAACACGCGAAGCTCAAAATCTGTATGATTTAAACGCGTTTTTGTAAAATGCCCTCTCGAGTCGTTGTTTTCAATTTGGAACGGTATCTCGAAGTGTGATGGCAGAAGTCCAGTGAATCGCTGGCCTCCCCTCCTCTCTTGTGTTGGATGTCTTGGGGAGTGCATTGCCACTGGTTTCTGGTGCCTTGTTTTTCATTTTTGGTTGCTGTAGATTTAGTGTAATACACCGACTAGTTATTGTATGGAATATTCACCATCATGGGCCAACGTGGGCTTGGATTAGAAGTGGCTTGGTAAATCGGTAAGTTTCTTAACGTATTCTTATTATTGATAATGCTAAAAGTCGCTAGCACGCTACTAACGTTGCGTGCAAAGCGAGCTGGCTAGCTGTAACAAACTCTAACCGTCACAGCATGGAGCAGCGAGCTAGCGTGCCTGCACTGGGAGCTCATTGTCTCATATACTAGCTAGCTAGCGCCTATCATGCTAAGTTAGCCACAGTAGCTAATGAATGCTTGAAGTTTAACCAAAGATGATTATGTGAATTTGTGAACGTATTCAACTCTGGCATATTTGCAACGCTTGGTTTAAACCACACTTAACGGCAAGACAGTCGAATCGATAACCCCATTGAACAAAACAACTTGTCTGCAGCTATAGTGTTCGTCAATTATAAACGTTTATAATAGATGTCAAAACGTTATCAGTGAACAATTGGCATGCATATATGTAACACGTACCATTGCAGGGTCATATAAGTGACGGTTGGCAGTTAGGGGTAGGTCTTTATAACAGTCAATCTTTGATCAAACTTGGTAGTTTTGTTGTCACATAGTTGGGGAGTCAATGACATTGATCAACCACTACAAACATTAAGTAAGTTAATTAATGTTATCCTACTGAAAACTCCAATATAGTCGATCAGACATCACAGTGAACACACCAGGAAGAGCCTATATATTAAAGGTTACAATTATATAGCCACCAATATGATTTTACAATATACAATGACATACACCTGTGCCACTGTTTGACAATGCCAAATAATCAAGTTAGAACTACATTCGCTGAGAGTGTAGATTGATTGGTGTTTATTTATTATAATCCCCCGGATCAGTCTGCCAAATAGCCTCTAATTGTTCACTGTGATAGATATCCAGCAGCCTTTTTTTCACCACTTACATTATGTTAACAAAGTCATTGTAATTATCTCCACTCCACATTGATAATTCCCAAGAGGCTAATGAAAATGGCAATGCTTTCTCATGGGGACTCACTGTAGATGGAAAAATCAAGTGTCCTGAATACTATTCCAACATAGTCTTCTTTTCCGATTGGGGATGTCTTTCTGTAACACCTGCACATTTCTAGCAAACATCACTATTATGTTTGATGTTTGATATATTGCTCTAGATGTACTAATCAGCCGTTTTATAGATGCATTATATTATAAAAAACATGTAATGGTTAATGGCAAAAATGTATGACTCCACAAACAATAATACCGTATTTATATGTGCTCCAATGCTTAACAATGAACAATCAAGTGTTTGAGCAAAAGCTCCTGGAACATTATAGCCTACACATTTAATTCCACTATCAAAATGTAATTTCTTCCTAAAATGTCAAAATACTGCTTTGCACAGTGCCAGCTGCTAATTTTGTCCAGCTGTTTTGCTGTAATATGGTGCTCTCTTACATATTTTCACAGACATGTAAACCATACCTCTCATGGCAGTTTGTAACCTGAATTAGAGAATAGGACTTCTTCAAGGGTCTGTCCAGGTTGTCATTGTTGTTTTTATTGTTTGTGTATATGACGGGTACTGCCATTTCCCCACTGCTTTCATAATGAATATATTCCGTAAACGGTCCTTCTACTGTATGTCAAACAAGATGCCTATCTTGGTAAATATGTAAAATTGGATACCAGACAGTTTTTCTGTTATCTGCAACATTTTACATATTTTACCAGTGGAGGTAAAAATAATACAGTATTGGTATCTGCTTAGTGCAGGCTAGGAATGTACATTATCATCTATATATTATTTGCTAGATTAACTGGTAAAATGCCCGGCTGTAGCAAATATTTGGCAGAAAGTTCATTCCAGCTGAATACAGGGATAAGCAGAGTTGCTCTTTTTGCTTATATTGACATCCATTTAAATCGTCATGAATAGATATAGATTAAAAATGATCCCACAATTGAACAAAGAGTAAAATCGCTTTGCTTATGTAGACCGCTGAAGGGACAGACACCCATATGGAGAAGCTATCATGTTATCTCTGTAGCATAATCCTACTTCTTAAAAGTTCTCTCTGCCATAATATATCTCAAACAAGACAAAATGTAATGATTGATGGGCAGTTGGGTGTCTAACAGAGGCACATTGTCAAACTGGTTCCTTTAGTTAAAGGTCCCATGCCGTGAAAATTTTAACTTCGAGGTTTTCTAACATTAATGAGTTCCTCTAGCCTGCCTATGGTCCCCCAGTAGCTAAAAATGGCGTTAGGTGTAAAACGAGCACTAGGTATCCTGCTCTGCCTTTGAAACAAAGCTCTGACGCGCCTTTTTGGAATTTACACCATACGGGGACATGTTACCTCCCATTTGCCCGCCAATGAGACAATTAGCTATGAAGGTGCGAGCGCTGTGTGCGCGTGCGTGAGTGTGTGTGTACACAAACACTGTAACGCAAGTGTTGTACACTTCTTTGTTATTTGGATAACCGTTCTGCTGTTGGTGTTATGGCGCATAACACGTCAGGTTCTCTGAGGTCTCTGGTATTTCCACAACGAGACTCGTAGTGGGGGTTATCGCAGCCATGGTTGAGAAGGAATTGGGGGGGGGAAGGAACTTTGGCTTTGACTCCCTGTACATGAACCGCGCTTGAAGGAGAAAGGTATTGTTGCCCGCGATTGTCTCCCGCTTGAGCCCCGCTGCCGAAGCGGTGGTGCCTTGGCAGCGGGGCTCCGGCGGGAGACAATCGCGGGCAACAATCCCTTTGTCATCCATGTCGCGGTTCAGTCTACGTCAGGTGGAAGTGGAAGAACCAGAGACGCCGGAGAACCCGACGCAGTCGATTCATAATATCGTCTGAAGGCGCACACAGCTTTTGGCCATGATAATATATATTATATGATATAGATATCTATGTATAATGTGATATTATTCAGATATAGAGCCCCAGGACTCCCGCCGGAGCACCCAGAGTGTTCTAGAATATTTAAAGAACAAGGCCAAAAGCTGTGTTGCCATTGTGGCGCCTCGCCATTGCGATACATCCACTGTAAACAGAGCGCATGGTACCGTGGCCGCAAGCTGCTCAGGGCCGCTTCCCCTCCACCTTGACCCGCCTCTATGTTTGTGGAAAGCTCATTGTGGGACTGGCTCGTAATGGCTGTAATTCTGCACCAAAGCTGAATTTCTTGAACAAGTACAGTATTAGGGGCCTACTAACACCTACATAAAAGCATCCATAAAGTAGCATGCCATGGGACCTTTAACTGATTATGTTTGGTGAACTGATGACTTAACTGGCTTGCTGAAGGTGTTTGTCTACTGCTTACTTTGCAAGGTCGCACAAACAAATTTGGCAAAGCCAGTTCGAGGCTATACTGTTCAGTACAGATAAATCATGCTGTTAACACTTGCTAGAGTAGGAATATTTAGTTTGAATTTAAGCTGTAGTTTGAATAAATGGTGATAATGTTGAAAATATGCATGCCCCTACTATGATGAAGTATACATTACAACCATCCTCCAGTTTGCAGTATACGCTAAATTTGATGGCCCATGCAACAAACTATTGGATACAAATGCAATGGTTTCAACAATATGCTGAACCTCACCTTGAAAATGGAACTCATTAACTTGGGAAACATACATTCAGTGTTTTCTTGTGTTACCACCACTGCAATTTTGTAAGAATGAAAGGTTCACTAAAGCCGCCTTAGCCTTTCTTGGAAACATTTCTTTATCTTTTGTGTTAAATCAATGAACCATTCCTACATTTGTAAATCTTTGCGTATGCTGCCTGAGAAGATTTTCAAGGAAAGTGGACTAGTGAAACAACAACAGTCTGCTTAAGGGTGACGCTGCACATGTCGGTGCCAAGCTGTTGAAACTGAAAAACCACACAATAACAGTTTTAACAAATTTGAACCTGACACCTACCTGAAAAGTGGTTCACAGCAATTCTCCTTTCCTCTACTTGTGAATGCATACTTAATAACTTTTTTGCAAGTGAACAATTGCTGTAATTCCCACTTCATCACGCAGGCAAAAGCTGTATCATGCCAAGTATATGTCATTTGTTTCACTCACAGTTTTATTGTTGGACTTTGTGAAATCGCTGGTCCAATAGAATGTTTTTTTTTTCATGACGTCACTCATTGAAAGGAATGAAGGTTAATGTTTAATCATTTTGTAGTGTATTGTGTCGATAAAGTTTTAATATCAGTTAAAGGTCTGGATATATATCTATGGCCAAATTATTTTAATGAGGATTTGATCCATTATATACCTTGTAATAAGTTTGCTCCAACACAAAACCGGGTAACTAAGAAACCGTGTGGAAAGAATGCAGGTTTTACAATGTTTGCTAAGAGGCCCAAACATGAGATTGCTTCATGGCAGGGGAATTACGTAGGCTATACAATGCTCCAAGGCAAAACATCAGGTGATGGAAAAAATAGGAAACCTTTTAGCATACCTGCTGAAAGCTAGCTGGCAATCTGTAGCATCTCTGGAGGGAGAGGGGCTGGGGGCTGTGAACCAGTTGGATGATTCCATATAGGTCGGCTGAATGTGAAGTGCAGGTTTGTTATCACAGGATCCACCTTTATCCTTCTCCTTTGGCCTAAGCTGCTCTAAATTTGCCTACAATTATCCAATACACTAGATTGGTCTTAATTACGATGTTTTCTATCTAAACTTACCAAGATTTATATCATTTAGCATTTGTTTTTAGGTCTCCATCTTGATATTGGCCTTCTTTTTTCACGTATAGTAATAAATGTAACTATCAAATCCTTAAAACTGAATATAACTTCAATGTACATTAAGACATCAAATGTATGGTACATATTATCAAACCATTATTATTAACAAGAACCTGAAAAATCATATATTTTTATGAAAATGCATAATAACAATGTACTCTTTAATATTGCTTTATCAGAGAAGTTGAAAGCTAAACTAAACGCTTTGACAAGGAACTCTTTAGTTTAATGAATTCTGTATGATTCTTGGTCTTCCCATGAAAACCTGGTTGTTTTTATAAAACAGGTTTGTTTTTTAATGAAATATCGAAATGGACTAGAACACAGCCTCTATGCCTACTAAAGTGTTATTACTTTGGCAGAGCTTTGTTATCCATCTTGTTGTGGGATTTCAGCCCATGTTCCACTCAGTCATCTCCCATGCAAGCCAAATATTGTCAGTGCTTGGGTTGCAGTGCTGCTGAAATGCTTTCTCGTTTGCCTTGGCCTTGAATTGTAGTCCTATTTTTGCGATTATGGAGCATAGGCTTATCTGATCTGATATCTTCAATTGAATGAATGCTGTTTTGACAGCTGCTGGGCTATGGATACCCTAAAATAGAAGGGTATGTTGAATCATTTGTAGTATGTTGTACACAGTCTATGATCATTTTATTCATCATATTGCAGGATTGTTCATGAAGAAAATATAAACAAATCAAAAATCAAAGTACAAAATAATTGTGTGTGTATGCAGTCCATTCCCTGCAGTTGGCCCAAAAAAATCACATGCAATGTTCAAAATGATTTCAAGGCATTCAATACAACAGTTGCATTGTTGTTCCAGCGAGAGTATTGTTTCATAGGTTTTCATGTTCTCCCGCTAAACCATTTCCTTCCCCTCATTGTCACACATTTTACTGGACACAAACCTGTTATATAAAATGGAAAATATAAGATATGTCTCATTATTGTTGTCACTTCTGAGTGAGTGGTAATGTCCAATTAATATGTTTTGTTATAAGTAGCGTAAACTGGAAAAGACAGGTTTGCCCTAGGTGTGTAAAGTAAGCGAGCTGCATCCTCCCTGCTCTCAGCAACTTCAATCAAAGTGGCTATTGGGGAACAATCTTGACCTGCAAGGCCAGTGGCGGTAACGGTGGAAGGCTGTAATTGTAAGGGCAGGCTTCCAGTAAAGGCTGGTTGTGAATATGTAGCTATATATTCCTGACAATTTCAGTTTTAGCTTTGATAGATGTTTGCCAGGTATACATTTTCTAATTTCTTCCATATCACTTAAACACCCAAACAGAAAATGTTAAACAATGTTTTGTTCAGAATCTGGCAACATTGAAATGAAGTCCAAGACTTTTTACTATTTGTAATGTCTTAGTAATAGTTTGTCTAATTAATTAAATAATTATTAATTATGACTTATTAATTACAAAGTATGTGGCACATTACTAGAAATGTCTTTCCATTGTTACAAACAAGGCAACTGCGCAAGACTAATATGTCACGTTGTCCAATGGAAACGATAGCACACTACATCTCTGACTGTCAAAGATGTAGTGTCTATTGTCTGAAGTGCAGCAATCGTATGAAGTGTAGCCAGCAAAGTAATTAGATACAGGTCTCATTGAGTCCATTTTATGAAAACGGACCTGGGCAAAAATCACAGTTAAAGTTTTGAATTTGTACTGGCTGTTGAGTAAAATTTTCCCTGATAAAAGATTGCTTGATTAAAGAACAAAGTTGCTAGCAAATGAGGAGGGAATTGTGGACAAGTTCAGACACGGCTTATACGGTTTTACGAAGGGCTAAGAAGGCATTTGCTATAATGGAGTGAGGGGCATTTATGGGCTTATTCAAATTGTTTTTATAGTAATGACCCATATAAAATGCAGAGCACATGAGGCAGAAAACGGACCTCTTTTCATGATGTAAGGCAGTATTAACAGGGGAAATACACAGCTGGGAAGCAAACAGCACAAATTGAAAGTACATTTGCCAAGGCATTTATCATACTTCCAATAGGAGTCATGTTTTAGTGTTTGAGTAGGTAGCACTAGATGACTACAAAACAGGCAGTGATGAGAAATTTCATTATAATCGTACAGTACCTTCATTGACAAATGTGCAAGATACTCATACTGCTTCAAATAGAAAACGATGCATGAATAGTACAGAAGGGAAGTTTTGACCATTTGACTAGTCAATGCTGAAGTGGCTAGTCAGCACTAGAAATACAAGTGGCTATTTTGGCTGTGTTTGAGTAAGATTAGATTAATACATAATTTATAGGATGTGATTTTATTGATATTATTGAAATCACTTTTGATCAGCAATGACTACAGATATGTCCCAGGTAATTTTAAGCTACAAGCTTGTTGAAATGTAACATATTACGTATCTAAATACTAGGGGTGTAACGGTACACAAAAGTCACGGTTCGGTACATACCTTGGTTTTGAAGTCACGGTATGGTACAGGACGGTACGGTTCATAGTTATGGGGAAAATTTAAAAAAACTGCTTGTTTGTCAACGGGAAATGGCCGTAGATCAGCAGCAATGAAAACACCAATAGACTTGGTTGTGGCATTTGGCCGTTCTGAATTCCCAGACAGGGGTTGTTGAAATAGTGTCGTGAGCTGGGTTTGCACAGCTCATTGTTTTTCACAGCAACGGTGAGAGTAACACCTGGTGCCTTTTCAAATGCGTGTGCACGTTAAAGTGCTGTACGTAGACACAGAGAGCCCTCTCTGTAGCCGGACACCCTGTTGGAGACCCTCTCCGTAGCTTGCGTGTGCATCCAATATTTTTTAACTATCCGTCGACGCAACGGAGACGGCAAGGGCTGTGATTGGTCCTTCGTTCCGGAAGTGATTCCGGAAATCATTTCCGGAATCACTTCTCCGGTTTGACTTTGCACCTTATTTACTTGGTACATTGTTTACTTTGCACATTAAGGACCAATAAAACACCATATAAGATTTGAAAAGCTTTGGAAGTTTATTTACAACACTACTTACATAGTTTGTAGTCAACATATAAGATCGATCGGGTGGCAAATTGCATTGCGTATCCGACATCCTGACGGAGAACTGCGAATGCTTGAGGGGTCTCCGTAGTTACTTAGTCGGATTATGGAGTCGGAGTAGTATACTTTGACTAAACGGTCCGGGGGGAACTCCGACTTCAAGTTTTAAATCCCGCATCGCAAAACAAGCCTTTACATTCGCCATATTAACGCTATGTACGCCACATTTACAGAAGTGCCTGTACGGTGACGGTTCAGTACAAATACGTGTATCGTTACACCCCTACTAAATTCATATTGCTAATTAGATTACCTGATTATTAAAAGGGACTGACTGTTGTAATTTGGAAGCTGCTTTTTGCCTAATTTCAATAATACAGTTAATAGGCTTATGATTGAGTGACATAAAATTAAAATCTAGATTTTCAGATTCAAATTGATATTCATTTCAATGTTCTGATATCGATTCGTAAAATCCATAGATTGTTTTTACATTTTTATTTTTATGACATTGAAGTATGAACTTTTGCCTTTTATGGAAAATAAGTTACATAAGAGACAGAAAATAAGGTTGAAGAAGAGGGGAATGATATGTAGCATAGGACAAAAGGTGGAATTCATTCTGGGCAAAAACATCTAGAAACTCTAACCATTTTAATCTTGTGTGATGTCTTTATTTCTTGCTGCACTATATTAACGGCTTTAGTGTGTTGGTCATATTAAATACAATTCCATTAATGTTACTGCTTGGGGCTCTTAATGTAAACATGAATGTCTTTAATAAGGCACTAGATGAGAGGGTCCCATTTACAGATGACATTATTATTTTTTTTTTACAGTTTTATCATTGAAGATACCCAGCCGTACTGACTTGTCGACTGAACATTCCCATCCCTAATGAAGAGCCATGATTATTCTGTGGGGTATTCATCTTTCCCAACACACAGATTGAGAAAGGTATAGTAGGGCTGAGCGATATATCGATATTTAAAATATATCGATATTTTTTCAAACGCGATATGGAACGAGACCATATCATCAACATCGATATAATTTAATTTGCGTTGAAATTACAGCACATTTGTATCAAATAACGAACCGTGCCTGACGCCTGCTATTTCGTAACTCTGCTTATGTCTCTTCGGCTCACACACACAGTCTCTGCCCTCCCTCCATTCACGTCACTTTTTGAAATCGCGAAACATGGAGTCCGCCGGCACAAGCGGCTCCGAGGAGCTTGTTTGTTCGTGAAAGACCAACGGCTCCATAGTATGGAAATGGTTTGGATATAAGGTGTCTGACGAATTACAAAATCACGTAATTTGTAGAGAGTGCTTAAAAACTGTCACAACCAAAGGGTTGCAATTCTGTGCATGATATTCTGGAGGTGCACAAAACTTTTGGCCGTGATATTATATATTATGTTCTCAAATACGAGGCGGCGGCAGTGTCTAGTCAACGGTTTATTCAACAATCGAACTGTATTCAATTCTGAACGGTAGGAATAGTAATGGAAAATCCAAACAGTAGGTAGGTATAGTAATAACGGTTACTCTACACTAACTAACTACAAGGTTTCTCACTCCGCGAGACCCAAACATAAAACATAAACAAGTAACCTAGCAACGCCCCCCCCCCACGCAGTCATTACGATTCATAATATTTCGGAGGCGCACACAGCTTTTGGCCGTGATATTCTATATTATAATGTTCTCCAATACGAGGCGGAGGCAGTGTCTAGTCCACGGTTTATTCAACTATCAAACTGTATCCAATTCCGAACGGTAGGAATAGTAATGGTATAGTTACCATCACTGTTACCACCTCTAAACAGACTTGCCTTTGAGGAGTTGCATCTAACAGCATTTCAAATGTGGTTGTTTGATTCTGGGTTAAGTGAACATCTCCTTGTTTATGAATCTATAATCCTTCTTTTACAATACTCTGTTGCATGTACCATTGTCATTAACTGTTCACCAATAATGAATAATTATTACATTTTTTAATAAAATGGATGATTTGTAGTAGTAACTAATGATATCTGCTATGAAATGACTTGGTTACCATTAGAATGTAGTTGAATAACAGTCTATAGGTAAGTTTAAAGTGCTCTCAGTGACATCAAATCTTAAAAGCTCTGTTGTTTTTCTCAAAGTTGAACAATGTACGAAAGATTGTTGGGATAACCATTCGAGAAATTCCATCTCAGTTTAGAGGAAGAAAGCAGAAGCTGCTAGTTGCTTAAAGCGTTGATGTAGCTATATGGCTAAAATACATAATAATACAACAACTTAGGAGTACATCATCATTGAAGACCTCGCTGATAAAGGTACCGGCAGAGGACTGCATACTCCACTACTCCCGATTCTTTTAGAGTATTATTAAGTAGAGTGTTATTGTGTTTGAATACAAAACTGATATTTGAATATTCGGTTAACAGTTAAAAAGTAAATAGCAAAAATCATACTTTTCAAACAAATCAGCAAGAGGTCTAATTTACAAATCAATCTAGTACATAATGAAGTCAACTTTATATAACACATTTCATGCAGAAGACTCAATGTGCTTCACGTTGAAATCCTGTTTTATATTATGTTATGAGTATGACATGTTTCTAAGAGTGCATAAAATACATGAATCAACTGGATTTAAAAGGATCAATAAAAGAAACATGAAATAACATTTGAATACAACAAGGTCAAATTTAATAATAGTTTAGCAGAAAGCAAAGGCGATTATAATTTTTTTTTAACCTTGATTTAATACAATGGTCTGGGTTGGAGAAGTCTCAGATCTGAAGGAAGTTTATTCCAGCAATCTGTTGCATAGAGCTGAATCCTGCTGTGACTGTGTTGAGTTTTAGTTTTTGGTATTTGTAAGAACTCAAGCAGCTGCATTCTGAACAAGCTGTAGCTACCTATGATTCTTTTTAAGGCCTGCAAAGAGACCGTAACAATAATCAAACCTGCTAGAATGAATGCATGGCAAAGTTTTTTTCCGTCTTGTTTAGGCATGAGGCCTCTGACTCATCATTTTAGATGATGTTAGCAGTAGGGGTGTAACGGTACACTGAAGTCACGGTTCGGTTCATACCTTGGTTCAGACATCACGGTTCGGTACGAGTACGGCACAATGAAGGTAAAAGGAAAAAAAAAACATAAATGCAGAAGGCAATTCTTTTTTATTGTTTCAGGTTGTACCACCTAGTGTCATACAGTCTCTCTCCTGAGCTAGCTGCAGCAGCCTGAACTGTGTAATCTAAGATGTAAACAGTAAACAATAAGTACCCCACATCATCTCCAGACTCCATTCGTAACTTGTAAACAAAATAACACAATAAGTTATAAAATGGAAAATTCAGCATGTCTTGTTTATGAAAATGCAAAGCACACAGAATTTGCGCATTTCCACCGGAGGGTGCGGGTCGGTTTGGTGCAGCTCAGTTACGGCTCGCGTTTCCACCACCGACACTATCCTTATGGTGAGGGGGGGGGGGGGGGGGGGGTTGAACTGGATTGCGATAGCCGGGGCAGCTACGTTAGCATTGTGACCTCATAGCAGCCCGACACAGTGTAGCCTGCTAATAAATCCAAGGAAAAAGAAGAACGCACAATGAACAAAGATCAACAATGTAGGACGGCAAACTTTTGTGCAACATTTTCTTCAATAAACAAAGCTTTCGCCGTTGTCCAGAAATACCTCACGGATAATGTTATTGTTTATTATCCCCTTGTCTCACGGATGTGATTCTGTCAACCAATCAACGGACGGCGTGTGTAGCTCGAACTTGCCGGCACCCTTTCAGGCGTCTCAGTTGTCCCTGAAGATCGTGTATCTAACATTAGTTCGGCATTACATTAATTAATTCGCACGCCAGATTTATTTAATTTTATACCATGTATTCTCTGTGTAAATCTATGCACTGAACCGTGACATCCGTACCAATTCGGTTCATTATGAATACATGTATCGTTCACCCCTAGTAGGCAGATTTTTCTTTTTCACTGACTTGATATGGCTGCTGAAATTTTGATCTGAATCCCTAATATACGTTGTCAAGGAGACGGACTCGAGGCTTGGGCTAACTTTCAGTCTCATCTTTTGGCACCGAAAACGATTATCTAAGTTTTATCCTTATTTAGTTGTAGGAAATTCTTGCACACTGCTAAGCCGGTACAGTCGTGGTGTGGCACGCCCTGTAATTCCACTATTTTGCCTGTGTATAACCGAGGGGGTAAAATCCCCCTTCGTCGAAGACCCGGCTTTCTTGGTTCACTGGAGAAGGCGGGGCTACGCACAGAGATTAGACCTCTTAAGAATAATTTGCATACTCCAAATGTTGTTATTTTTTTTATGATTCAAGACACAAGCATGCAAGAATGAGTATACAGCTGAGTTCATACATCTAAGTGCAGGCTACAAACACCGTCTTTCCCCGTCTTCGTTAAATGCGACTGTATCACCTTCTCTCCCATGATGGTCAGCATCTCGCGGATTTCAGTGTCCCTCCAGTTAGAAATACTCGTATTGATATTGCTGCGTTGTCTCTGTTGTAGAGACAACGGCGCATCACCTCTACCCGAGTCCCGCCCCTGTAACCGCAAAGCCTTCTAATTGTATTTACATCAAAATGAAACCCCCAATATGTGTAGGGTCCAAGAGGGTAAATAGGGGTGCAAAATCAAACCGGTATATTACCTTGATCTGTGTAAATGGGCAGACCATGCCAGGAAAAAGGCGGGCATAAGACGGGCATATTTGGCAGTGTAAACGTTTTTTGATTTGCTCAATGCACTTGCAGAGCAGATCTATAGGACGATAGTCAGTTGGTGAGAGTTCTATATAGATGTGTGTCATCCGCGTACCAATGGTAAGCAGTGTTATTATTATGCATAATAAGGTCATGTAGAGGTTGAATAAAGATGGTCCTAAGATTTAGCCTTGGGGCCCTATTTTAACGGTCTGAAACGCAAGTGAGAAGCGCCAAGCGCAAGTAGCTTTGTGGGCGTTCTATGGAGATGTCTGTATCAGTATTGTATGCATTATCGTTATCGACTTGTGTTCCTAATATGCATGTGTCCCCCCGTTAATATACATTGCCATGGACTGTATTATGCGTTACGTGTTTAGTTTGCGTGTGTTTAAACAGATGGACGCGTGCCCGCATTCATTCATTCTTTTTAACACTCACTCGCGATAAAACAATGTTTTCTCACGATCAAATACTCATCAATCCTAAAAGTTATGGCCATGTACACGATGTCTGTGTCAAGAAAATATGTGTTTGCTGTACGGTGTTTGCAGATGCATTGATTTAAAAGTACAACTTATTACCGCTGTATCAGCTGTTTTTTCCCAAATAATGTACCAAGAATGTGTGGCTGGATAGATGAGAGAAGCAAAATGTATGCACGAGGTGCACAAGCAACATTATGCATGCGCCATTAAAATAGCTTCTGAACAACGCGCCACTGACTTTAAAACCAGGTATTTTCTGGTTTGTGGGGCAAGTGGTTTCTGAAACTACAAAATAGCACCAGGGTACGTTTGTGCCAGAACACGCCTCCTCCTTTCGCCGAACCGCCCCTTGGGGCGCAAGATCATTCCCTAATTTACTGACGCGTGGCGCAGGAGGAAAAATAACTCTGCGCCAGTTGCAAACTAGCAACGACACATGCGCCAGTGATTAAGTCAATTGCGCCAGATGCAAGATAGGGCCCTTGGTGTTAATGATAGAAGGTTCTATGCTCCGCTTCTTAAAATGGGTTTAATGCAATAGGCTGTTAACCATTGTATCAAGTATGTGTTGTACGCTCACTAGGGCTGAATGATTAATCGAATTCAAATCGAAATCGCATTGTAATAGAACGCGGTATGCAAATCGCAACGGCTATTTAAAAAAATAAATTAAAAAATAGTGATTTGTTACCGTACCTGACTGGAACTCAGTACAATTCATTTTTTATTCATTTTACAATTCAATAGTTAAATAAAGAGGTTTATAATATAAATTAATCTCAACATGGCCTAAAGGAAAGAGCAGTTTTTATGTTGACTGCTTCCAATGTTGTGTTGTTCATACTAAAGAATGATTTATTTATTTTTTTGTGAATAATACACAAGATAAGGAACTTAATAAATTATAAAAATCGCACATTAAATCGCAATATTGGTCAAAATAATCGCAATTAGATTATTTCCCCAGATCGTTCAGCCCAAACCGTCACTCAAGAACTGTTTCCACAGGAGTTTTGTAGTCTAGGGCATTGGTTCTCAAACTATGGTAGTGGTATGCGATGCGCTATCAAGTGGTACGCAGAGGTATTAGAAAAAAAATAAAAATCGTTAGATTGAAAACAATACTGTCAAAATACTAGTATGAATGCATTGGAAGCTCCTCCAGTGAGGAGAGGGAGGAAGAAATTCCTTAACATTGTCGAGAATAAAAAATGTAGATTGCCCAGACTACTAATGAATTAATGCCCTTAAATATGACTACTTTAATGCCTTTGTATATGTAATGTTCGTTTCCCTCGGTAAAGGGACATTAGCACCCCCTCTCGCCTATTGACAATTACTTCAGGGAGGACGTTCTTCCCTCAGCCTCCATTGACTCCCATTCATTTCCCGGAAATCTTTGGTGGAATAACATGGGGTTCAATAGGAGAGATGAGGAATGGCCTCCTCTGAGTGGATGTGACTAGCTAAGGGATCTGGATCCCTACATCTGTTCATAGCGCATGGCTGCGCAGCCTGGAAGGAGGGGTTATCCCCTCAAGTCTAGGTTACGAGAACCAACAAACCCACTGTTCGTTGCGGTACAGTGCGGCTCTGTTCGGTTATATTGGCGTTTCCGTAGCCCGCGGGCGGGCTGCAAAGAATGTGGCCGGGCTGCAGAGCCTGCGGCCGGGCAGGGCTGCCCGCGGCCGGGCTGCAGAGCCTGCGGCCGGGCAGGGCTGCCCGCGGCCGGGCAGGGCTGCCCGCGGCCGGGCAGGCCTATTTCCAGGCTTCCCCTCCTGTATGAACGGTCCCTCATTCTGTTTACGGCGAGTCACGCAACAACTTGCTATTATTACTCGTTAATGAATTGTATAAAAATCATTTAGTATTTTTGAGCCTGGTTCGTGAACCAAATCATTCTTATATAAAGTTCATATAAGCAGGGGTGAACATAACTGGTACACAAGAACGCATGCGAACGCTTTTACTTAACTAACAGGAGATCGAAAAAAATAGAAAAATGTATATGCATTGAGCAGCTACTTTGGCGCTCGCCACCGGCAAAGAAAAGGCAAACGGTGCTGGAGAAAATTGTATTTTTGAAAAGTGCCAACAAGATGGGACGTGGACTGCTGACAGGGGCAGGGGGGGTGTGGCATTCGCGTAATCAAGCAATCATACATTTTGTGTACTCCCAAAATACATTTCAAAGTGGACCGGTGTTACACCGAATTCTGCAACCTACCGAAAAGTGTGTCCCCAGGGGGCGCTGTTGCACATTTTCTGCAACATGCATGCAGCACGAGTTTGAAGTAGACAGGCATGAAGTCGAAAAAATGCTGTGCATTATAACAAAAACATAAATAAAACATAAGATCTCCCCCAACCCCTCACCTTGTTATTAAATGTGCTTTATAAATTGATTTGATTTGATTAGCATTTAAAAGACCCATACAATGGATTAGGCGTTTATACGGTCCATCACTGTTGCTTCTTTCCCCATAAAAAGCTACAGTCAGTGTTTAATTAGGTGATTTACCGTTGAGCATTTCCTATTGTAGGCTACTGTGTAAAATGCTGTTTAGAATTAACGTTTGCATCAAGAAAGGAAAGACCCGCCCCCTGGGGTCACACTTTTCGGTTGGTTGCAGAATTCGGTGTAACACGTCACCGGCCCACCGGGAGACCTCCCGATCTTCCCGATCTCCAGCCTCTGCTGCAGAGCGAATTAAAATCGCCGGCAGAGCAGCATGGGGGTCTAACACCGTAATATATACTATAACCGCATTTCACATTAATCGCAAATGTCGCGCTGGTTCGGGTTTGCCTTTGTAGGCGCGTTGAGAGGAGGAGCGGACGAATCCGCTGTCAGTGCGTGTGCATGTATCAGTGATACGCGGGTTGATCCAATAAGTGGTAGTGTACCCGTGCACCATTGGCATGTATGCGCGCTTGTCTCTGTTTGCATGTGTGAACGAGAATGACGGGGAGGAAGAGTGCTATGCGGAGATGAATGAACGGAACGATATTTGTTTAAAAAAAAAAGAAAAAAAAAAGCTGAATCAATTTGTGGCGCTCGGTGTCGATTCTGTGGTGCTGCGCCACACATTGGTCTATATATGGGAAACACTGTACTTACATGGTTTGTAGTCAACATATAAGATCGACCGGGTGGCGAATTGCATTGCATATCCGACATCCCGACGGAGAACTGCTTGAGAGGTCTCCGTAGTTACGGAGTTGGAATACGGAGTCGGAGTAGTATACTTTGGCTAAACGGTCCGGGGGGAACTCCGACTTCAAGTTTTAAATACCGCATCGCTAAACAAGCCTTTACATTCGCCATATTAACGCTATGTACGCCACATTTACGCACCGCGGTCCACCTCTGTAACCACCCAGAAGTGCCTGTACCGTGACGGTTCGGTACAAATACGTGTATCGTTACACCCCTAGTGTCTTGTGTAGTGGTTATTACTGCACTATTTGAGAAGTTCAACCTGGCAGACTGTAGATGGTTTTTATATTCAGTCAAATTTAGCCACTAGCAGAGTTATCACCCATGACCATAGTTTGTTTCTGAGGTGGAAATGAAACAAAGGAATTTGACTCCCTAATTAGTTATGCTTTACAACTTGAATACACTGCAATCTTGTTACTTACAACCCTGATGCATTATTAAAATCACTCACCAAAGTGTAATAAAAAGAGTTTGTATCTAGAATTTTATTACATTTTCAACTGTGATTTGCCAGAGATTATTTATTTTAATGGGAATGTATTTCTCAATGTGATGTTGCCAAGCAATGGTTTGTTTGGACTGATTCTCAACAGTAATCTAGTTCTACTTAGGCCCAGTTGTTTATGGCTCCAGACTGAGGTGTAATTTTAATCAACAGGTTTTTTTTTATTCTGGACATTGAATTGTATTTATGTAGTGTATATGTTTTTGCCGTGGTTCATGCCATGGCCGTGTAGCAGTCGGTTTGTTTGGCATATCTAGGCTGGAGGATTACTGCACATTGGAAATCATGTTGAACTGCATGAGATGTTTGCTGAGAGAGAGATGTTGGACGACCCACAGACCGCGGATTCCCATTACCTGGATTTGCCCGTAGCATTTCTATCTTGGTAATCCAATTACATAGAGGTTACTTTGTGGCTCTTTAGATGGCTGTGTTGAAACAGCCTCGAGAGGAAAGGGGACTCTGTTCCAGGCAGTGCACATTCAGTTGAACTTTATTATTGAGTTTTTTCATGTGGTTTATTACTCTGCAGCAGTCAAAGGATTGGCCAGCTTATGTTTGTGCCCGAGTGCAAGCCTTATACACATACAATTGGTTTGGCACTCACAGCTCAAGTCCAGAGTGGTTAAATCAGTGAACAAGGTTTTCCTGGCTGAAAATGAGGTGAAGGTTGCCTATTATTGGTTTAATGGATATAAGAAACATTTGTGAACATGCAGATATTTCTCTCTTAACATCTGGTTTTGTTTAACTTATTGTTGGAATTTGCTAAATACACAGATGACCTAAAAATATATTATTACCTAATACTGAGGGTTTTACCCCTTTGTATTTGAAAGTGAGTACACTTGAAATAATGTACTCACTAGCTTGCTTTTCAGTTTGAAATAAATCCTTTATTAGTAAATCATTCATTTGGAAATGACAGCAAAAAGCACACTTCTCTCATGTGAACCATTCACAAACAAACAATGTTGTCAGACAATCTTGGAGAATCCTTGTTTATTTCATGCTCTATAACCTTTTACAGCTTACATTTCTGTGCATGGTAGGTTTTATATTTTGTCAGTCGTTTGTCTTGCAAACTTACCCTTTTATCATTTGTATTTAGTGGAAGTCATTGAAAAACAACAGCAATGTAGTTTTAGCTTTATGGAAATATGCTTGGGTGCTATTTGAAAATGGATCCACCCAATTTTCCCACCTGCATGACTTTGGGAGATTGCCTCCAATCAGTCACACTCACTATTTTCAGGCACTAGCATTCCACTTACTATGTCATTTTCGATACAGCACTACCTTAAAGTTTGTGGCTTTCACTGCAATAATCTGCATGTATTTTATATATTATAGGTTTGCACCTTTAAATTTTATATGATGTCAAAAACCCTGAATATAGCCTTAAAGGGCCATCGTGTACCATGTCTAATCAAGCAAACTCATCAACTGTAGGACCATTATTAAGAATAAAAAGCAATAAAGTTTTATTAAAGGTTTTATCAACGATTTTAGGCCGAAACATAACAGTAACAGTCATTATTATAGTTTACACAATGTAGCATATCACTCAAAAATAAAATACATTGGTCTGCATATGTCCCTCTTGCTCTTCTCCTTAATAAAATAACAGAAGCGATTGTCCGGACAAAAGCATATTGACCAACAAATTAGTGTTGAGTTTTGGATGCGTTTTTTGTTTTTTTTTTGCGAGTTTTGTTCACTCAATGATAGTGTTGTTATTTTGTTGTTAAATGTTGTTAGGTAAAATACAATTAAATTGTAAAAATGATAATGGTAAAATTCTATGCAAGTAATAATAATAATTATTATTATTATTATTATTATTATTATTATTATTATTATTATTATTTTGCTTCATTTCTAAATCTCTGTGGCCCGTTCGGCAATGGACCACGGCCCAGTACCGGTCAGAGGCCCATTGATTAATTCCCACTGATTTAAACCAATACATCTTATATATTTACTCTAAATAATAGGGGTTGGAATTTGCAAAAATGTGACGATTCGATAGTATTGCGATACATGGGCAATTATTGCGATACAGCAAGAATTGTGATTCGATTCTGTGATATATTGTGATTCATGTCCCCCATATTATTTAAAGGCATTACAAAAAAATAGGAAAATAAGACTGCTCAACACACTTCAAATGTCACATTAAATTCTGTGAACATTATCTTCGACACATTAATTGAAGTGCAAAAACTTAGGAGGGTCGTGTAAAAACGATGTCCTTCAACATTCAGGAAACAGGACCTTAGTAATTATTCTCTTAATAGGAGACCTCTCACATGCTGAGCATGTGAATGCTGACATTGCGACACGAGCGCTAAATACAAAAGAGTAACATAAAGCATACATAATAGAGTAACATAAACCTGAGAATAGTCATATAAATAAGAGTAATTTAGAGCTTCAGTCAAATTGAGAAAAATAGACAAATGTGCCCTGCTAGAGTCCAGTCCTGTTGGCTGCAAGGTCATCAACCAAAATGTTAAATTCATTCAGAGTAAACATAATTAAAATAAATACATAGTAAAATAGTAAAAATAATCCTTGATCATAATCATCAGCTTATTAAGGTTTAAACAGACCTTTATAACGGTAACATTGGATAGTGATGTCCTTCATACATGAGAAAATAAATCTGACCATCTCCTTTCCCTGAAGGGTTCTCTCTCGCTCTGTCGCTACAGGGGCCAGATGCACCCCTGACATGGCCTCTTTGATAGATAGCTGAATGAAATTGGATCGGTGTAAAAAGGACAAGCACTCGGGGAGGTGCACAGCCTGCATGCCTTTCAGTCAACGGGGCGCTCCCTAGGATATTTCCTCAGTCCTAAAGGGCTTGCACTGCAGTTCCAGCTCAGGGCAGTACAGTAGGTCAACCACCGATAGAGTTACCTCTCCTTTGTGAAGGTGTCGTACAAATTAGACCTCACAACTGTTTACCCAGTCAAGCAGGGACAGCTGCGTCTCTCTCCGCCCAATCCCTACAACTGAATGTTAGTCCTTTGGGGGGGCCATCTGTGAGAAGTCAGTGAGCAGGGTGATCAGATGGCTAGCTTTACCTCTGTTGCTGCTGAGATCTTGATATGAATTGCCCCTTCTCTGAATCCCTCAAAGCTGAGACCATCTCTGTAGCCAGATGCCATTTTACACTGTTCTCCTTATAGGTGCTGATTAATGACATAGCACAGACTCATTTTGTTCTGTGGTTTTCTTCATTGTCACAGTAGGAAGCTCACACATTGTAGGTTGGAAAAATAATTCAGAAATAATCCTCTAATTTTATTCATCGCTCAAAGATGCAGATTAGTGAAGGTAGTTTTTTCGGAAAATGAAAAATGATACATCTTCAGTGTTTCCCCTGGGATTGTTTTCAGGCCTGTTGGTACACACTGGAAAAAAACAACAGTAACAGACGAGGCGCGGGGGCTGGAATATTGGTGCGGTCTGCACCTATATGGCGAAGCAGGCGTCCTGCATTTATATTTGCGTTCAAATGTTTGTTTACTAATATAAGGTATATTAAGACTTAAAACAATGTCGTCACAAGAAATCAAGTGCATTTATTGCATAGAAATACATATGAACTTTGCAAAAAATAGAAAATATTTAACACACTATAGCTGTCAATCTTCCTTTTATAATCCCCTTTGAATTTCATACCTTATTTTTAATATTCGAATTACATTCTCTACCCTCACCGGGTAGAGCGCTTACCATTAAGTCATAGTCCGGATCGCAGCGACCTGGGTTAGATTCCTGCACGTGGTTCTTTGCTGCAGGTCCTCCCCTCTCTCTCATACTTTCCTGTCTATCTCACTCTATCATAAAGATAAAAATCCAAAAATAATTCTTTAAAAAATCTTTAAATCTTTACTGCTATACTTTACCGTACCTATACACTATATACACAGGCCTATTCATTGCCAATGCCACTAATAAACGTTCTGTCCACTAGAGGGCTTTCTACTAATAAACAATTCTTTCTCGCCAAGTAAATAATAGAGAAAAAAAGGATGTTATATTAATGAAGCATTGCGTTGCGGTATGTAAATATAGTTTGCTTTTGATAACATGAAGGTGTGCAGTTGTATATGTTTCGTTTTGGATACAACATTTGGATACAAATTAGGGATGTTCATTTCTGTCAAAAATACTTTTCGATATTCGCTGAGAAGTATTCGAATAATATTCGAAAATCAGTCAATCAAGAACCCCCCGCACGCACCTCGTATACACACCCGCACAATGACACAGGGAGAGGCTTTTATGATTTGTATGAAGTCAATCTGTTTATTTCAACAACTGCGCCATCAACATTCAACATCAAAATTATTTCAACGTGGGCTTAGGCAGATAGGCCTACATGCGCCGAAAACAGATCGCTATTTATTTTACTGAACACAGCCTGCATGACGGTGAACTAGACTCGTCTTTAGCATATGTTTGGCCAAAAAAATTACTTCACACTGTGTCTTTTTACAGTTTATTTGTTACCAGCATTCGTAGTGTTGATCAGCAGAGAATAGTCCGCCAAAGACGTTGACGTAGCTTAGCAACCGAGGACGCTGGGGTTGATAAGTTACCGGACTACTTGCGGAGTGATGCGACAGAAAAAAAAAATCCACTTTCCTTGACAGCGGTCATTATATTCTTAGCAACGGTGAATTATCAAAAAATGATTTGCCACCGGAAGTTTTGAAGGCCCATGCAAGTGAAGGCCCGGAGCGTTCAACAGTATTGAGCTGTGTAATAAATAACGTTCATTCACATTCATTATTCAATTTTCTACGTGACTCAGACTATTTGACTATTCGACGATCGTTGCCCATCCCTAATACAAATGTGAACAGACATTGGCAACACTATTTAACACTGAAATTAAAAAGTAAAACTCCAGTAAAATATCCTAAAACATAGGATATTTTGGTGAAAAGAAGCAGCATTCTTTTATTCTGCATGATAATCGTAATATGCTGCATAATCGCATGGCGGATGATTGTTTTTTAACGTGCGTGTAGAATTTATTGCTCATCAGACATGACGTGAGAACAGCATTTTGTTTTCACATGTGGCTAGGCCAAGGTGAGAACATTAAATTCTGCAATATTCCACAGTTTTTCGCTTATGTTATCTAGGGCCCTAGGATTTCCACGATTCTGGAATATGGTACTAAAAACAGAATTTGCAGAATTTTCCGTAATTTGGCTGAAATTACTAAATAAATATCACATTTTGGCCTGATTATTTAATATTTATATAATTACAGGCAAGTCAGCATAAGTACATAATTCCGTTTTTGATCGCCATGTTTTGAGAGGGGGGCGGAGGATCGTCAACTCACAACTTATCACTGATTAGAGAGACATGACAAAGATGATGCCGTCTGAGACAGCCACGTCCTAAAAACGATCAAATTAGACTAAGCAAATTCTGTCAAAATACTGATTGGACTGGTAAAAATACTCATGACCACTTAAAGTCTAAAGCGATGTGAGGAACAAGGAACAGCTCCATGTTAAGAGAATGCATCAAACCACCATAACTAGTGCAAGCGATCCCCAGGTTCAAGACAAGAATCTATTCAGGACTTTGTGGTGCAGAGTGTGACATCCCCTTAAAAAAATAAAGCTTGTTTCTAGTGAAGCATTGCGAACAGGTGATGTGAATAACTCAAGTTTTTCATGGTTGAATAATCAGTGGGTGGTATGAACGAATAATTGATTATTTGATGTGTGCCGACATTCACAAAGGCAGCCATGGATTATCGGCAAGAAATCACTTCATATCTTAAATGCAAAAAAACAACTACCTGCTAAGTAGATCCAGTCAAATTGTCTGTGAAAAATGCATTAAACTGGAATCAGAAAACGCAGTTGTATGCTATAGACTAGGGCTGGGCGATATGGACCAAAAGTCATTTCTCGATATCTTCAAGCAGAATATCGATATGATATATTTGTTGACGCAATAACATAGTTGCCATTGCCGCACTCCAACTCGTCATTCTACATCGGTGGCGCCGCTGTGCTCTCATTTCCATCCTGCCTGCGTCGTTGTGCTCGTTAACCTGCCTTGCTGATGGGGGGAGGGGGGAGTTACCGTTATTACTATAGCCTACCTACCTGCTGTTTGGATTTAATGTATAATATCACGGCCAAAAGCTGTGTGCGCCTCCAGAATATTATGAATCATATTCTATATTAATAATAATTATATTACCAGAGATGTTCTCCGACGTCTCTGGTTCTTCCACTTCCTCATCAATCTGAAGCACAGAATTGAATCGCAATATGGAACGACACCCGCCGGAGCTGAGCTCTGCGAGAGCGGACACCCGCCGGACACTCCGGCGGGTGTCGGAATCATTTTGGGACAATTGCTGTACTGCCTTTATCTGAATAAAAAATGAATTAATGTCAAGACAGCTTAAGAGTTTGGGTCGCTGCACGCATTTTTGAGCACGTTGTAAGCACTCTCTACAAAAAACCTGATTCTGTCATTCGTCAGACACCTTGTACTCAAAATATTTCCAAACTATGGAGCCATTTGTCTTCTGCTTACATGTATACAAGCTCCTCTGCGCTGCATTTGCCGGCGGACTCCATGGTTCGCGCCGTAGGGGATTTAAAAAAGTGACGCGACTGGAATGGGGGCCGTGTCTGTGTGAGTCGGAGGCAGAGCGGGAGAGAGAGTAGCAGAGTTACGAAATAGCAGGCAGCAGTCGCGGTTCAAAACTGCTGTTATTTGGATAAAATATGCTGTACTTTCAACACAAATTAAACTATATTGATGGTGACGATAGCGTCTCGTTCCATATCTCGTTAGAAAAAATATCGATATATTTCAAATATCGATATATCGCCCAGCCCTACCATAAACCCTATAGTATCTGTGGTATAAAGGCTGGGACGAATTTCAAATTATAAATATGTACCCTTTATGTTGAAAGTATAGACCTTCGCGAATCCCATTGAAACGAATGGCGTGGTGATTCGGTCTTCAAAACGAGAGCTGGTAAATTGTGGAAAATTAATTAAACTGTAATCAGACAAGGCAGTTATATGCTATAGACCCTAGAGTATCAGTTTTATAAAGGCTGAGACGAATTTCGAATTATAAATATGTACAATGCATAACGTTAGCTCTCTGGCTCATAGCTGAGCAGACTAGAACACCTCCCATTGCCAAGTCGTAGCTATGGTCCATCCTATTTACTGGAGGAGTGAACAATGTTTCCGTTGCATAAGAACCTTACGGGAAGGTAATGATTGTTCCAGGTATTAGTCAAAACCTCAGGCGTTACCAGGGAAACAAAGTTATGGCTTGTGAAAAACTTTATATTTGAATGGGAATAAATGTTAACGGTCCAAATGTAAAAAATCGATTTTGACCCTCGGGAATGATTAATCGATTATTCTGACCCATCCCTAGTTTGAACCGCACAGCTAATTATTTTTTGCGTTGAACAGGTTCACTGCATGCATTACAAACACATTTTGAAGCATGTGATGGATCTTATTTTCTTATAGGAAATGTTCACTCCGTTGGGCGTTCTGAGAGTACTGCGATTACACATTGTGAGGGCGCCGTAGTTTCCTGTTTATTCATTTTTAAGACTCATCTCTGTATTTTGCAGATGTGATCAAACGTAATGTCATTAATAGGGCTGGGAATCAAGGGGTACATATGATACGCGATACGTGGCTTGTGATCCAGCAATTCTGCAATAATCAATATATTGTTAGACAATCCTATACCGATACATAACAATATATGTCTTAACGATGATGACAAGATGACTAAAAAGGGCTGGATCTTTATTCATGCTCCAAAGAGTTTTTCAGTTACTCGTCTTTGGCTAGTTAACTTCCATTTAAGTTTCCTTCATTCATGTGTGGAGCACCACCTCGAGGAGCAGGGAAATTCTGTTTAGAGCGCCTTATTTTATTAATAAAAAAATCGATGTTTGGGTTGATATTTCCTGTCTAACTTTATGAATAAAGCATGAAAATACAAAATTAATTGTTAAAAAATGTGTTGTTAAAAAATAGAAAAACATTATATATTTGGCACCAGTGTGTCAATTGTCGCACGAAGAAGGGCAAGGATATCGATATTTTAGCACACCCCTATAAGTAAGGGCTTATTCTCATCAATGAATAGGCCTAATGACTCATTAGGCCTATTTATGATTCATGTTTTACAAGATATTTAACCCTATATCTCACATCCCGAACATAGTGGCAAATTTCCTGCATTTAGGGCCTACCCTTATCCATAATTTTAAACGTTGAATAATCATTAGGTTTTTAGACATATATTATGATGTATCGTTATAGGATTGTCAATGAGAGAGAGAGAGAGAGAGAGAGAGAGAGACCAAACATTGGGGAAAAGAATTTGTGTCAAAACCACAAAGTAAAAATGATGCTATTTAATAAGTGATCTGCTTGGAAAAAAAGAAAACTCAGGTATAAAGGACAACAGATTACTGCATGCCATGTAAAAGCTTTAATAACAATATTACCGTGATCTAATAATGTTATAAAAAACATTCATGGTCAAAAGCAGACCTAAATGTATAAAGAAACAAACAAGAAGGCACTCAAACTCAAATTGTATTGAACATGAAAATAATCATGTACTGTAAGTCTTGCCCTTCATGGGGATGAAGCTCAAACCCTGGATTATTATCCTGCACACTACAGTAGTACACTTAATCTGACTGAACACAAACTACTCAATACACCTGCTTGAAAGAGTACTGACCTCCCTCCTTTAGATAAGCCCTCTACCGTAGTGGCATGTGAAACTAGAAAACATGATTTACTATTCCCGGGTACAACCATAGCTTTTTATTTGCAATATACAAAATAGGAATTCATGTAGACTTTCCAACATGATTAGGTATGATGGGCTCCCACTTCACTGACCCAGGAAGGCATGGATTTGCTTGTGAACATCATGGCAAGATTTCTTTCGCGCCACCATAACTTTGAAAACAAGTGCCTAGTCCAAATTCATCCCATCTTGAGGGTTGTTCCAAAAATGTTATCTTCATTCCACATTATTGGTACACACTCCTAATGTCTGCATATATATAGGCTTTGCCTCTTTTTGCCAGTATTATGAGTAACTTGTTCTAGCTCGCAGTCTAAAAGTGACAAATTGTGAACACATGGAAATTCTGATTATGTTAAGATTTTCAATTAATCTTGTTAATTCACCTGAGATTTGAATGAGCAAATTATAATATAAGAATCCTTGCAAATTATTTGTGTGTGTCTTTTTGCGTTAGTTCCATCATATATGTTCATCTCTCAAAGAGGCATGGATGAAATTGACCAAGGTTCCATATTGTAAGAGGCCTGTAGGATATGTTTTTCTTGAATGTGAATTTACGTTGATGGTGCTAATAGACAAAAATATATACTGATTCCATTTATAACATTTCCAAATAATGAAAAGGATTGACTGTGAATTTTTGGAAAGAATTGGCCTTCCTGAAAAGAAAAATTTGAATGAATTTTTTCTTTTTGGATATTGCCGCGCACTGCTGAGCACTTCATCCACTGGTTTCAAACTGTTCTGTTGATGAGCCGCTGACATAGTTCTTTGGAATAGCCATGGCATAAATACTGGGTTGAAGTTTACCCTATGATCAGAAACACTTCATGAGAACCAATCCTTCAGAAAAATGGGGTTGTCTTGTGAGGTAATGAAGCCGTTTCCTCTGTGGTTTTTCTTACAAAATTATTATAAAGATAATACTTTAGATTACAGTCATGGCAGTTCTAAAAGATTTGTTATGAATTGCCTTATTTATGGTTCGAATTTACATTAATTTCCTGTTACAGCAATGTGTCCCATACATAGACCAATTTGTGGCGCAGCGCCACAGAATCAACACCGAGCGCCACATATTGATAGTTTTTTTTTTTCCAATCTTGAAATATAAATATCATTCATCTCGGCATAGCACTCTTTCTCCCGGTCATTATCGTACACACACTCACACTCTCACACACACACACACACACACACACACACACACACACACACACACACACACACACACACACACACACACACACGGCCAATGTTTTCAACCAATCCAACCGCAACTCGGACCGCAAGTAATAATATTAAAATAATTTACCCGGCCTGCTTCCCGACCCACATCCCTGAGTCATATGCATTTAAAACAAAGTATTACTTTGTTAATTCATAGCAGTTTAACGTGAGGAACCTGCATTATTGCACTAGCCTATTTTATCCCGCTTCAGCATTCATGCAAAAGTTTATAATAATTGCTTAAAGGTCCCATGGCATGCTACTTTATGGATGCTCTAAGGGTGCACTCACACCAGGCCATGTGTACCATGCCCAAGTCCGTTTCACACCTGTACCTTGCTCAAGTACGATTGCCCCCCCCCCCCCCCACTGTGCGCTGGCCTGTGCTCACCCTTGGCAATCTCAACTGGGCCTGAGTACGGTTGCCACATGTACATGCGTCATCATGTCGTTATACGTCACCACCAAGCGTCCGCTGCTTAGTAGAACAACACAGAGCACACAGTTGACACTTTACTGAATTTGTTGCTTATTTGGAGCCGTTCTACTCAGATACAGCTCTCTCTCACTGAGCATTTTCACACTGCCAAATAGGCAGTTTTATGCATTCCTTTTTCGCAGCCACGCGTTTACACTCCCCGAGGTAAATTGCCTGCTTGAGCTAGAACCCCAATTTACCCTCCCGGACCCTGCACACATTGGTGGTTTATCGGGTTTCATTCTGTTGTAAATGCGACGGCTCCGCGGTTCCAGGGGGGGATTGGGGGGGCTTGGGTAGTGGTGTTGTTGCGCTGTCTCCACAGAGACAACACAGTGATATGATCATGAGCAGTTAACTTCTAACTGGAAAGAAAGTGAAATCTGCAAGCTGCAGATCATGTGAGAGAAGGTTATGCAGTCGTATCAAACAAAGACGTTGAAAGATGGTGCGATCTACGAGAGAGACACAGAGGATCTGTCAATACAAGGCTTTTGTGGATAAAAAACAAGTGGTCAGCAAAATAAATAATATGTTGGCGTTTTTGCACTTGTAAATAGTTTGTCGCGTTTGTAGCCTACACTCAGACGTGAACTTATTCTTGCATGCGGGTGTCTTCATTCATAAAACGATAAAACATTCGCGAGTGTGCAAATTATTCTAAAGAGGTCTAGACTCCTTGGGCAGCCCCGCCTTCTCCAGTGAACCAAGAAAGCCTGCGCCATGACGAACGGGGTATTTTTGATCAAAAATTTCACTATCGCACCAATGTAAACCGCTTGCCATCATGTTTAATGTTTAATGGGAAAAAAGGGTCGCATGGACTATACGTCATCCAGCTCAGGTTGGGTAGCCGTGGGCATGTCGGCTCATAGCATCTGTACCGTGGCCTGAGCACACCTCTCCAAAGTGTGCCCAGGCCACAGAATTCAAGTGGGCTTGAGTACGGTTGGCGTGCTCACACTAGCCAAACGATCTAGACTTGAGCACGGTACAGGTGTGAAACGGACTTGGGCACGGTACAGATGGCCTAGTGTGAGTGCGCCCTTATATAGGTGTTAGTCGGCCCCTCATACAGTATTTGAAGACGTTCAAGAAATTCAGCCTTGGTGCAGAATTACAGCCACTACGAGACAGTCCCACAATGAGCTTTCCACAAACGTGTAGTTTTTTAGAGGCGGGTCGAGGGTGGGGGTGTTAGCAGCTTGCGGCCACAGTACCATGCGCTAGTGTTTACAGTGGATGCATTGCAATGGCTCGGATTCATAACATCATCCGAAGGCGCACAGCTTTGGGCCGTGTTCTGTAAATATTCTAGATCACTCCAGGTACTCTGGCGGGAGTCCTGGAGCTCTTTATCTAAATAATATATAATATATTATGTATAGATATCTATATAATATAATGTATATAATCACGGCCTAAAGCTTTGTGCGCCTCCGGATGATATTATGAATCTCAAACGACTGCGTCGGGTTCTCCAATGTCTCTGGTTCTTCCACTTTGACATCAATCTGAAGTACAGACTGAACCAGGACATGGAGGAGAAAGGGATTGTTGCTGTTTGCGCACTCCCAGTACTTCCACAACGAGACTCGTAGTGGGGGTTATCTCAGGCATGGTTTAGAAGGAATTGGGTCAAAGGAACTTAAGCTTTGACTCCCTGAAGTCCAGATTGTAGCGCGACATGGAGGAGATAGGGATTGTTGCCCGGAATTGTCTCTTCCTCGGCTCATCGGCAGTGGGGCTCCGGCTCCGGGGTCCCGGCAGGAGACAATCCCGGGCAACAATCCCTTTCTCCTCCATGTCTCGGTTCAATCTGGACTTCAGGGAGTCAAAGCCAAAGTTCCTTTCACCCAATTCCTTTTCAACCATGGCCAAGATAACCCCCACTACGAGTCCTGTTGTGAAAGTATACTCCCAGAGATGTCAGAGAACCCGACGCAGTCTAGTCTTTTCACCTAATGGGAGCTTTACGCAAGCTTGTGTTATTGTGTTGCGTGTTACACGCAATAACACCAACAGCAGAACGGTTATCCAAATAACAAAGAAGTGAACACTTGCAGTACAGTGTGTGTATTCACACATACACACACACACACACACACACACACATACACACACATGTGGCACTTGCTGGGAGGTAGCTCATTGGCGGGCCATATTCTCTGGGTGGGCAAAGCAGAGAAAGGGGAGGTAACCTTGCCCCATATGACGACGGGGGGCCAAATTCCAAATCTGCACGTCTGAGCCTTGTTTTTTCAAAAGCGGAGCAGGATAACTAGTGCTCGTCTTACACCTAATGCCTTTTCCAGCCACTGGGGGACCATAGGCAGGCTAGGGGTACTCATATTATTGTTATAAAACCTCATAAAGTGACATTTTCATGCCACAGGACCTTTAATAGGGGTGTAACGATACATGTATTCGTATTGAACCGAATCGGTACGGACGTCACGGTTCGGTGCATGGATTTACACGGAGAATACACAGTATAAAATTAAATAAAACTGGCATGCAAATTAATTAATGTAATGCAAAACTAATGTAAGATACGCGATCTTCAGGACAACTGAGATGCCTGAAAGGGTGCCGGCAAGTTTGAGCTACTCATGCTGTCCGTTAATTGGTAGACAGAATCGCACTTCCGTGAGACAGGCGGATAATAAACAAACACATTATCCGCGAGGTATTTCTAGACAACGGCGATAGCTTTGTTTATTGAAGAAAATGTCGCACAAAAGTTTGCTGTATTTCTTGGACGTCCTACATTGATGATCTTTGTTTATTGTGTCGCGTTCTTCTTTTACCTTGGATTTATTAGCAGGCTACACTGTGTCGGGCTGCTATGAGGTCACAATGCTAACGTAGCTGCCGCGGCTATCGCAATCCGGTTTAATGATGTGGGGTTCTTATTGTTTACTGTTTACATCTTAGATTACACAGTTCAGGCTGTTGCAGCTAGCTCGGGGGAGACTGTATGACACTAGGTGGTACAACCTGAGACAATAAAAAAGAATTGCCTTCTGCATTTTTGTTTTTTCTTTTACCTTCATTGTACCGAACTCATACCGAACCGTGATGTCTGAACCGAGGTATGAACCGAACCGTGACTTCAGTGTACCGTTACTCCCTTAACCTTTAACATTCACAATAAATAAGGATTTCCCACTAGCCTACATAAAATGTTACTCACAGGGATGCCTTATTGATGGTATCTCCCAAGCATAAAATCAGAATATTTGTTCACCAGGTCAACAAATAGACTTACACTACACTTAACATAGGCTACCTATTCGAAATAAAACGGTGACCTAAATCAGACAAATACCTGGTCTAAGATAAAAGAAAGATAGATGTCTACGTTGGCACCTGGAAAGCTCGTACTGCATCTTTGCGATTGTGCAAGCCATTCAGCAAATTATGTCTTTGTGTTTTATATGTTATAGCCTGCTCTGTAAATTGCAAAAGTGTATTTGGCATCTTTATTTTAATCGATCCGACCCGAATATTATTAAAATATTTTTTGTTGACTCGCAACCTCAATTTGGATCAACCCAAGTATCAATGATACATGCACGCACACTCACAGCTGATTTGCCCACTCGTCCTCTCCATGCACAATGCTTGAGGCCTATCAAAGGAACCCGAAGCAGCGGGTTTTCATTATTAACTTAAACTTAAAAGACAGGTCGTCCTACAACATAAAGTACAAGTATTTGTTTGAGCAAACTAATGCTACTGGCATGCCCTGTAACGTATGGATTTGGGGCAAGGAATGAAACCAGGCAGGGTTCTGGTAAGAAGGTTTTCAGTTGTCTTCTCTTGAATAACTTACTTTAAAGAATTAAAATTGAGCTAAATGTTTACAAATGCTTCTTGTAGCTTTAAAATAGTCTCAGCAGGTGACAATAGATGAGCATACAGGTTAAGGCTGGGCGATAAATCGAATTTTGATCGCGATTTCGATTTTAGCGTCAAACGATCACAAAATTAACATCGAGTTTTTCTAAGGTTTTCAGTTACAAAGGGTTTTTTTGGGAGAGACATGCTGAATAAACATGTTTTCAAACTCAAAAATAATCAGGAATGCTACCTGGTCCGTGGGACACACTGTTCAGTGTGAAACGTTACAAAATTTATGGAACAGCATGCAACTACATGTTTTTTTAATCAAAACATTGGCGCTTTCGAGTAGTTGAGCGTAGGGCTGAAAGAAACAACGATGTATATTTGGGGACGAGAGAAATGTATCAATAGATATTTCCCTGTCTTTCCTTTTTTTTACTTTATGGAAGTACTTTACGTCGTTCTGAACCTGCTTTATGTTCACTTCACATGTGCGTCAAATACAGAAACCAATATGGAGGTGAGTGAAACAGAACGAATGTCCCGCAACAGTGTGAAACAGAACACAAGTCAAAAGATGCGATCTTTTGAAAGAAAAGCAAATCTCATAAAACACCCGGAGAACGATCAGACCTCTCGGTTAAAGAGCAAGCCAGACTTGTTATCTGTGTGTCTTGTTCTTTTCTTTCTCTTCCTTCCTATTTTGCGTTATTATCTACTCCTACTTTTAGAGACCTACTATTGCAGACTTTTATTTATTTATTAATATTTAGCGTTATTATCTACTCCTACTTTTAGAGACCAACTATTGCAGACTTTTTATTTATTTATTAATATTTATAATACTAATAGTTTATAGGGAAAGTGAATGGGGCAAAAATATATATAACTAGTGGTCAAACGTATACAGCTGAGAGCCGCGCCCCTTTTTATTAAAAAAAATTAAACTTGGTATCTGGGACTTATTTGACATGCTGTATCTTTTTACAACTGGGACACACAAAGTCTGTTTGGATGGATTTTGCTGTACCTTGAAAGTTTTGGAAAACCTTAATTGTATAAACCCACCTATAAGCCCAAATGACCCACAATTTGTGGTTTTGATTCCATCATAAATGGCAGAGGTACAGCCAATTTATGAGAAAATATGATGAGCAATTGAGCGGCCATTATTAAACCAGTCCCAAGTATGCTTCAAAGAACCCCAGAGGCCTAAAATGTGTTGTGCCCATCCAGGACCACTCCCTTAGTTAATGTGGAAAGTTTTGTTTTTATAGCTAACAAAATGGCGTCACGGAATGTGTGTGCCGGAACCACACACATTTTCTTCAGAAAATGCAGATGTGGCGACATGTATAATTGTTTTTGATATTTTATAAGGTATTGTACTTATTCTGTTTACTGGTTGCAGTACTGTTTTTTTTTAAACGGAGTGATGTTTACTTTTTATTTTCATCCACTTACGTTTATTTGCTGCACTTTTTGAGATTACTCAGTTTAAAAAATATTTTTTACTTGTATCTTCCCTTTCTTTTCTAATTTGTCACAGTTCTGCTCAACATCACTTCCAAACATTAGGAGAAAAGAGAAAGTGCCTACATTTGTATTAATTGATAGGATTATTAAAAAGTAGTCATGAGGTATGTTGTTATTCTGGGAAATTTCTTTCATAGAGTTTACAGAAAATGTACTATAGTGTGAGTTATATCGCTATCGAGATATGAAATCACCCATATCGTGGTAGAAGATTTTGTCCATATGGCACAGCCATAGTTGAAAGCATAAAATGTTACTCCTAAAAGTGGATTTCAATACAACAAAAGGCAATTGGTTGGCATTTGTGAAAGTTACAGCTTTGTCTTTCGGAAATAAACATATTGCTATCCATACATTTCCTCTATCTGGACATGAAATGTATTTGACGTTATAAAGGCATAGTGAAGTACCCAATTTATTGCTTTATTTTCATACAGACGTTTATTAGAATAACAGATATTTAAAAGACAACCATTAAGTTGCACTTTTCTGGGGATGGTGCCGAAACCGCACGGCTGTTCCATCATCGCATTGCGACAATAACTAACAGGCGAGTGTTAATTGAGCAGCTGCAGCTCAAAGCATTTTTTAGGGAGGTATATAGTTTTAATTGTACCCAGATGTCTTGACTGTAATTTTTTTACCCCACCTCAAAATCATTGGATGTTGTAACTTTGATTGTATGTAGGCATGCATAAAAACAATATTTTGCACATGAAATAATCCAAAACAAAACGTTAATCTTATTAACAATCTGTGTCGGAACCGGGGGGGGGGGGGGGTCTTTTTACAGCCGGTATCAAAATGTATATAAACATCTCAGTTGGGCCCACCTTCAACACTTGTCTGTTTTTTGTTCTTCCTAGGGCACAATGTGGTTAAATGGAAAACGAACGCATAGACCGTGAGGATTCTCTTATCCCTGCTCCAGCACCACAGCCGTCTGAGAGGGTGTCAGACCTGACCGAGAAAAATCTGGGCCGTTGGCACTAAAATGTCCCTAAGTGGTGGCACTGCAGGCGGGAAAGGTGTGGACTCTAATGCGGTGGACACTTACGACAGCGGGGATGAGTGGGATATTGGTGTTGGAAATCTGATCATTGACCTTGACGCTGATTTAGAAAAGGACAAACTTGAGATGTCTGGCACCAAGGATGGAATGACGGCACCACCGAGTGCAGTGGCGGCGTTGCCGGACAACATCAGGTTTGTTAGTCCAGTGTCTGGCTCTCAAGGCAAAGAAAGCAAATCAAAATCCAAGCGCAACAAGAACTCTAAAGACAATAGTAGCAAAGCCTCAGCTGGAGATGGGGCCAAAAAGGAAACTACGGGGAGGACTCAGGGGGAGCCTACGGGAGCAGCAGCTGGGGCAGGAGCCACGGGCAACAATTCTACTTCTGGGAAAATCCTGGAAAAGGGGGGCAAGACCTCCCGAGGGGCTCTCAGTGGAAAGAAAGAGAAAGAAGGGGCTAATGCAAAAAGTAAGAAGGACAAAGTAGATGGAGGCCCAGTGGTGGCCATAGCTGCTGCGGAGAAAGATGTTGTGGCCCAGGCCCAAGGGGCTATGGGGGGTAGTCGCAACACATCCTTTGAGAACACACAATCAGACCTGCCGGGGGCTGAACAAATGGGGAATATTGCACTTGAACCGGTTGGGATTGTACCAGCATTAACCACAAAAACTGAACCAGATGAACTAGAAAATAGTACTAATGAATGCAGAACGCTGAAAAAGGTGAAAAACGAAAAGGTGAGTTTCTATCCATTTTTACTATTTGCTGTGTCTGGTTACCTTCCATGTGGTTCTGTTTTGCAGTATTTCAATTTGTGATAACAATTCCAGGCTTTCGTTAAGATGAGGCCAATAATATGGCATCTCGTGACTACTTAAAATGTTATGTGCAAAAATACAATTTAGAGCTTGTATTCTAGAGTAGTTCAAATGCCATTAACATTATAATTTTACACTGGGTGGAAAGGTGTGTGTGTGTGTGTAAACAAGGTGGTGGTTTGGCAACCCATAGATTTTAGAAAAGGGATGCTACTAAGGATGATGATTTTCTTCCACCGATACGATAACGTATAATTACCTGCTTCCGGCTTACCCAGGTAGGATGATGGCTCTAAAGAGCCATAATTTGTTCAATATATCTACCTGGCAGTCAAATTACAAAGTACCCTGTCCAAAACAATTGTTTTATTAAAACATATAAACCAGGATAAGTTTCTAAATGTCCCCAATAGATACATTATTAAATCGGCTCTTTAGAAGTGTATCCCAATAGCTCTAGGAACTGTTAAAAGCAGGTAAAGAACTGAGTAGCTATTGGAGCTATGGTGTGTTTGTTAAGCACATAGACTACAAAATACAGGTTACACTGGCTTTCGATTTTCACATTAGTGAAAATGACGGCGAGTATTTGTCCACTTATGGGACATATATTTAGTTGTTGGTATTTCTTGAATTCTTAATTTTTAAATTTGGTTTTTTTTTTATGCATCTCATGTATAAACTAGTTAATTTCCCCCCTCCTCTGGAATCATAGTTGAACATGTATTGCTGATTGGCCTCTGCAGCTTTGAAAAACATCCCAACCGGCGATGACATATCTGCTCCCTAATCCAGCACGCCCATGCCACGTGGCTTTACTTAGGTGCAAGAGTTTGAAGTAATGAGTGCAACAACTGGGTGCAGCACTCGGTAAACCCTATGGTAAAGCCAATGTAAGCAATATTGAATTATCTGCGATCATTTTATTATTGGAAAAATACATAATACAAATTTCCAATTTCCATTGGACCATATTTGTTATGCATCCCTACCTTATTCTGTAAATAACTATCAAATAAACTGGTTAATTCTAACCTGTGTTTAATAAAGCTAGACATAGTAGACATAACTCTAAATTTTGTAGCTGCTTTTTCCCACCCTATTTAAAGCGTTTATGCTACCCACAGTCACCACATAAAAGAGAGTCATGGGTGGACTGCTTAGCTATTCACCCACACTTATCTTGTCCACTCACAGAGTTGATCTATCTTTGTGTGTTGAATGCCTCCGAGCAGCCCTTTCAGGCACTCCCAGTGTAAAAAAGACGGCAGTGCCGGGTGTTGCCCAGGACTGTTTTGTTTGTCATCGTGCTCCATTCTTAATCCCACAAGCCCCAGCAACGCCTGGTGCGGTAGGGGGGAGGGAGCCTACGAAAGCAAAACCAGCCTCTGCTGTTTTTCCCTGCTGCTTTGAAAATGGGCTGGGGGATGGGCCGCCAAAGAAGCCTGTAAGATTCCTTAAATCCTGGACACCCTGACAGGAAGGCAAGATACAGAGTCTCTCTAGACAGCCTGAATGTGGAGGGAAATTTAAGGAAAGGAGGCTTAGCCATCACAATCTATTTAGAATGAAAACCCTGGATTGGGTGACACGGAATAGAGCAAAAGGGCCACAACTGCGATCCCAGAGATGGCCTTTGAAATCTGTGTTGATAAATGGCAACCACCAGACCTCCCAGAATTAATGAACATTACATCAAATGACTGGTTGACATTTTGAGTTTGGCATGTGAGAGATTGTAGTAAGAATAAATAATAATATTCTCTTGTTGGGTGATTTACATACTGTGCCTATCTTGGATTCAACATAGTGGTGGCTTTTATTTACCTAACAAGTAGTACTTTAAATCAATGCAGAGAATTGTTTGCCTCCATGTTGGTCTTGTTAGTTTCAATAACAATTTCTTAACTGAGCTAGGCCGATTCACCGTCTCAAAGGGCAGCAATCAACCTCAATCATTCATCGAATTTTGATCACAAAATTAACATAATCGAGTTTTCGATTATTAATATTTTATTTTATTTTTCTCAAAAAATAATCTTTTGAATAATCGGGATTCCAATATTTACCAAAATAATCGTGATTATAATTTTTTCAATAATCGAGCAGCCCTACTTTACAGTACATGTTTGCACAGACACAACCGGACTCGTTCATTACTTCCCTAAACTGACACACGCTACCGCTCGCTGTCCTCGCTCGTCCAAAAAACATTTTCTAGTGTGTAACTCATGCTCCAATCTTTCATCGATCGATGTGGATGTTGTGGATGCAACAGAGTATATGTTGCATTGCTGCAGCAACAATTAGGATGATCGCGATGAGTTCTGCCCATTCTGCCTCCATTGCTGTCTGCGGTCAGACCAAAACAAACTTGAGTGACTGGGGCCGTCCTTATCCCGCTTATTGCGAACCTCGACCCTACGTCATATCCCGCCCCTGTCAAGCCTACCCCCCCTCAACCCCCTGTTGATTCTACTGATGTCTGAGCGACACCGATGTCCGCATATCGGGCATCAAGTGTGAATAGGTGTGAATGACCCTCACGGTCGTACCTCTTGATTCTACTGATGTCTGAGCGACACTGATGTCCGCACATCGAGCATCAAGTGTGAATAGGTGTGAATGACCCTCACGGTCGAACCTCTTGATATAGAGAAGATGGAGGTCATGTGGGGAAACGGCTATAGACTATAGGCTATAGAATGGCTGAAGTCTAACTTGTGTCAGTAGATTATGCACATGTTATTTATTGTTATTGAGGAATGTTCTTTTTCAGTATATATATATGTATGTGTGTGTGTGTTATCGGTATTGGTATCGGTCTTGAGGAGCTGAAAGTTATCGGTTATCGGTATTGGTTCAAAAGAAAAGTTATAGTGCATTCCTACTAATACTCCCCAAAGCTTGTCTCTTGTTGATAAATAAACCACCCCTGCTTCCTCACTACATGCACTTACTCCCACTGACTGGGAGCTCCGCTCACTCTTCTAATTATTCAAGCCTTCAGGAGTGAGGCTGCTGTGCAGGTGTACTGCTGGCCTTAAAGAATGGAGCAGCTCTCACTAAAAAATACATTGGCAGTGTCACATGTTAGAAGGAAGGGGGTTTGCAGTGGACACTAGTCTTAAGAGCATGGCTGCCACTCAGCTCAGTTCCTGATATTCAGCTAAGTTCCTGATACTCAGCTTGCAGGGTGAAAGGGTGCTTTGAGGGATGGCTTGGCTTCTTTCACTTTCCTGGACCAAATAATTGTTGTTCTTGTTTTACAGCTCATTCCATTTTTAATAGGTCCAGGCTTTTTAAAGTACTTCGTAGAGTAAAGGTAGTGTCACCTTGTTCTGAAATGAATTTTGAATGAATTATTGAATTAAATGTAATGCTATTTGAACGTAGTGCCACCAGATGTTGGCAGAATGGCGTAAAATATCTCCCTACACACTACTCTATTTATGGGGAAAATGTAAAGCACTTTTAATGAAGACTTTCTCTACAATACATATCCCCATATTACAATATTTCATAAATATCAGAAGCACTAGAATTCATAAAGAAAAGTAAACAGCAGACACATTTTGCCTCATAGGCTTTCCTATCGTGTGTTTCACCCTCTATAAACAGTATTTACCAGTGTTTATGCATCATTTTTTTAAACTCATTCTTAGGAGACCCAGTTGAATCAAGTAGCTATCTTAGTATAGTCAGTAGAATGTTTTTCAAGGAAATCAAAATGAAATATTTTCCACTGTGTTCATGGCTGCTCTGATTATTGTATAGCTGCCTGGTTTAAAATACCCAGCCTCACTAAACCATGCAGAAGAAGGGACTATTGTCACAGAAATGTGTTCCACGTGTTTGCCATTAGCCTCTGTCCCTGTCAAACTGATGTCCGCTTATAGGCAACAGAGGGCCACAAAATAATTATTCTATGTTATAATTTGGAGTATGTAACAATTTAGAAGTTGTGGTATAAACCAAATTGTTCCCTTTGACCTTTCACATGTGCTAATTGAGTAATATACAAAAGTAACGTATAAACAACATGTATTGTACTAGAATAATATACATGCAATATACATATTGATGCCTTGTAGTGGTGCAACAGATCACTAGTTACCCATGATCCGGACGGATCAACCCTCACAGTTCGGGACACAAGTGATCCGTGGATCGGCTGACTATGCAAAAAAATTAATAAAAATTTGTACGTTCACGTGACCGTCGCTTGTTTAAAGGACAATTCCGGTATTTAGCACATTGAGCCCCCTTTCTGGTTTGTCTAGGATGAAATATAGTGGTTGCCATCGAAAAGTTGACTATTGGTCCAGTCTCGGGTATTCGGCTCGTTTCGAATCGCCCCTGCCTGATTCAGAAGGGCTGGCTATGGTTATTCACAAACCTGTCCTTAAAACAATCCTAAACGTTTGTTTTCAGAAATGTGCAACTCACCGAGTGGTTAGTGGTGTTGGTTGATGTTCCTAATCAAGTATCGTAGTGAAATACAGTTTCTGTCGTGTTTTATTTGGCATTTTGTAAATCCCATCGAAACGGAAACTGGACCAGAAACGGAAAGCGGGCTGTTTACGTTTGGTTGTAGTCTTTTCGCTTGGTTCCCCGTATTAACAATAGGGCTAGAACTGAGCGAAAAGAATACAACTAGCCTCTCTTTTACTTTTCCGAACAACGAGCAATGAGTCTGCCAACAGAAATCAATTGATTTACAAAATGCCAAATAAAACACGCCAGAAACTGTATTTCGCTACAATACTTGATGAAAAAAAAAAGTGACAACTATTCCCTTATTTCTCAAATCTGAAATTCAGAGCCTGAGCCCACAGCTGTCAAGCACAAATAAATTAGCTAAAATTTCTACCCAACAATGATTATCAAATGTCATAAGAGCTTAAAGTTTTTCCAACCTTCTAATTTTTTTATTATTGTGCTTCATTGACAACTAATAATTATCCCTAATAGTAGAGCTGTATGGTATGGACTAAAATGTATATCACGGTATGATTATAGGCATAGACGGTAACAGTATTATATCACAGTATGTTAATTGTATCTTCTAATTTCGATATAAATGCTTCTGAAGGGGTAAAATAGTTGGTTAGGCAGCAAAACTGCATGAAAAAATGCAAAATCTTTTCTCAAGTTACTTCCATCTCTGAAAAACACTAATGTTTAATTATATGGATTTCTTTCTCCACTTGCTCACTGACCTTGCCGTATAGTTACGGCATAGGCATCTCAATTTGGCTGAAGTGTGTGCGGGCAGGTAACGCGCCCCTGGGATTGATTGTTTTGACCATATCCTTACACAGGTAAACAGTGATGCCGTTTGTTATCTCGTTCCAACGCTGGGTTTTTTGGTCGTAAGGACTGGCTTTGGAAAATGCCTGCGGAAGCGATGTCTGTGGAAGACATGCAGAGATCAGCGTCTTTCTTGTACGGTATGGAATGAGAGCTTGTGTAGGGACTATTGCGCAAGCGCGCCTGCGTGCTTGCACAATAGCATACTGCCTGAGAAGACAGTATCGCTGTCAAATCTGTCCCTGGGGAAAGTAATGTTGAATGCCGAATTGAAAAAAGAACTACGTTTCGTTACCATATTTTCATTAGTTGCATGTTACTTAACATTTGACATGAAAAAGTAGTTAGGTTGCTGTATAAACGCGTTACTTACTTTGTAACACGTTACACACAACACTGTCTACCGGTCACACCGGTAACGTCAAAATCCATACCGTAGCACAAATTCATACTGGTGTACTTTCTATACCGTTTATACCGTACACCCCTACCTGATAGACTGACAAAGATGCATTTTATGCTTAATATGTATCATAATATGCGATCAAATATTTTTGAGGATGATATCCAAACCCAATTCCTTTAGTGTCTGAGACCAAACGGTTGAATCCTGTGTTATTTTGACATTTTAAGAAATGTAAAACTTTTTTAACGTATTGCTGAGCCCCACTTCAAACAAAGTAAAACTAACAATACACATTTGTTATACAAATCATGAATAACTCCCTTAGTAGAAAGACGAAGATGTGCTGCTTGCTCCTTATGGAAACAGACATGAGATTGAGTCAATATTTGTCAGTGAAGCATGTGGCTGTTAAAAAGCTCTCACAGATTTTATGGTTGTGTCATAAAATGGTGGTCATGTTAGACATGTCAAAATGTGTGTGCTTGTTAATAAGAGAGGCTGCAAGAGGAAAAATATTATTCTGGCCATACAAGTGCAGAACATTTTTGAAGTTTTGGTATCTTGGATATATTGCATGTGCAGGACACATCTTGTGGTGTAAGTGTACAAACTTGTTTAGTCCAGTAGCTCATAAACCTTTATAAATGTTGTTCATTAAAAATGTATGTTGCCTGTATAATTGAGGTTGTTTAAACCAACCCCACCCACACTACAACTTCATCATAAGGTAGCTCATTTGATGGGGAATGAATAGAAGCGTGGCAGAAGTAATATTCAATCTTTAGTTTATTTCCTAAAGAAACTTAGTCTTCCTTGAAATGTACATAATAAAGAAATAAAATGCTGTAGTTAGGTTTAATAGGTTTTGGATCAATGCCTACTTTGGGGAGAACAAAGGTCACTTCCTGAATATTAGGGCTGAACGATTTGGGGAAATAATCAAATTGCGTATTTTCTTTTTTGGACCAATATTGTGTTTTCTTTTTAAGTTCTTTATGTTCCCTATTATTCACTAAACATAAGTAATAAATACTTCTATACTATTGCCAACACAACATTGAAAGCAGTCAACATATAAACTGCTCTTTCCTGTAGGCCAGGCCTATCTGTTGAGATTAATTGATGCATGAATTGATATTATATCTTTATTTAACTATTGAATTGTAAAAGAAAAATAAATATGATAATAAATGTTTATATAAATAAATAATATATCCACTGTAGTCCTGCTGCACGTGAAATCCTTGTCTAGAGTCACCAAAGGTTATGTTGACATTTTTAATGTTGGAACAATCGCTTGCCCACTCAGACCGCTGTGCTCGTAGCTACTATGGATGGGTCAGAGTATTCGATTATTCGTTCCCGAGCGTCAAACCCGATATTTAACATCTGGACCGTTAACATTTTTCCCATTCCAATTAACGAACGAAACTTATGTTGGTTCTGTAGCACTATTAATTTTTTTATTATTAATCATGTACAGAAAAACCATATACACAATACACAAGCATAAATATTAATATATATGCATACAACACAAACAAACAACACCAGGTATGCTACTGAGTGTGGAACGGGGAGGGAGTCTGACATCATTCAAAAGCGCATTGTGTTAATTATGTTGTTAGTTTACAGAGTGTAGGCCTATTCTGTTGGTATAGGAGGCTAGCAATGTCGAAGTCCTGCAAAAGCTCTGCCTGGGCACACTTCAAGAAAATAGAAGACAATCGTGTCCAGTGTGGGATATGTGGAACTAAATTATCTTACCATGACTCCACGTCAATGATGCTATCGCATCTCAAGTTGCATCCAACTGTCAAAGTAAACGAAGATGAGGGACCCACCCAATCAAGTATGGCAACATTTATTCACCCTCGCAAGTGTGACAGAAGCCACAGCGAAAAGAATTCTGCCGTAATTGCCAGCATGGTGGCTAAAGATATGCTGCCTATTAGTACAGTAGAGGGGAGGGGGCTTCAAGAATTAATGGCATACATAGAGCCAGAGTACACGGTTCCGTGTCGAAAAACCATCACCTCGCGTCTCGAAAAGATGAATGCTGAATGCTCAGTCTGTTCGCAATGCTAACCCTTTTTTCTGTTCTGCATTATTATGTTAGCCTAATTGAAGTATTTACAAGAATAAATATAAATTTATTAATACCAGAATAAAAGTGATAATTTACTGTTAGTTTGTTTTTTTCCGTTTAAGATATTAAGTGATTACTTGCCGATGATCCATGGCTGCCTTTGTGAATGTTGGCACACATAATAATCGATTATTTGTTCATACCACTCACTGATTGTTTGACCATGAAAAATTTGAGATATTCACATCCCTAGTAGCTACCTTGATGTAGGGCGGACTTTGATTCGTTTTGATGGTTATTTTTGGGGAAAGTGCTTTGGGGAAACCAATTGCATTCAGATTTGACCTTTTCTTGCTTTTTCATTTAAACTCGGGAGGTTGGCTTCTAAGAATGGCAGACTAATGGTGCTAATATTGATGATCAAATTAGGTGACATGGTAGTTTATTTTCTGTATCTTCAAACAGATCCCTTTTTTTACAAAACTATTTAAGATAGGTTACTGATTTTAATAACCCTGTTGGGAGCCATGGATAATTTTCTTATATTTTAAAAATTACTCTCTCTGGGCAAGGACATCAAATTCAACTGCTGGTCGTGACGACGAAGGGTAAACTAAAAGGAACTTCGATGTCACGAAAAGAATGCTACTTGTGTTCAGAGCAGTGTGGAATTTTCACAAACTGGCAAAAATTAATTATTTTACTCAGGTTCTCTACATTTTCATTCAGTAACAGCGATAAAAGGGTTATGTTGAAGATCATATAAGACATGATTTTGGGTTCACTAGTTCACAAAAGCTTCCAATATTCAAACAAGCTGTGGAAAACATTAGAACACAAAGAATCATGATTATGATTGTTCACTCTAGGCTGTTTCAGGTCACTCCTGCTAAAGCAATCATAGATCTCACAGACAAAGCCCTGTCATACTTTGTCTTTCCCCGAAACCCCCCCCCCCATCCCAGCCCTCAATGTTTTTCTCCCCCCTGAGCTCTTCCTGTGCCTTGGTGATGTGGATCTGAGTCGATGTACTACGAGAGGGGCGTATGTTAGGGAACTAGGGTAAGGAGGGTTGAGGGTGGTGGTGCGAGCTGCGAGGCTTGTACAACTAATTCAGCTCATTAAAGAGTTGCGCAGCGAGAGCAGCTGTCCTCCATTGTCAGACTGAACATTTTCATGGAGCCCTTCATGGGTACTGGGAATGCTGGGAGGAGGGAAATGGAGAAGGGACAATGATAAATAAAGCGAGGAGGTAAGAGAAGGCACAATATAACAAGACTTCCATTGGCAGGAGTACACGTCAATGTTTTATTTTGTCTCGCCGCTGTTTGAAACATTGTGGGTATGTGGTTGGACCAGGGTCTAATAATAAACTGATTCCATTCTAACCAATTCTGCATCGAGCAGAAGAGAAGAAAGGGAAAAAAGGGCTGTGCTTTAATGCTAGGCAAGAGAGGGCATATAAGGGGTAAGAGGAGGAGGGGAGGCTTAAGGAAAGGAATGGGGGAGGGTAGAACTGTATTATGAATGGGTTGTCTTTAGACCACCCTTCCCCCAACACACGCACACACAGAGGTTTTCACAGGCTGCTGAGGTTGTGTTTGGAATGAGAGGGCTGCCTGAAAGTTCCAGGATTCCTGAATCCTTGAGGCATGTGGTCTGATTAGTGGGCAAAACCCACACAGTAGGAGGAGTAGTCTCCCCCCCCCCCCTTCTCTTACCCGCCTGGAATTTTAGACTAACCAAGAAAGAGCTGGCAAAGTTTGTGCAACATGTTTGTTTTAATGCAGAGCTGTGTGTTAAACCATTTTCTTCCTTCTACTTTGTCCATTTTGCTGGGTCAGCAGAGTATGTAAATACCAAAATCTACTGTAAGAAGACACTGGGCCATTTTATTGTCAGTAAACGCTTAGTTTGTTGCCAGAAAAAGAACCTCCTTAAATGTTTTTCTACTCTTAAGCAAACAGATATTATCTTGTCTCATGTTCAGAAATCATCAGATGGTAAATTGTACCGTAAAATTCTGGAATTACAATTCTGACTTTTCTGTTAGCAGCATCAAGCATTAGATTTATTATTGTTCTTCGTAATACCTACATCTGCTTTGAGGTTAATTCCAGACTGAGGAGTGCTTTCATACATAAGAACATGACTTTAAAATGTGGCTGCTATCCCGGGGACAGGATATAGGCCGTCTGAAGATTTATATATATTGCGATGTAATACTGTTAATTAATGTATACTCAGTCAATGTTTTGTTGACAGATTTTTTTCTTACTTTTATCTAATAATGCTTTCAGTTCTGCTGAACTCAACTTAGTTGTTTAATTGCTGTTAATATCATGTGAATATCTTTCCCTCTCCCATCTATGTTTTTACTTGTTCGAGCATATACAATGGGAAAACTGCCAACTTTTCGTATTGCAAACCAGTTAACCAGCCTTTCTGGTGCTTGACATGATATTATAACTGATAAATGCTGACAGACTAGCTAATCCATTTTACAGTGGGTGGTATGATGGGGATCAAAGTTGTTGTATTTTGACTGAAGAGGTTGTCTGTGCTTTTCCCCCGTGTTACATTTTGCTCAATGTCAAAAGGCTATCTGCCAAGAATAGTGCAGCAGCCTGCATTTCAGAAAGAGAAACTGGAGAAGCAAGATAGTTCATGTGCGTGCTCTGTCTCCTTAAAGCCAATGTGAGAGGTTGGCTCAGAAAGAGAAGCTTTTATAGGCTAGAAGTACTGTAGATCTCTAATCCAGATTGTAAGCCTGTTTTTAAACATAATTAATTATGTGCTGGTTGACATAAATAACTCTCCCTTTATGTGAAATTTGGAAGCATTCATGCCCTTCTACTTATTTTTCTTTCTCTCTGAGCATTTGCTTTCTTGGTTCTGTGTGCATTTATGTCTGCTTCCAAGTTTAGAAGTATAGATTTGAGATGAAAGGATTTTCTTTGCCATTCTAATCCACGCAGACAGCTAGACCCTTGTCGTTTTTCCCGTCTTCTTTTAGTTATTTGTTATTTTGTTATTTTGCTTTGTTATTCACCCACTGAATGCAGGTCCTTTCTAATTCACCCTAAAAAGGGTTTCTGAAGAGGATTATGCCACTGATAGAAATTAAAGGGAGAATATTTCCATCTTGTGGGACCAAAAATGTCTGACATTCAGTGGTTTAACAGATGCTCCTAATTGTAATTGACAATCGTATTTGCCGTTTCCCTGAAATACACAAATAATTAGAAAGATTTGAATCAAAGTGAAGTGGTTCACTTGGCATTGGTTTGAATGCTAATGATAATCCTTCGGTTTAATTTATTGTATTCAAATTTGTCTTTGTGGATGAATGAATTTGTCCTTTAAAGTATGGATGTTGCTAACATGAATCAATATTCCTAAACACAGTTTGAGTTTATCTAAATGTTTTTAATTCAAGGTTTATTTAAAAATACTTTTTTCATGCAAACCCCAATAATATATTTGAGTAGTGCAATCATGTGGTTAAAATGTATATAGTGTAAAAAGCAACAAGACTTTTTTAGGAATTACCTTGCTTTGCATATCAGACCGTAGATTAACATGTTAAATATGATAGGAGACTAGTTCAAATCCAGGGCGTTTAAATTTCTTTATTTAGACCTATCATGTTGCTTGGGAATCTGCAGATGTGCATTACTTAGAATGTTCTCTACTGGAAAAGGCCTGATCGGTGGAACCATAACCATAACCAACATAATATTGCTCACCATTAATCTTGGATCCAGAGGACTGATTTTATTAGGAATTACCTTACCTACAATTCTGAAGAACTATATTTTATAGAGTGTGTGTGTGTGTGTGTGTGTGTGTGTGTGTGTGACTTAACCCTAATAAAAGCTACCTGACAGGCCAAGCTCTGGTCTCCGATTGTCTAAATGCCTTACTTTGGGAAAATAATTTAAATGTCTTACCAGCTTGCAGTTGTAGAAGTTGTTGGGTCTTTACTTTAAATGACCCTGCCAGACACAATGTTCAGACTGCAAGGTATGTCGGGAGATATTTACTGCCAAGCGAGAGCCATCCCTTACTGAAACAGCTGAACAGCAGCCTTCTCTTTGGCACCGTGCAGAGAGTAATGTTTGTCAGTTTTGTGGATTGCCTATAGCTTGAAAAAGCTATTTGGGGAAAGTGTTAAAGAGAGCTTCCATCGGCACACCAGGTTTTTCCTAATCATCATATTGTGATCAGGGTCTCAAGCTGTCGAAATGTACCCCAAAACCAAATCATAACACTCAGAATATGCGATAGATGCAAAGTTGTATAATAATGTCATTTTATGACATTATTACGTCCATGGTGCATTGCACGTAAGCCTTGGTCCAGCCGGACATTATTGGAACTCTATCTCATCCGGTTTACAGAGTGTTCCGTTAAGCAGATATAAACTGGGCTACTTTTGTTTACTTTCGTATTTAGTATTCGACCTGTGGAGATAATATCTTGCTGATTATAAATTTTTTTGATAGCTTTGTTGTACAGATTATAAGGTTGCTAAAGCGGCTGCCGTCACATTTGACATGTTAATTTTTGTATGACTATAAATAAAATAATTTGCCAGGACATTCCCGGAAATGCTATATTGTTATCAACGGAATGCATTAATTGTTTCTTTATTTGTAAGCTTTTGTTGGGTAGCATGAAGACCATCTAAATGGGGTTAATCTAACGAAGGTCCATAGTGTTAGGCGAAAGCCGCCTTTTTCCCCATAACAAAGGACTTTGAAGGTAAATACAGATACATTTCAGACGACGAATTGAGAATCAGGGTGTGCTCATTTGTCTTTAGTCTTTGGACTATAAACACTTGGTTAAATCGTTTTGTAAATCCAGAGCATTGACCTTCTATAAATATCGCTCTGTTTGCATTATTTACCACATTAACAGGATTTAATGTCATAGGTCATGTATTGAGCCTGCACCTCTAGTAAAGATATTGTCTTATGCCAGCGGGCTTTACAGGCCCTGCTGTTTTTGTTTTCAATGCTGTTGTATTTCTTCAGACAAGAGTGCTCCATGCGTCAAAGTCACCCCTGCCAGTATAGTGTTCTCCTATGAATGCTGATGTGCACAATGGGAAGTGCATCGGAGTGTCCTTCAATACACCAACCCTGCAATATATGTAATACAAAAAACAACAATGCTTATCCCATTAATTTTTCCATCCCTTCATGCAGTATTTTCACCCATGGCTGGGCCTTAGCCATTTAGTCAGCAATCCAGTCAGCTGGGATTTTTCATACTTACCATAGATATTGGTTGGACGAGAATGAGAAATTCTGGCCGACATCATTCCAGTCTCCATAATAGGAACAGAAAAGATAGAAGCTATAGGGCTTTATTAGTGAGCATCTATAATTGGATTCCAAATGCCAAGAGTAGAAAGAAACCATCCGGTTTTTTTCTTGGCTAGCAGGACTAATGGTTGGATGCAGTGGATAGGATCTAGCATGAACGATACAGTTACAGCTAGCTAAACAAAAATCTTTGACTATGTCCATGAAGAAAGACATTCATTTGCCATGACCTTAGTTTTCTATTAATCGATTTGAATCCGTTCTGTATCCATCTTAATGGACCTGTCGCTAAGCTCCACCCTTAGAACGCAGATGAGCCAATGACATTCCAGCCTCAACTATACTCGCACATCAGCCCGGACAACTCCATTGAAAACAACAGGGAGGAGGCATAATATAACAATTTAACGGTGGATTTAGTTTTTGTAAAAACATAACAAAAAAAACATGGTAAAATGATGTGCTTGGGTTACATGTAATACGGTCAGTCGGTATCCCGAGAGGCTGCAGAATGGGGGTATATTTCATCTCTTTTCCCAAGCCACAATGGGACAAGAAAGTGTATAATGTGGATCAGACTGTGTCGCAGGCAAGAATACCAACTGAATTTAATCATGGTATCGGCGTGACTTAGCGACAGGGGAATTATGTTTGTTTTGATTATCAGTTTCGAATAATACTAACTAGTTAGTCACTAAATGTTTTGGTCAGCTACAGATCTCCCAGGTTACGTTGCTAAAACTAGAGGAAAAATATAATCTTTATGGCAACCCATCATACTAGGTCAGATGTCCCGATCCGATCCTCGGTATCGGTCCGATATTAGCCCAGAACGCTGGATTGGATATCGGAGGGGAGAAATAAATATGATCCAATCCGTGCAGCGTCATGTAATAACAGTAGTCGCCGATTAGGCGCATGCGAATGAGAACTAGCGCATAAGAACATAAGAAACCTGTTGAACAGTCATGTCAGCAGTGCGGCAGTATTGCTGTTGCACGGCTCTCCTCGACTTTTGCTGAGCGCGATCACGCAGTCAGGCGGGCACATCAAAAGCTCCTGCCTAGGCTAGAGCCGATCACTGCTTTGCTTGTGGCAATCACAAAAGCTTACCATTTTCTGACGTCCAATCAATTAAAATGATTAAACAATTGGAAATACAATTATTATATATCGGGCGTTTCTGTGTCGGGACCCCCGTTTATATGGCTAGAGGCTAGCTGCTTCTTACATATCCAATGTACTCCCGGAAAAAGCTAACGTAAACTATCTTTTTCATGTCATGCCATCTTCACAAACAATATATTTTCATGCCATATGAAAGAGACTCCAAGGAATCCAACGGTATAAGCCTAATCATTTTGTGAGCTTATCTCGATTAACTAGATGTGAAAGAATAACGTCAATAACACTTCCTGGTTACTACAAGTGATGACACACACACACACTTGATTCAACCATTTCAAACTATCAGCTGTAATAGCTCAGCTATTCTATATATTATCTTATTTGTTCGAGAGTAAAACAAAGTATCAGACTGATATTGGTATCGGCAGATATCCAAAGCTGCCGTATCTGTATCGGATGTGAAGAAGTGTTATCGGGACATCCCTAGTCGGTTACATGCAAAAGGTGTGTGTGATTGAAACACGTACCACATATCAACATGTCTTTTTTGTCCTGGGTAAAGAGTCGCTAGAAATCCTTAATTTCACCAATCTTCTAGTCTGAGCACACATTCAATAAAATGCGATCAAATAATGTAAAGTGTAAAAATGTGTACGTCCATATTCAATGTTTTAAAAAGCTCTCTCTGTTACAAAGTAATTTGCTATATCCAATTTGTTTCACTATAGTGGGGAAAGGACATTTCTGACAAGGCCTCCTTTTCGGTAAAATGTAAGGGGGCGTATGTCCAGTTACTTTAGCAGAATTGTTTTTGCAATTTAGACGGCATTGAAATATGAAAAACAATATCGTCTTGTATTTAGAAATCCAACGTTTGCTAGTTGGACCTCACCTGGATTGTGAGACTAGCGATAATTGCAAATAAAATAATTCATACCCAATATTTTTTGAGCAGACTATTTTTGATTTGTTGTGGTCAATGAGAAATTGAGCACCCACAAGGTAAGACACCATTGTTCACCTTGTAAAACCATCTCATGTATCAAATTATTTATTTGCATGTATTGCTCTCTACACTAAATAGACACAGATATACGCAGTAGTGGTCAGGGGAAGGCTATATGCAAGGCGATTGATGAGGGGGAAGTTAACAAGTAGATTAGCTTGGGAGTTTAGTCCTGCAAGTAGAGCCGCTTCGTTCCATCTGGAAAATTATATTATTTAAATGAAAAGCATTATAAGAAAGATTAAGATGCAGCCTGTTCTTTAGAGGTGCTGTAGGTCAAATCTTGGAGTTGTAAAGAGAGAGCAGAGGAAAGTCAAAAAGTGAAAGATTTTGAGACTTAACAACCAATGAACTTCTAACCCCAATTTATGTCCAATTAAGTTATAAATGGTTAAGATTGTAAACTATATATCAGAAAATTATGTTTTATGAAACCCATGGCAATCTCAAATTATTTCAGTCTATGGATTTAATACTATTCATCCAGGCTGATTTAATGTTTGGAGTCTATTTTCCCTCCTGGCTATGTAGCAAAGCGGTTGACTAATTAGCATACACTCGTTCCAAGCCAGGCCACTCACTCACCTAAATAAATGGTGTTTTGTTAAAGGGGAACTGTCTGCCTCATACGATACGATACTGCTTTCTTTGTCAGTAGGGCACTGAATTTATTTTGCGTCCCTGGGAACGGGTGTTGTACTGCTACATACTCGCAAAATAAATATCAGATAAGCTGGTCTTTTTGTCGGAATGGTCCAGGATCGTAACATGCGTATTATATAAGAAAATTGAAGAGCTTGACAGTTCCCCTTTAACAATGTCTTCAAATGAATTGTGAAAAACCCATGCTGAGATTTTTTCTAACTTATTGTTTTCTCTGCATATCATGATGCCATTGACATCATTTACTTTCCACATAACAGAATATTTTCTCTTGCAATCACAAGTTGATATGCTGATGTGCGATGGTTCTTTGGCGTAGCTTAAAAGTATTTGGTCTTCTTATAAAGTGGTCAGGGCATGCTAGAGTCTGGCAGCATGGCAGTTCTCATGTCTGACAACCAACAAAAATTTATTCTAGGCCTAGTCATTGTTCCAATCGCTTTATTTTTTTTATTGACATAATCACGGCCTTACTTTATATCCCAAACACTTCTGTTATCTCCAATCATAAGATATCATCTAATTGCGATAAATTAGACCAAAATTGAGATCGCGATTTCGTATGCGATTTTTCTTTTTAAAGTTTCTTATCTGTATTATTCACTAACACAATCAATAAATCATTTTATCTTACGACCAACACAACATTGGAAGCAGTCAACATATAAACTGCTCTCTCTTTTAGGCCAGGCTTATGTTTTGCGATGAATTGTCGCAGGAATTGATCTTTATTTAACTATTGGAGTAATAGTTGTAAAAGAAAAATAAATACGAATCTTACTGATCTCCAGTTAGTAAAAGTGAGAAATCACGCAAACAAAATATGTTGCTCTTTCAATCAAAAAATATGTAGATAACTCAAAGCTATTGTATTAGACATGTAATATGTAAACATGTTAAATGTGCAACTTGACCACATGTCAATGGTGGTGGTAGCGAAAAACTCGCGTGCTGTACTGTTTATCCAGTGTCTTTACCCAAGCCTTAAATCTGACCATGTCCGACCATGTCCCTCTGTTGAGGGGCATCATATCTTTCGCTATGAACTCCGCTATCTCCTTAGTCATTTTGCGGTGCCATTTTGAATCGCATTCATATATACTCTCTATAATTTCGTCAGTGATCCCTGCCAGTTGATATTCGGTCCGGTGGTCGGGTTTTTTGTCATCCAAGTGCAAATACCAACGAGTCCGAGACAAGTCCGTGACAATAAATAAACGTCTCGAGCCCGGTCCATTAATCCAGCGTCTTTACCAAAGCTGTAAACCTGGCCATGGTCCCCGTGTTGATCATATCTTTCCCTATGAACTCCGCAATCACCAGAGTAATTTTGCGGTTTTTGAATCTTCATATGGAGTTGTACTCTTGATTATTTTGGTCAGTGATTACTGCCGGGTGGTATTTGGCCTGCTTGACAACCTGGGGGCCTGTTTTTTGTCTTTTTTTTTTTCTGATTCCGACCCTCTGATTGGTTAGATTGTGTAACATTAAAACAAACACTCTATATATTTTTATCGCAGCCTTTGCGATTTGCAAATCACGTTCTATTACATTGCAATGTCGATTTGAATTAGATTAATTGTTCAGCCCTACTAGATACATGCATTTAATCTCATGCTGCTGTTACACCCTGACATCAACGGTGCTCTTATATAATCTTTTACTTCTGTAGATGGCTTTTGGATAGATTTAAGTCTTCAAAATGATCACTAGAAAGAATTTGAAAGGTCATTAGCATCTGCCTAATGGGAACCACAACAAATGGTAGCAAGACCAAACACCCCTCTGCCCCTGGACAGTTGGCTTGCCAGAACTCCCTAGTATATAAGCAAGGGTACCGTCTGTGCTAGTGGGTAGCAGCTGTAGTCACTAAAGAGGGAAGAGGGTCCTCAATGGCAGCCATGACTGTTTATTTTTATCTGGGCATTAGCAGATTAGGCACTCCAACTAACAAGGTCATCAAACTGTGGTGGCTGTGAGTGGCGGACCTCAGCTTAGCGGCAGACAAAGGGCCAAATGGAGTCAGAGGGGTTTGTTATTTTATTTCCTTTTTTTTAAATATATATATATATCCTCTCATAGCTGACTTATTAGTGATTTAAATTAACTGGAGAGCTCACGGTTGTAATCTATTTAGAGAAGCGCTAACGGCAACTGTGTGCCAGCTAACCGTATCGTGCCGACACGTCACTGCTAGTCCTGATTAGGGAAGCATCTTGGGGACAGTTGAGGGCTCCATCTGCTATCACTGATAGAATTGTCTTGTTGGTTTATGTGTTTGGTTTTATTCAACTGCTGTTGTCATATTGAAGTTAATACAAAGCCCACTTGGGGAATAAATAATAAGGCGGTTTTGCCCATTAAATTGTAATTTCCCCTCATCCAATGTGACAATTAATGTTGCAATATACAGTGATGTTACAACATGACCAAATATGTTGGCAAATATTGTGACATTTAAACTAGCCTTTTTCTCAACCAATTTTGTCTGTTTAGATTTTCGTGACATATTTTACTAACCACAGAAATCATTTCACTCCGGTGTGTAAATACATAGGCCTTTGAAAGTGTAGTGCAGAAACTACTGGCAGCCATTAATAGTGCCCATCACCCTCCATTAAGCTAGACATGGTTCAATAGGAGTTTTGTGAGACAGCCAGTGGTAGAGGTCAATCATGGTACTAAGCTGTGTTAAAGCAGCAGCAGTGGCAGCAGGATGGAACAGGGCAGCGTGTGTTAGTGAGAGCAGCCATTTGCCCAGCCCTATTTTGCAGACAAGAGTGCTCTCAGGCATGGACACCCACGCACATCCTCACTCTCACTGTTATACACATGGTTCTTCAACCCAACCCCCATATTCCACGACAAGATGAACTGCTATTGCCTTCCCTGCAGCTGCTCCTCACATGCTTTCTTCCAACAGCCTCAATTAATATACATCGAAAGATTCAATGTATATTAATGTTTGTCAATGTAGTATTGTCAGATAATTAAAAATCTCATAATTGCCCCCCCCCCCCCCCCGTTTCCGATCTGCAACTAACAGTGCATGAAAGATTGCAGCAAGCACAGGTTTACTCGCCTCTTTTTTTTGGTCAAAATGTCAACGTTCAAATATCAAAAATAAAATATGTGTTGATAGATGGTCCAGAGCAACATATCAAATGTTTGGAAAAGCACCACCCACAAAGGAGCCTCAACAACAGGGAAACGGTTGAACAGAGAACGTCCATAAATAGATTGTGGTTAGGGTCTCTGGGGAAATCGCAAAGCCCGAATAACAACTTGTTTTCCTTCTGTAATATGCAAGGCTGGACTTTTGGTCTAATCTGATAGTCCTCACTGTACATTCAAGAGTTTTTATTTATGTGTGATGTTAATATACAAATTCATTTGTGGCTTTTGAAATATAAGTCTTTTGAATGCTTGCTGGAATTCCTTAGTGTATGTATCTCTGCATGAACCAGGTTTCAATAGTTAGGTGGTTCATAGAAAATGCTGAGCATTACACAAAGGACACCTTCTATCTTGTACTGATCTTGCAAGCTCTTTTACTGGTCAAATCCCAAGACATGTAACAAGGGGCAGTGTGAATCATGCGTATTTGGATGGAAATATAGGTGGTCGAGCTTTTTATGGCAACCTCACAGATTGTTGTCAGCTTTTGCCTTTGGTGTAAGATAAGATTTATAACTATGGAGAGGGCTGGCGACAGAGAAATCCCTCGAGGCTCAGCTCAGCTTATCTGGATTTCTGCTCCTAGGGCAGCCTCTGTCCCTGACTGAGACCAAGTGGGTGACCTTGACAAGAATGTAGCTCATTATTGCAATAGATACCGCTGTTGTCAACTGACCTATGGTCTGAGTGGGAGTCTGAGCAAAGGGAGCCCAGAGGCAGGCATCACAGTCACCAGTATATTTAAACCTTTGGATCAAGGCTGCACAATATAGTATCCAGTTCCTTTGTTGAACTTCTCTGATACCGCAATAGTCAGTGAGAAGACGGAATTAACAGATTATTTTATAGTGTATTTTGCATGGATTTTGCTTGGTGTCAAAATTCACCACTATCTGGTTAATTCAATGGCTTTGAGCAGAATTTTTTGTTTTTTGGTTGTTTAGCGCAACAAAAAAGGCAAGCCTTACTGGGTTATCGTGCTTACCCAGTACGGCCCGATAAATACTGACAAACATAGCTAGGGTATTCATCAGCATTGCGCAAAGCTACACAAAGTTTACAACTGTACAATTTGATAAATAAGTAGGCACTTAAGCACAGTCTGCAGAGCATGGTAGACTTGCTGTGGTCAAGTTTCTCTAGGCCAGTGGTCATCAACCTTTTTAAGCCAAAGATCCCTGACCTCAGCCTTGGTGAAAGGCAAGATCTACCTATTGAAGCGTTGAGAGAAAAAACACAGCCCAGATTTTACTTCCAACTTGAGTTCTTTTATTTGGCTAATTGTATTGGCTTTGTAGTTCTTAAATGTTTTTATTAATGGGGTCAATTTTTTTTGCGTTAATTCTGACTTCCTGTTGCAGTTGTGTTTAGTTTACTTTCTTTAGCAGCTGACCTTTGGGAAAGCCATTAGCCGTCCTGGCTTAAGATGGATGGAGTCAAAAAGTTGAACTTTCCGCTTCTGATATCCTGTAAGTGTGGGGGAAACCCTGTCTATGGAACCCCAATGACAGCCGAGTACGCAATAGAGGGATTCTCACGTGGGAAAGATGATGGTCAATTGGGAGCTACTCTCACCAGTAATCATAACAGAAGCCAAAGTACTTTAGCAAAATTGGTACTGAGATGGAATTCCGAAATGGAGTATAACTGTACTGTATAATGTACAGTACATTTTCACAATGTTTTCTTTTGTTTTTCTTAAGGGGAAAAAAACGTGTGCAAAGGCAAGCAAGCCACACAGCATGGCCGCTGTCCGCAATGTTTGTTAACGCAAATGTCTTGTGTTAAATCGTGAAATTGCTATTACGATTTGCAAGAGCTCCGGACTGAAGAATCAGGACTAGATTGTTCGGGAATGGAAACGGTTATGTTCAACTGTTTTGGTCATGAAGTGTTTGGAATGCAACGATTTTGCAATAACAGCAGACCACACACTTTTTTTTAAATGTACCTTCACCTATCGTTGGGTGTGTGGTCTCTCATCTATTAATACGTTTATCAATTTGAAAAATTGTCCAGTGTGTGCCAGGCCCTTGATGAATGTAAAGCACGGCTAGGCTGAATTGTTGTGGTCGGTCTGTCGAGAGAAAAGATGAAACATTCTGAACTCCCAGCAGAATCAGTCCTTGTTCTGTTTTTCTTATTTGCAGGGACTATCGTGGAACTTTCTGAATTCAGCTGGCGATGAACATGGAACAAATTTTTTGTTAATTAACATTCATATATTATCATCATCATAAGAAATTATTGCCTTTTTAAGCTGAAATCTAATTTGAAAGGCCTTGATGTTTTGAAATTCAACTGGCACTTTGACCTATGCCTAGGTTTTGTTATTTCTGTTATTGCATTAAGGAATAAGCCCGTCAAGCTGATAGTCTATTTGAATAGCCTTTATGGTTTTAGTTCATAGTTAAAGAGATGCTATTAAACAATCAGATTTAAAATTAAATATACTCCCTTTGCGTTAATTCTACATTTTAATATCCATTATTACAAGCTTCAGTCGTAAGAATTAAAAAAGTGATTAGTCGCGATTAATCGCAACAAATTGTGTGATTTAGTTTTTTAACAGCCATAGTATTTTTTTTAAGTCAGATTTGTTAAAGCAGGGTATAATACACATATTTTTACAAAACAGTCTGAGAATTAAGTGTTTATCTTTCAATTGGCAAATAGATGTTTTGATAACTTTGGCATTGTAGTCTCCGATTGTTGTTTCCGAACCCTGCATTCCACTAGGGCTGAACAATTTGGGGAAATAATCTAATTGTGATTATTAAGGCAAAATTTGTGATTGCGATTTAGTATGTGATTTTTATTTTGAAAGTTCCTTATCTTCTTTATCATCTCAAGTAAAAAATCATTCCATAGTAGGACCACCACAACATTGGAAGCAGTCCACATATAAATGTTTCTTTTGTGTTGGTCAAACTTATGTGTTTAGATGAATTGATGCATTAATTGATATTATGTCATCTTTAAAAGATAAATAAATACCAATCTTGCTGATCTCCAATAAGTAACAGTCAATCACGCATACTAAAGTGCAGAAATATCTAAAAGAACAAATATGTGGCTCTACCACTCTTGAATTATGTAGCTAAAAGTCATTGTAATAAACATGTAATATGTAAACATGTAAAATGATCGACTTGACCAGATCTCCGCGGTGGTAGCGAAAAACTCTGACTGCATGTTTTCAATAGCTGCGGTAGGGCAGCCTAACCCAAACATGTGCGGGTTGGCATGCGGTACCGTTTATCCAGTGTCTTTACCAAAGCCATAAACCCAGCCATGGTCACCGTGTTGAGGCATATATTTCCCTATGAACTCTGCTATCGCTGTTCATATTAGGTTATGCTCTCGATCTTTTTGGTCGGTGATCGCGGCCGGGTAATATTTGGCTTTTGCCCTTGCCCTGTGCTTCCGATTCCGACCCTCTGATTGGTTAGATTGTGTAACATTAATACAAACACTCCATATTTTTGTTGCAGCCTTTGCGATTTTAAAAATTGGGTTCTATTCTGTTGCGATGTCTGTTTGAATTTGATTAATCATTCATCCCTACACACTACACCTGACCCACGCCTCCCACTATTTTTCCATTCAACGTGTCCTATCGCTCCCTCCTGTTTGCTCTGTTGGCATGGTCATAAAATGTGGGGACATGCTTTCCTGTGCTAGTGGCAAAGGGCAGTTTTCACAGAACACTTTCACAGGACTGAGATCCCTCTATTGGTTAGGTAATGCCTTTGACTCATTTTGTGCATGAAAAATCCCTGATTCATGACTATGTTGTGTTATGTTACTTTTGTAACATAAATTGCAAGCAATCATTGGACCGCTATGGTGATACATCAGAAATATAGCCTTATTATACATTCTTTGCCACCTTTTTATTTGGTTTCGTCATGATTTTGGTAATTTTCTGCACAAACAAAAAGTAATACAAATGTTAACACTGGTTTAAAAATGGTTTATTGCTCATTTCCAAACCAAACTTGCATATAAACATTATTTTTTACATGAAAAGGCAATTCTACTCTTCACATTTTGTTTATAACACCCAACAGTGGACCCAAATGTACCTCTTTCCCCACCCCCACCCTTCAAGTGAAGCAAACAATAACAGGCACCATCCCAAGCCGGCTGGCTGTGGCAGGGAGAGGAAGTGGGGTATTAGGGGTGTGGGCTTGGGATGGTTGCAGGGACAAGCTAAATCAACTACGACGCAAAACACCTGCTTGTTGTCAATCAGCTTTCATCCAGCCAACTACCAACCTAAATCTTAGAGCTGGTTGAGTTAAACATAACGTCATGCTGTAGAAATATTACATTTATTTTTAAGTATCATTAATTACTTATATGGAGAGGCAGGCTTTACCACATCAGAGGAACCATTCTGCTTCGATGTTTTGATATGCTTGTTAGTTTTACTTGGTATCTATTTTTGAGTGGATGCCTTGAAATATGTGTGACCTTCCAACATATTATCATTGAGTTTCTACTAAGGCAGGTTAATTTATAGCATTCATTGTTGAATCTTTTTTTGTCCTGTTTAATATTTTCAATCTTCTCACCAGCTAGAAATTCTGATTAAAACTGCCCCGCAAGCTGTTACTTGCATTTTATCATTATTGTTGTGGTGTGTGGATATTGTTACCCACCTCTTGTTTCTCGTGTTAAGTGCAAATTATTGTAAAACAAATTATTCTCCTAAAGGCAAGCCATTACTTTGATGCAATTAAGCAATGCATTGTAGCTCTCCTGAGCATCCTCTCTCTAATCGGACAGAAAGTTCTAGTAGCAGTAATAGGAAACAGGATTTTAGGGTGCTCATTTTTAGGCGTTAATCAAACCGAAGCTGCTTATGTATTAACAACTGCGGAGAGATAATGAATTTGCTGGATAGGGCTGGGTTCAAATAATCGTTTTCTGATCAAAGAATCTGAAATTTTCTAATATCAATTAGTAAAATCCCATGATCGATCTTTTAATGTATGCCCTTCCAAGTGGAAGAGACTTGCGTCTCTCGGCCAAGCAGGCTGCGTGAATGGATGAATGGCGCGGCATTCGCATAATTCTACTCGTGCGAACACTGAAATATTTGAACTTTCCCGCAAATTTTGCATGACGCTTTGTCTTGACGGGTCAATTCTTAATGTAAAAAATTATATTTTTTAATAATGTACCGGGTTAGAGGGTTCCTTGAACAATTTATAGAATTAGTTCTATGAGAATATATTTCACATCGAAGCGAAATTGGTATTGCCACTGAAATATCCCTAACTGAACTGTGTTGAATTAAATCTGATCTGATTCTGGACCTTGTAAATTGGAATCTAATCGATTTTGGAAATCAGTGGCGATAAAGAGCCCTAGTGCTGGAGCGATCATTCACACAGACAAACTTCCTTTCTGAAGTCCATAGATTAAATTTAGCTGCATGAATTGTATATCTGTCAACTTGAATAGATAGGAGGATAATGTTTTTCGATTGAAAATAAAAAATGTTTTCAATGGTGAGGGGAGGAGGAATTTCTCAAGTTAAGGAATCGAACATACTAGATGCATGATGATAAAGTATAATTAATTTAATTCAACAAAATCTAACAAGCTTCTTTGACAGTAGCGTTTTGGTTTAAGTTAATCTTGCAAATAGGATAATTTTTTGTCTTCATTTTCTGTAATTGCCACTAATTAGGTCACTCACCTAAGTATTCTTCTTAGGATTTTTATTTTTCTTTCTTTCTTTATTATTCTCTACAAATGTTGGGTCCCGATTCCTTCCACAATCTCTCATCTAGAAACTCCATTCCACTTCTAAAATAGCTTCATTATATAATGCTTCATATTGGCTTGGAATCACACGCTTCTATTTTTCTAACTAAAATAATTTGTAGTTTTTTTTAATTTCCAACTTTTAAGACCTTACATTTTATAATGGACGTCAGTGAAGCCGTCTGCCCATTCTCTGACACTTCAACTACTTCAGACTTAGCAACTTGATACATTTTTAACCATTAAACTTCAAACATTGTTCTGACATGTTCAAACATTTAACAAATCAATACACTTATATCTTCAAATATATCTAAACAGAATTTTGATATCATTTACACTTTTTTCAGGCGTTGCAGAGCGTAACAACGTCATTATTTAACCTAGAAACGCAATGTCAAGCTTAAACGATGATTTATTGTTACACTGGTGCTTAAAGTATCAATCGCATGGAAATATGATTGTTATATTTCGGGTGTTTGTGTGTGGGGACCCCTGTTTATATGGCTAGAGGCTAGGTGATTACTACATATCCGGTATACTACAAAACTTCATCACCTTAATTATTTGTTTAACTTAGCTTTATTTCTTATCAACCATTTTACATTTTTTTAATGGTTTACATGTTTGCATTGTTTACTCCATTTATCTCTTTTTTTGAAATTGTATTTCTTTATGTCAAAGAATGGGTTTACTAAAACATATTTTCAACCTCACTTTGCATTACAGCACTCACCGAATCTTCTGCAGGAAATGCATTTTCTAGTTCTGATTTGAACTGCTTCACAATGGCTTGTGAACTGCCTCATAACTGCCTATGATGTCATTGATAGCATGGGAACAGTCCCCTCACAACACCTGTTATCCTCATAGGTAACAGCAGACGCCTCTACAGTTAAAGCCGCTTCACCTTCGCTGGTGGGGAGCCTGTTTCCTTTGTTTACCCTTCTTTTAATCCTTTTACCGGATTTCCTTTTCAAATCATAGGCTTTTGGCACTTCTCGTTGCCATTGTGGCAATGACATGCTTATCCAAAAGGTTTTTCCTGGTTCAAATGTAGAGCAAATATTATAGCAGTCGTAATTTGCAGCTGTTGCACACGCTGATGTTTGTAATCTCAGATTTAACTAAACAATTGTTATTCTTCAAAAGACAGTTGCATCATTAAGTTTGAGAAATAGCAGTTTTATAACAAAGGCCTTTGGTCCTTATAGTCTTTGTTTTTTATATGGATATTATGAGACTATGTGAAACAGTTCTACCTGTTCTGTATAGAACAGGTAGAACGCTATATAGGCCTATAGCGTTTTTCCTGGACATTAACTGTGTAAAATAAGAAGTCTGGCTTAAATATTTCTGCTCTAAAGAGGTCGTTGGTAATGGCTGAATGATTTCATCACAGCTTTCTTCCCTCCCTTCATTATTCATGTGGTTTTGCTTTCCTCAAAGCCTACAATTCACGCTTGAAACTGAAAGAGTTGCCTAGAAACTGAGCTGTAAGGATTATCCTGTTGATGCATTCTCATTTTGTGATGACAATAAGCTTAAAAGAGAAAAAAAGGTGTTGGGCTTTTATTGAAAACATTTTTGTAAAGGGAGTAGTATTTTGCTTTCAAAACGGTTCACTTGTTATTTATAAAATTGCAACATAAACAGACTGATATAAACGGTATATTATTATTAGAAACATTCCTGACTCTTTTGTTTTCGAAAAGCATTTGACTGACTTCAAAGAAGCTGCAGCATCAAGTTGTATCTGAGTTATTAGACATTGATTTGATGCTAGTTATGGTCTTTTGACTTCAAGTTCTAATGAATAGGATGCAGTTAACAAATTGTGACTGGGGATAGGATTGTATTCTGTTATTCAAATGATGAGATTATCTGACTAGTTTGAATTTAAATGAGGTCTCTTTTCAAGCAGACAATGAGCATTTTGACATGCGCGCCATACTTAAATTACAGAGAATTATCTGTTTATAGCGCTAATTTAATTAGAGCTCTAGTGATATCTAGACGTCCAACTTTGCAGACTTGACTGGCTGCCTAAACGTGTTTATCTAATTAAACGTGTTTAGCCAACAAGACGTTATTTCATCTGCATTGTTGCGCAGCAAGTTGAGCTAGGATGCTAATAACAGAACACTGCTCCATAACTCTCTTCAAATTCACTGGTACTCAGGAATATCAACTCAAACATGTTAGACATCCCCAAGCTGCTATCATACTTGGGGATTTTACCATCCATGTGGACTCTAGCAGCGGTTCCCTTACTGTTGATTTCATATCACTACTGGACTGCTTAAAAATTTAACAACATGTACAGCGCCCAACGCATGCCAAAGGGCACACCTTGGACCTGGTGTGCTGTGCTGGCACAACCCCCTCTCATATCCATTGCACAGACCCGGCTCTTCACCATCTTTATGCTCCCCCTTGGCCGAATCATCCGTAGCCATGGACTCACTGGCTTCACCGATATGCTGATGACACTCAAATGTACATTAGCACCAACCCTTCTTCTCAGCTCCCACCCATACAACTCAACAACTTCCTACAGGAAATTCAAACTTCGATGACCTCTAACCCCCTGAAACTCAACAGCAGCAAAACAGCTCATGGTGGTTGCCCCAGCACCACTTCTCAAGAAGGTTTGAGATCTTGCCCTGGTCATATATGGCTCTTCCACCTCCCCATCACCAGAAATGCGGAACCTGGGCGTCATCCTGGACTCCATTCCGGTCCCAAATCAAGAGCATCACCAAATCTGCGTGCTGTCAGAGGAGGGGAAAGAGTAATAGTTGAGTGTCGTCAGCGTAGCAGTAATAGGAAAAAACGTTTGATGTTATTACAGAGCCCAATGATCTAGTATATAGGGAGAACAGAAGGGGTCCCAGTACAGAGCCTTGAGGGACACCAGTGTTGAGAGTGTGTGGTTTCGACAAGGAGCCATTCCAGTTATGCCAAGTTCGGCGCGCGTGGCTCTGAGGATCTGGTGGTTCACGGTGTCAAACGCCGCGGACAGGTCGAGGAGAATTAGAACCGATGAGGGGGATGAGGCTCTGGCAGTATGGAGTGACTCAGTCACCGCAAGGAGAGCTGTCTCCGTGGAGTGTGCAGTCTTAAAGCCTGAGTGATGAGGGTCAAGCAGATTGTTTTGTGAGAGATAGCTGGTTAGAGATGGCACATTCTAGTGTTTTAGAAAGGAATGAGAAAAGATATATCGTCTGTAGTTCTGGATGTTGGTGGTGTGAAGGGTCGGTTTCTTAAGGAGTGGCCTTATTCTGGCAGTCTGAAGGACGCTGGAATAAGGCCTGAGGGAAGGGAGGACGAGTGGATAAGGATGGGGTCAAGGGGGCAGGTGGTGGCGTGGTTAGACGTAACTATTCTGTTGACATCTTCGGAGCAGAGAGGGATAAAGTGAGTAAAAGCAGAGGATGGGAGGATAGTGGCAGGGGTAAAAAAAAGAGCTGATGTCCTTCACCTTCTGGGTGAAGTATGTAACGGGGGGAGGGGTTTCTTGGGGTTGGATGTGGAGGAGTTGATTTTGGTCTAGTAGAAGGCAGATTTGGCTGTTGACACAGTGGAGGTGAAGTCTGGGAGGAGGTTAAGGTAGTGAGAGAGATCATCATCTGAGTCTGATTGCTGCATTTACAAATGCCCAAATAAACTGATGTAGGGCGGGAAACGCACCTGGTTAATAAAAACTCCAAATTAGCTAGGTGTGAAAACTCCTATATTTGTATTAATGGCCGTTGATTTGTGATTAGGGGAAAACCATTGGCCAGATCCCTTAAGTGTATGCCCTAAGGGATCATCAGTTTTCCCTAACTTTCACTAATAAACTTACACATAAGAGAGGTTGTATGGTGGTTCAGTTAATTTATAACACTTTGCGATTCCTTTCGACTTGATCATGCGCCAATGGTTGATGGGCGCATGAATTTCGTTGCATCACTTTAATATGGCAGGTTTTTTTCTTTAGCATTTTAAAATGTTGAATCCCCAAAGCCTTACAAATACTGAGAGTGTTACAAGACTGCTCTTTGCTTTAAATGCTCATTGTGAGTAGTCAAAACCAAAAGGTACCCACATGAAATTGTCTGACATATTTGAGTGATGCTGGTGCATACCGTTGGCCCTTCCTGTAATATAGACAATCTCAACATTTGTTTCAGCTTTGTTTTCTAAAACATAATTTGAGGTCATAATGTAGATATTATAAAAATGTGGGTGGATACACAAACTCTGTTTGGGTCACATTGAGACTGCCGGTTTGGCTTACTTAAGTGATTCCGGCCTTTGAGTCTAGGAAGTATTAATGAGACCTGGGTTAAGACCTTGTTTTGTGGTTTGTATGCATATGATTAAGGCTATGCCACACTATACCTTTTTTACATTTAGCTGGCATTCTCTGTCTGCCCTTCTGTTCAGATTCACTTCTTTGGACAGAACATGTTTGACACAGCAAAGCATGGACATTGCCTAAATCGACCTTACAAGCGAAAAGTTACTAGGTTAACGGTTAAAGATGTTAACCTGGTTTAAGGAGTTAATTTAAAGTTTGGATTGTTTAAATAAAATAAAGTGACATGTCTTTTTTAAGTCGTGGGTTTTTTTTCCACATGATATGATATGACAACCGGACTAGTTTGAGGTTGTTTATTTAATATTTATTGTTGTTCAGAAATGCTATAGTTAGTTATCATCTAATGGTTTGGCGCTTTTCAAATAATGTATCAATGTTATCCCACTTCAGGTTATGCTTCAAACTTTATTTTGAGTCATGCAAAGAGGGTCATATATCATTTAACATATCATCCACATAAGTAAAGCCAGGATAGGTGTCTTGGTATGATTTCTTAATACCAACTCTAATAAAGAAGTTAAAATGGAGGTTAATGGTTCCGGCATAAAGGGAAGTGTGCATCTCTACCTTGTTGGGTGGAAGAGGAATTACTTGCAGATCCCCTGAAATACAAGCAGAGATTCTGGCTCACCTGTCAGCACTGCAGTGATTGCTCTCCAGTTTTTCTGACAGCCAGTAAAACTAAATGTTTGCCTTACATATTGTATTTTTTCGTGGGCAAATTGGAGTTTGAGAAGGCCAAATCAAAAGTCTCCAGACAGTTTATATTTTCGGAAGAAAACTCATTCCAGATTTATTGAATTTAATTCAAGCTTTATTATCAGACTCAGGTCCGTGAAATACACATATGAGACAGGACAGGCACAATACAACAGAAAAATAAAGATCAATAGATCAGTGAACATTTACAATTTAGGCAGTGCAGCCTGAGCCTGGAGGCATAGCGGGAACCACTCACAGTGGGATTTGAAAGTGCCACCATGTTACAATTTCCAGATTCTTCCAGACGTAGCATAAAATGAAACTTTAGATTTCTTAAAAGTGCTTTAAATGTTCTTACTCCTGCAGTGACAAACATCTGGCTGGCACTCCTCCCTCTGGGAATTTTTAGGAGGATCCTCATCGCATCATTGTACGCAACCTGTAGCTTCTGCATGCTAGATTTCTTATAGCTTACCCACAAGGGGGCCGTGTAAAGCGGTGTGCAACACGCTCTAAACAAAGCCAGCACGCAAGTTCAACAGAAGCTGAACTTGCGTGCAATGGTGTTTGCCTGACCATATAATTTACAGCATTGTCTGTATATATCCTCATCTTCCTTCATTTGATCAGTTATAACATGACCAAGCTATTTAATCTTGAGGTCTTTTTACAGACCTCAAGATTGTTTCCAGACAATTTGGATGCAGGAACATGTAGCCATTTGCCCTGTTTGGTTCGACCATATTCAGTGCAGATGTTTATTAGTTACTGAAGGCCTGCACTATTTGGATTAAAAACAACAAGGTCATCAGCATACATAAGGTGGTTCACCAGCATTTCACCAATCACACACCCAGTGTTACAGGCTCTCAGTTGCACAGACAATTCATCCGTATACAAATTAAATTAAATTGGGGACAAGATTCCTCTCTACCTGACACCATTGCAAACTCCAAAGGGGGGGTGATATACCACCTCGCCATTTGATCTGCATCTTCTGGTGTGCATACCAGTAGACCAGAACCCTCACAATATACCCAGGCACTCCCCTTTGTGTTAGTTTACCGAAGAGTTTCCTGTGATTCCCCTAAAGTCTAGATCGTTTGGCTAGTGTAAGCACACCATCTGTACTCAAGTACAGTTCAATTCCGTGGCCTGAGTACACTTCGGAGAGGTGTGCTCAGGCCACAGTACAGATGCTAATGAGCCGACATGCGCACATGAACGGATATGCAACCTGAGCTGGATGACGTGTAGTCCCTGCGACCCTTCTACCCCATTAAACATAAACATGGCGGGAAGCGGTTCACGAGTTTGTGTTTGATCAAAAATCCCCCGTTCGTTACGGTGCAGGCTTTCTTGGTTCACTGGAGAAGGCGGGGCTGCCCAAGGAGTCTAGACCTCTTAAGAATAATTTGCATACTCCCAAATGTTTTTATTTTTTATGAATGAAGACACCCGCATGCAAGAATAAGTTCACGTCTGAGTATAGGCTACCAACGCGAATAGCTATTTACAAGTGCAAAAACGCCAACATATTCTTTATTTTGCTGACCACTTGTTTTTTATCCTGACAAAAGCCTCGTATGGACAGTTCCTCTGCGTCTCTCTCCTAGATCGCACCATCTTTCAACGTCTTTGTTTAATACGACTTCATCGCCTTCTCTCACATGATCAGCAGCTCGCGCATTTCACTTTCTCTCCAGTTAGAACTGCTCATGATCATATCACTGTGTTGTCTCTGTGGAGACAGCGCAACAACACCTCTACCCAAGCCCCCCCCTGGAGCCGCGGGGCCGTCGCATTCACAACAGAATGAAACCCAATAAACCGCCAATGTGTGCAGGGTCTGAGAGGGTAAATTGGGGTGCTAGCTCAAGCAGGCAATTTACTTCGGGGAGTGTAAACGTCTGGCCTGTGCCGCATAAAAGGAGTGCATAAGATGGTATATTTGATGTAAAAACTCAGTGAGAGAGGGCTGTATCTGAGTAGAACGGCTCCAAATAAGAGGCAACCGTACCTGAGGAAGGTACAGGGCAACTTTGCCCAGTGTGAGTGCGCCCTTACTCAATCAAATGCTTTAGAAGTATCAATAAAGAACATAAGGACAGATTTATTTTTGACCCTGTAGAGCCTAACTATTTCCTTAAGTGCAAAAATACACGTCAGTCCCATGTTTTGGTTTAAAACCAAGCTGATTATCATAGGAAGAGTTATAATTAATTACTCTATCAAGCATGATTCTTTCCATGGCTTTTGACCTTATGCTAGCTAGAGCTATAGGCCTATAGTTATCAAGGCAATTAACATGCCCAGCTTTGTTCTTGAGTACTGGGAAAAGCAAGATAAATAGCATTGAATCTGGTAGTATGCCATGGATCATCAAACCAGTAAGATTGAGAGATAGGAGAGGAGCTAGCTTCAGACTAGCATTTTTGAGGTCCTTAATCTCAGCCGAGATTAGGTCCAAACCACATACTTTATTGTTAGGCAATTTATTCATAGCATCATATACCTCCTGTGTTTTAATAATTATTGCTTCCACACACATTCATCCACATATGGATCACTTTTTATGCAGTTCAACAGGGAATTATAATGCTGTCTCCATAATTCTGCAAAACTGTCTGCACCAGAGACACCTTCAACAGTACATGGGAGGGATGGTTTACAATTGTTAAGCGCTGTTACCTCTTTCCAAAAATCTGTGACATTGTTGCACATCAATTTGTTGCCAATAGAGTCACTCCTCAGAGCTTGCTCGTTTCTGGATATAAAACGGACAGCATACTTAAATCTGGCTTTGGAAAGTTTTTTATGCTCAAGCTCAGGGCCTTGCCTAGGTTTTCCAGCAATGACCCAAAGTTTATAGGCCTCACGAGCCTCAGTATGATACATTGCTACATGCTCATTCCAAGCAGGTCTAATGTTAGATTTTTTGTTATGCTTATAAAGATTATAAAAAGGTTTACCACCATCATACAGGGCCGCAATTACATCGTCATGCAAGGGACAGAGGTCCCTCTCTTATGCTCAATGCTCTTACAATTGACTTCCTTATACAAAATAGCTCCTTTAGGCAAATATATGTTACTTTTTTTGTCAGTGTTATAATAAGCCACCAATTTTGGTTAGTTTGTTATTATTAACAGTAAAGGCAAGGGATATATGGTCTTTCACTGCCACTCCATATTTAACACTCATGTTCCCCAAAGCTACATGCACATAAGCTGTACTAACACAATGGTCAAGCCATGATGTAGTGTGCCAGGCTTCACTTATGTACGTGTAGCTGTCAATGGGCAGCAGCAACTTGCTTGACAGAACAAAATTGTTATCCTCACAGAAATGGGTCAAGTGATTAGCAAACAGAGTTACCGTCTGCAATATCAGCACTCATATCCCCAACCACATATACACTGTAAGTGTTGTTATCTTGAATAAAAGCATTGATAAAAGCCAGTCTGTTAAGATATTCATCCTCACACGAGACCTTTCACGAGGGTGTAAAGACATTTAGGATAACAAAACTATTATGTTTATGTATATTGCACATTTTCTGACAGGTGACTACCCTGTAAAGTTTTCCCATAAGATACACAGAAAGTGTCTCTGCATCGAGGTCTGGGGAAAACCTAGTAGCAAATACACTCAATAGCTTAGTCTTCACCGTCTTTATAGTACTCATATCACCAGTCCCGACGATAGATACAGGACCAGACGTCTTTTGTGTGCTGGCAGTAGCACACACCCAAGAATCGGCAGCGATGTTCAGCCATAGTTTCTGACGAGGCCGCCCATCTTTTACAAATTTACTCACATCGCGGAGAGCCAGTGGTGTACACTGTCCCAGTTGGGTATTTTCCCAGTGTAGCACTTCCAACGTTGAGGCCAACGACTGTCACTCCAGTCTCATCACATCTCAACCGGGTGCTCAGGTCCGGGGTAGATCCCGAGCCAGCCATGCCAGCAGCTCCATCCAGGCCGCAGTTATCACCTCCCACTCCCTGCTCCTCAAGGTGGTTATCCCGGGCCAGGCATGAAGCGGCTCCGGGCCCTTGAGTGCTCAATGAGGCAGCCCCCGGACGGCTTTTCAGGCCAGCACTCCAGTGCAGTCACTCAGTGGTTGATTTCCTCAGCAACGGTCCGAACCTGCTCGCAGACACCCGCCTGGAGCTGAGTTACGTGTCTCAGTGCACCCACCTCAGCCCACAGCTGATCCACCCTCCGTAGCAGGCATGTGACATCCAAGCTGGAGTACGTCACTGTGGCAGTTCATCGTGGTAGTGAAAGGAGGAATGTTCTCTCTGTACTCATTCAGCACTTTAAGGCGTTTTAAGGAGTTTTTTAAGGAGTTTTATATTGTTGCTATCTTTGTGCTGTCCTTTATAACCAACGCACCGCTGTGTAGAAGCGGTGCATAGCTCAAACAAAACTTTCTTAGAGGCTTCGATAGTCTCAGTCAAACGTGTTGGCTGCCATTAACACAATCTCATCCTGGCTTAGAGTCTTAATCTTGATAGCTAGGAAATTAAGTAGTTCAGCCTCCTCAATTAACCTGCCATGAGTCGTCTTGTATATCTCCGGTTTTATTTGAGACCGTATAAAAGTCGGCGCTGTACTACAGACCGCACCAGCAGTGTCTGTCATGACTTCCAAGTGACAGCGGAGTGCAGAGATCTGTGTTTATTTCTTTGTGTCACTGTATGATTACTATATATCGGGCGTTTCTGAGTGGGGACCCCGTTTATATGGCTAGAGGCTAGCTGCTTCTTACATATCTGATGTACTTACGGTAGACACACACACACACACACACACACACACACACACACACACACTTGACTGTAACACTGACTTGATTCAACCATTTCAAATCAGCTTCAACAGCTCAGCTATTCTATATTTTATCTCAAATATATTCTAACTTTATCACTTAAACTATTTGTAATTTTCCATTTTTTAAATGGTGCATGTTTACATTGTTTACTCCATTTAGACTTTTGAACTCTGTTTAAATCTTTTCACTTGATTTAAGCTAGTTTTTTTTCAACTTTTCTTTACGTTTTAAACTATGGCTTAATTAGAACATATTTCAACCTCGCTTTGCATTACAGCACTCACCGCATTTTCTGCAGGAAATGCATTTTATAGTTCAGTTTATTGTTATGGACGACCAACCCCTTTCGGGGGTAGAAAATGTTGCTTTTTCATTTGAGTGAGATGTTTTTAGGTGGATAATCGGCCATCATGATCAAAGTGCTTTCATATATTTTATTATTATTTGTTCAAGAGTAAAACAAAGTATTAGACTGATATCGTTATCGGCACATAGCCAAAGCTGCAGTATCGTATCGGAAGTGAAAAAGTGGTATCGGACATCCCCAACTGTATTGTTAGGAATTTATCCTTTTTAATATTCTTCCTGCTTTATATGCTACAAGTGCTTACCATTGGTTTAAGAAAACAACGAACAGTACATATTGGCTTGAAGGAAACCCAGAGATGAAAACAAGTACAATTAAAGCTGCACGCAGCAATTTACAGGGGCCAAGCCTAATGCAGACTATTAAGACCCTGACCATCAGAACCCTGATGCAGACCATTAAGTTATTTTTAGTTGGAATATTTAGCCGCTATTTTGTTGCCTGTTACGGGTTCCCTAGGAACATTTGTTCAACATGAGGAGAGACAAATGTCTACAAATTTTATGACCCTAGATGAAAGGTGTCAGAGAATATAACCTTCCAAAATGTGCATTTTCAGAATTGTTTTATGGCACACCCTATTGCTCCGATCTAGATACATTTTGGAGAACTTCATATTGACCCATGTGCCTTTTACTCCACCAAGTTTGATCTAGATTTGGTTAAGTTTACCCCGCCTATTGCCGTTAAGTAAAATTTGGACCATTTATAGCCTCTGGCCATGTTGTATTGCAAATTGACTTTGTCTTACTTGAACAGTCACCAAGTTGGTCTCGCTTAAATCAAACATTCCGTCTATGAACTGTGGTAATCTTAGTCAAAGGCCACCCCATTTTGATGCCATGTCCTCATTGAAAATTGGTGGATATCATCTTGTTCAGAATTTCATCCTGAATAACTTTTGGTTTGGACTCATGATCATAGTAGTCCATCTTGATGTTGATTTAAGCATAAGTTTTAAAACACACTCTTTTTAGAAGATAATAGCTCCTAAGGGCTTTATTTTTTTATTTAAAGACTTTCCTTATTGTCAGATTGAAGAAATTGGTTCTTAAAATATTTGTGCTAAAGGATTTTGTTTTAAGTTAAAAAAAACTAGGATCCTTAGAGAATTGAGTGTTTTTAACCAATTTAACTGAAATTGTATCCAGGCTGAAGTCTAAAGTTTGTGAGTCATTTGTTCACCATTGGAATGTGCACATGTGTGCAAAGTTTCATGTCTAAGTCAAAGGGGTGAGTTATGCTTGTTAAAAGTTTGCACTTTTGGACGATTGATATAGCGCCCCCTGTCGCCCAAGCAGTGTAAATTGTTCTTCTCTTCTTTTCATTAATATTTTGTCAGCCTTTACAGCTGTAGAAAGTTTCATATAAAGCGACACAGCAGTTTTTGCTGTGTAGGTCAATCTGGCTGAATAATAATAAAACTAACGATTACAATTACAATTGTGGTTATTAATTTGATCTTAGAGCAATTGAGAAATTCCTTACAAAGAACATTGACGCTTCAAATCATTGATCATCAATATGAGCATGCATTTGCTGGATGTGGCTGTGGCTGTTTTGGACCCAGCGTGTGTCCAAGGCTTAATGTTTAGTCTTTGGAGAGTTGATGTTAACAACACCCCTCCCCCAGAGGCCAGAGTTGATGACTCCTGGGAATAGTTGAACTCAACACTTGGGTGACTTTTAACCTACCTCCTCCCCATATCCAAAAAGTCATAACAATTTGCTTCTTGTGTCTGACTTTTGAATTGCCAGGCCTCACATTATGTGACCCTTTAATTTTTTTTAATATATAATACTAATAATAAAAAATAAGTTCTTGCTATGTGAATTCATGCTTTGGTATATTGTTTTTTTTGGTTTTGAATGATTTGAATGACTCTTGCACACGCATAGAAGCACAAAATGTTTGACAAGTTAAAGAATGCTTTGCATGCGGCTGTTTGCAATTTTCGCCAGCCTCTAACGTTGAAAGTGTCAGTGGCCAGCGGCATCGCAGCAGTTCTGACAGCCCAGGTGATTACCTGTGCTGTCCCATTGGCTGAGCCCCGCCCGCAGGTTGGCCACGTCATGCATCAGAAGGTGAAAGAGCGGTCACAATGTCATTAGGCCCGGCTCACTGCAGCTCCGGCCACTGCCACTTTAATTTGTTTTTCAACATAGGATCAAGAGCAGTAGGCATTCTTTAGTCAACCATGAAATATACCCATTTGAAGGCTGGAAGATATAAAAACGTTTACTGTACCTCATAGGCAACTGTTAAGGATACCCTCAGCAGTAGTACTGTTACTACTACTGGATACCCTCATTGTCATACTATGCTCACCTTGCCTTAATGGCGGTGAAATGCATTGTCATGGGTAATGGTGATTTTGATAAAGCAGTATTACCAGTTCTGCAGATCACAGTTTTCAACAGTGAAATGTTGTTACAAATTGAAATATAATACACAACCCATTTTTTTGTAGACATTATTTATCAATATAATTAACTACTGACCCCTTGGATTTCATCATTGATTTTTGATTTATCTGCGTATATGGAACATTGTCTATTTGCTTTCAAGGTCTACTACAACGTTGGCTCTGAGTCTAATAACATCACAATTAGTGGTGCAAACGAGTTACCCTTGATCCGTACGGATCCACCCTCACAGTTCGGGATGCAAGTGATCCGCGTATCGGCTGATTATGCAACAACAAATTGTTTAAAGGACAATTCCGGTATTTAGCACATTGAGCCTCCTTTCTGGTTTGTCTAGAATGAAATATAGTGGTTGACACCGAAATGTTGACTATTGGTCCTGTCTCGGGTATTTTGCTCAGCGCCCCTGCCTGCTTCAGAATGGCTGGTGACGGGCATTCACAAACCTGTCCTTAAAACAACCCTAAAGGGGTTTCAGAAATGTGCAACTCACCGAGTGGTTAGTGGTGTTCGTTGATGTTCCTAATCAAGTATCGTAGCGAAATACAGTTTCAGTCGTGTTTTATTTGGCATTTTGTAAATCCCATTGAAACCAAACCGGAAACGGAATGGGGGCTGTTTATGTTTGGTTGTAGTCTTTTCGCTCGGTTCTCCGTGGCAACAGTAGGGCTAGAACCGAGCGGAAAGACTACAACCAGCCCCCCTTTCCGTTTCCGGTCAACGAGCAATGAGTCTTCCAACAGAAATCAATGGATTTACAAAATGCGAAATAAAACACGACAGAAAATGTATTTCGCTACGATACTTGATGAATACAAAAAGAATGAGGATGTCTGCATTGCCTGGGGAGAGTTTAGACTCTAAACTCTCCCCAGGCAATGCAAACATCCTAAATTTAAAGTTGTAAATCCAGGTCTGCTGTGCTTCCTTTGGACACAGGTTTTTTTATTTTAATTACTATCCATGTTAAAAAGAAGAAGGAATAATGCCTCAGACTGCACTTATTTTGTTTTAAAATATTTTAAGATTTAATTTATACATTGGAAGGACATTGAGTTAAGTTTTTTTTTATATTTAGCTTGCTCAAAGGGAGCAGGATTATTACCTAATTGTTCACTTTATTTTGTTTTTAGACATTTGAAGATTTTATTTAAAGTCACATTTGTATTGTTATCTTTTTTGTTATTGTTGATCCGAAAATGATCCGACACGTGACACAATCCGAATCATGAGTTTTGTGATCTGTTGCACCCCTAAGCACAATACCACCATCAACCTGACATGTGAAGACCCAGGTTCTTTGTATTTTTTGTTTGTTAGGTAGGTATTCAAATCCCAATTTGGGTTCAAGTCTCACTTGATGAAAAAAGTAAAACCCACTATTTGCTTCGACACCACATGCCTATTTATAAAGACTTGGTGACAATTTAGCGGTACACCTAAAGTCAAAGGTTCAGAACAACTGTTCTAGAATAAATTAGTACAACTAGACAGTCAATACTGACCGTGCACTACCTTGTCTACAATGTAGCTTGTTGTGGCGCCCTCTCCTCTTTGCTCCAAGTTGAGCCACGACTAATTTTCACCCGACTGTCCGATAAAAGCACGTAAAAACTATGCTGGAGAACACACATAAAAATGCCGATGCATTTAACACATTCTGCTTCTGGATTAGGGAGAAGGAATTCAACCGGTCCGCAGATCAATGTGTATCATGATGGATATCGATGATTGATTACTTTCATCAGCGCTTTCCCCCCCCTTTTTTCATTCAACGCTTTACCCCGCCCCAGACCTTTTTGTCCAATGATTGAACGATCTTTGCACACATGTGGGTTTGTTGTCAAATTTTGGGACAGTTGCGAAAATTGCAATGTGAAAAGGAACCGCACCAAACCAAAAAAGAAACATTGTGTTTTGGTCCGGACCGGAAAGAGAGCCAACTAAAGGACTTTCCTGGTGTGAATACACCCTTAATAACGGGTTTATCTGCCAAGGCTCTGGGAGAGCGAAGAAAAGGGGTGGATGGGCAGTTTGAATAAAACCGCAGAGCTTGCCGAGACCAGTTGACCCTAACCTTCTGCATGCTAATCACATCCCTCTGTGAAAGGTTAAAGAGTTATCTACAGGGCAGCCGCAGCAGCACTATGCTGACCGAGCCGCATCGGTTTACCCTTAATGGCCGGCGGAATTCCAGACTGTATCTCATGCAGCTCGACAGAAACTGTAGTCACTTCCTATAGCCACGGCATCCGCTTCCTCTGTATCTGCCGACATCTGCTCTGCTGCTCTGTTTATCTAGTGGTTTCTGAAGTGTCTCTTGTCTTTCCCCCCTCTGCTCTCTGCTCTACAGATGGAATCTCCGGTGTCCACACCAGGCCCTCCCCCACTTCATCTCCTACCCGCAGTGGGTAACAGCGAGATATCCTCGCCGTGTGAGCAAATAATGGTCCGCACGCGCTCGGTGGCAGTGAACACGTCTGACGTGGCGCTGGCCACAGAGCCCGAGTGCCTGGGCCCATGCGAGCCAGGTACCAGCGTTAATCTGGAAGGCATTGTGTGGCAGGAAACTGAAGACGGTAAGTGATGTGGTCTCGACCCATGTGCTGTTTACACTTCTGAGCCATTCCTGCTACAGATACCAGAGCACACCATCTGGGCCACTCTTGCAGCATAAGTTAAAACAGCTCTGACCAAATAACATTTTTATTTAGTTTTTTTCATGGTATTTTTAGGGTTTTGTAGTCTTTCAAATGGTATTTGAATTGCATATATTGATCAATGAAGTATTCGGTATTCTAAATGAAGCCATAAGGTAGGCTACAACAAACTCTGTGAATGAATTGCTATTTCTCAGTCTTTCTTAACGAAACATTTCCACTGTTGAATGTGAATATGCTTAGCTGCCTCTGGGAATGGTATGGAGCCCTCATTTACACAGAATGCATGCAGCATGCTCTAGTAGTATCTGGCAGTAATTTCTTAGGTGGCCCTATGTCTGTTTTCCTCAGGCATATACAGACAGGAGATGGTGCACCCAGATAGCAGCACTTTGTCACTCAGGATACAGAGTAGGACTGCTTTTAAATCCTTCTGGCAGTTCCTTCTGTAGCACAGTCCAATTGAAAGTTGATAGACGCTCTAGCCATTCCTACCTTTGACCGACAAATTCGATAAAAATAGGAGGATGTATCGCTACCATTACCACCACGCTACCATTTTGTTTTCCTAGGCCTTGAGTCAGCGCCCTTGTTTTCCACCATGAATGTGAAATGATGCACACTGCTAATCTACAAAGCAGCTTGCATTCAATCGCCCAGTAGGCGTACAGAGCACAAACCGCCCACACATCCACGGCAGCACTTGGCGGTTCACAGGAAGTGAATAGAAAAAAGGCCCTTGCCTCATTGGCATTCCCAAAGTGCACCATCCTTGCTATTGGTGTGGCCTTTTTGCCGTTGTTGGGTTTTTTCTCCTTCCCCTCTTTGATTTTGTTCCCTGCCTCAGGCAGTGTCTGATTTAGACTGGTCCTTTTCTACATGGCTGCTCCTCTCCGTTCCCTGACAGCCAGCCACTCATCCCCCATCTCTCGACAAGCAAGGCTAAGAGATGGCAACACAGGGGCTAGGATGCTAGCAGGGGGCTGGGAGACCAGAGGGAGAGTAAGGATAGGCGGAGTGACAGGGGGTTAGATGGACAAGGCCTGCTCTGTTGGTGACACAATGCCCTTTCTTTCCAACCCCGTGAACTTCTTTCCAAACGTGACACGGCTCACCCAGTCTGACACAACTATCCCTGTGACAGGCGTGTTGCTTGTCCTTAACTTCAATGAATTGCAAAGATTGTTAATCAAAAAGCATAACGATCACACTGCTTACAGCCAAGGCCGCCTTAATGCACAGGCTTACCTGGGCTGGAGCCCCAGGGCCTACGACTATCAGGGGGCCTATCATGAGCTACAGAAAAAAACAACATTTTTTTATTTTTTATTTTTTAATACTGGCTCATAATAGGCCCCCCGATCGGCGTAGGCCCAAGACAATGTGCTTTTTTTGTTTTTGGGCTTACAAAGATCAGAGGCCTATCATGAGCCAATAAAAAAAAGGGGGCCACTAGCTGGGCCCACACGGCCACTTGACACTGCCAGTTGCCTAACCCCCCCTCTCTCAGCCCCAGGGCACAATGGCAGTTAATGCAGGCCTGCTTACAGCGTTTACAGCAGTGCTCTTGTGCCGGCTGATGTTTCCGTGCTGCCATTAAATACAAACACTTATTTTGCAATCAAACAACCTTGTGCCATTTTCATGCCTGTATATTATATTTCAAATTAATAGAGGGAACATAATTTTTTTACCCACAATGAGGTGTTAAATGTTGTATATTTAACTGATGCTATTAATTAAGTCAATGTTTGCTCAAACCGTTGAGATACATGAGATACAACCGATTTTTGGTACATTGGATGTATAAACAGCTGGTCAAAGCTTTAATTTGATTGCAAATTACAACTGTAGACATCAACTATCCTAGTATAATTGTCAGAATGTCATAGACTCATCTTAACAAACAAAAACACAATATAACATCTGGTAAAACTATTAAATAAACATTTGGCAGACAGACTTGTTTAACAGCTGCGTTGCAGAAGGGTTCATGTGAGTACGGAAAATGTAAGCAAGGTTAGCGCCACCTGATTAGGGCAATTATTTTAACATAATCTAAAGCACACTAAACAATTTCAGTACCAGACGGTTACTTACAGTTGCTTGCTGTTGATATGGTCGCTGATGAGATGGCTGTCAATTTTCCAATGAGTCATCAACGATTATCTGGCATGCTGGTATTAGAAATGCTAATATATAATCAAGTTAATAAAACACTTCAGTAGGCTGTTATTTTATAATGACATGTACATTGCAGAATTCTAATACATAGAAAGATATGCTGTTCATATACAACATATCCTTCCATGTATTAGTATTTTGCATTGTACATTGACCTGGGTGAATACTGGATTTTGGTAAACTGGATGAGTGTTGAAAAACTTGCTATAAACACAGGGCTATGACGTAGTCGTAACATTACAGCACAGCCTGCCTTTTTTAAATAGTTTGCAACATTTCCTAAACCTCACGCCAGCTGGCCAGTGTTCTATGAGCTAAAAAAACCCTGTTAACCAATTAAGGGCTAGTAGTTCTGAGATCTTCTGGTCTACTGGCACAGGGATTAAATTTTGTGAGTTAAAGTTTCAATTTTTGGACAGAATTTAATCACCACCCTAATATTTTAATGATTCACATATGGCCATGGTATATCCGCACACTTCCTTATGGATTATTATCCATTATTTATACCATGGCCAGTGAAAATTCTAGTGTTGATAGGTGTGTATTATTTTCCGATACCAACACTGCTAGAGTCTCATCAATGTTCTACACTAATGCGCAACAATACCTTAACTCGCATCAGCTGGCCAAGTTTTTTTTTTTGCTAAAATAACCTTTTAACTCACAACAAGCATTCAAGCAACAAGCATTTAACCAAAAGAAAGAAACTATATCAATACAACTGCAGTCATCCTCAAAATGAATGTTACTATTGTTGTTTGCATCGTCACATCTTCTGGCAAACTGCTAGGGTGCTACTATCTTAAACATGCATGGTACATTTGCGTAAACAGTTACTCAATGTTTTATGAAGAAAATATATCTTTGTTAAAACAAATTCAAATAGCAAAGAGTTTTTGTGTACATGCGACTATGTTTAGAATGCTTTTGCGTTGCCAGGTCTTTTCTATTAACTGGAGTCCTATGGGGGAGGGGAGGTTCTTACTCCATATAAAACTCCTGTTAACTATGGCGCTTGGCTGAATCCGTTCCAGGCATTACTAAGGCTCATGTATGTTTTAGATAGGACCATTTGTGTTTACAGGAGCACAACAAATTTTCTAAGGTAAAATCTCTTATTTCTTTGATAACTGACCACCTGGTCATGTTTATCCTTTCCATAATTGTTGTATGAATATATTCAGAATTAAATGCAATTGTTAAATCCATTTTTTTGGCATGTCACTTTTCCACATTCCAGAGTTGGGTTGCAGGATTACAGCCCCGGTTTATGGCCCTGCTTAAGCTCAAGAATCAGGAGGTGTTCTAGTTTCCCATGTGAAAATGTGTGGCGGTGATGCACTAGTGATTTGTTTAGAGGACATGCTCTTGGAATGAATAGTGGCTCCCTGCGTGTGGCTACACTGACACCAATTCTCTGCACGATTCCATCTCCCCTCATTCTAAAACCAACCACCACCAGCAAAAGACCACAGCACCTTCCCCCTTCCCTCTCCCATCCGCCTTGCACTGCCTGTGTCACCCACATCAGCTCTAAGACCTCTGTCCTACGCACTCTCCGTGTACATGTTCAGGTTTTTTTGATCTTTCTACTCTACTCTTTGCTGTGTGGGGGAGGTGATGGGGGAGAATAGTGAGTGTTCTGAAGGGGGAGGGTAGGGAGGGTGTGTTGGCGCTCAGCCCTGCAGGCGTCAGCCCCCGATTGGTTTATGGCCTCCAGAGCTGTAAAAACCCAGTAGGGCTGCTGGAGTGTACACAACACCCCCGTCACACACACCCCTCCTCCTCCTTCCCTCACTTTGAAGCCTGTGTGGTGGAACTCTCTGCTTTCATATGTTGAAGGTCTGCATGGGGGTGTAGTGGTGGACGATGGGCGGCGGTGGGAAGCGGTGCGATAGAAAGCTGTTTTCGATGATGTACACACATCGCCTTTAATTACATCGGGAACAAAATGGAACTGAATCTGCTTTATTTCCTGAGAGGCCACTACCAGCCTGACTACCGAGTCTGGCATTCAGCACAGTCCACTGACCAACAAGATGAGGTGTTATCCCCGTCCATCTTCCTTATGCCCATATGCCCTCTTTAACAACCCACCGGGCTGGCTTTCATATTGCAGAAGGCCAATTGCTTATTGCGACAGGCTGCACTTCCCCGTCTGCTCGTCCTCTTCCCCCAGAGACCGCAGCAAATGGTCTTCTCTTCAGCGTGGCACAACTGAACCAATGAAAACCAAATGAGGAAATCAAGGCGAATCCAGGCACAGTGCGGGGGGGAGGAGAAGAAACAATAAGCAGAGGCCCGCCAGACACAGCAGAACGGGGCTGATTAGCGCTGATGTTGAGCAGTCTCCCACTCCGCTCTGCATGACAAGTCTCATACAGAAGTGTGTGTGTGTGTGTGTGTGTGTGTGTGTTTTGGGCACTTCTCCCTCAGAATGCTAAACAGCTGCTTCCCCACCTACTCCTTTTGCTCTTGTGAAAGTAAATTAACAGGCTCCAAATAATTGTCTGCGCCTAGCCCAGCGACACCCAATGAAATGGATAAGGACAATAGGGCAATACTGACCATTTCCATAACAGATTTTAATGTAAAAAAATAATCCTTCAATGCAATTATGCACCAGTTTTAAACTTTACATTTGTTTAATTCTGCACTGCATCAATACCCCTAAAATGTTATCTTAACCTAACAGAAAATATGTAACTAAAAAATATCCTACATAATATCCAACATTATATTGTGGTGTATATATGGACTAGCAAATAATGATTTTTTAATAGCGTCTTTCCTCTAAATAAGATATGTTTATTTGTCAGTCAGTCAATTATGCTGACTAGAGTTTAAAGATCCCATGGCATGAAAATTTCACTTTCTGAGGTTTTCTAACATTAATATGAGTTCCCCTAGCCTACCTGTGCTCCCCTTAGAAATTTTGTTGGGTGTAAAACGACCACTAGGCATTCTGCTCCGCCTTTGAAAAAACAAAGCTCAGACGCGCCGTTTTGGAATTTTCCCCAAATGTCGTCATAAGGGGAGATACCACCTCCCCTTTCTCTGCCTTGCCAGCCCAGAGAATTTGACCTGCCAATGAGACAATGAGTTGCGACCGTGCGAGCACCACATGTGTGTGTGATTACACACACTGGAACGCAAGTGTTGTAGACTTCTTTGTTATTTGGATAACCGTTCTGCTGTTGGTGTTATAGACCATAACACGTCGGTTCTTTGACGTCTCTGGTATTTCCACAATGAGACTGTAGTTGGGGTTATCTCAGCTATGGTTGAGAAGGAATTGGGGGAAAGGAACTTTGGCTTTGACTCCCTGAAGTACATGAACTGCGACATGGAGGAGAAAGGGATTGTTGCCTGCAATTGTCTCCCGCCGGAGCCCCACTGCCAGCTGCCGCGAGGCACCACCACCACAAGGCACCACCGCCCGGCAGCCGGCAGCGGGCAGCCGGCAGCGCGCGGTTCAGTCTATTTCAGATTTATGCGGAAGTGGAAGAACCAGAGATGTCGGAGAACCCGTCGTTTGAGATTCATAATATCGTCTGGAGGCGCACACAGCTTTTGGCCCTGATAATATATATTATATGATATAGATATCTATGCATAATATAATATTATTTAGATAATAGAGCTCCAATGTGCGACTGGCTCGTAGTGGCTGTAATTCTGCACCAAGGCTGAATTTCGGGAACGTCTTCAAATACTGTGTTAGGGGCCCACTAATATCTATATTAAAGCATCCATAAAATAGCATGCCATCTGACCTTTAAAATCAACTATTTTTTGGTTACATACTTAGCCATGTATGGATGGAGAAGATGGACTAGGATCAGGACAATGGTGGGGGCTGGAAACGTATGGTATTTTGTGAACAGCTCCCTACCACCAATCTAAAGACATAGCAGAAGGTGCTCTTAGGGTCGGCAGACCTGCCTTTAGCATGCTGATACCTCCAAATGTCATCCCTGAAATGCTGGAGAAGTTTATTGCTGTTGAAACACTGCCCAGAATGCCTTGGCTCCTACTTGCAGGGCTTGGGGGTCACACAGGGGGCCCCTCTGGCAAAATACTTTAGTTCCATGCCAGTGGCCCCTACCACACACACACACACACACACACACACACACACACACACACACACACACACAGTGTTGCATCTAGTTGAGACTTGAAACAAGTATTTTCTCCTCAAGCTGTACTCACTGATTTCCTGTTGCACGATAAAAGGTAGAGGAATACAGGAATCTTGCGAAAATAGTTTTTTGCCAAATAGAGTATTTGTTCAGCCAGTACCAGCAAAGAGGCTGCCTTATGCCGCTAGGCTTCTGTGCCCTTTTGAACAGCAAGTATCAAAGGTCTCATTTACCCGCTTTAGGAGAGGGCTGCCTGCTCATTGAACTGGCTATAGCAAATGTCTTGGAGAAATGAATGGCCATAGACAGGCAGACTTTAGCCAAGCAATGACCAATGGGCCATTGAGAGTCAAGACATTTTTCATACATGTCGTACATTTTTGACATGTCTCTACTTTTTACTTATAATGTCTACCCAATTCTGAACCTCAACTGTTTATCCTATTTGCACCTCTTTTATTCTCCAATTGGTAGCCACTGTCATCATGGCTTGTCTGTTGCCAAGACATCAAATGGAGGTTTACATTTCATCGCTGGCTTGCTACAAAGCCATTGTTACTGCCTAGCGATTGCATCGTCTTTCTTTTGTTGCGTACTCTACAATGTTGTGCGAGCCAATGTCCTGAGTTATCATGTCTGCTATATACATATCAACAGGGGTAGGACTTATCCTCCTGCAGCAAACCTTTCTCTTAATCTCACCTCCATCTTGTTTGAGAAAAAACACCTGAGGTTGTGTTCGAGGTTGAGAATGAGGGTGGGCTGGTTAGGCTGTGTCTACAACAACTGTATCTATTTATGCAATGTGTTCAAACAGTCGAATGCATGTCTACTACGGGCTATGAGATGCACCCATTGTAGTGAACATGATTTATTTTGAGGGGGAATGGGAGCGTTAAACTGGGGGTGTAAGGTCGACAGGCTTTGGGGGGCCCAAGGTAGAGGGGGCCCCAAGGGAAGTTTTGATTTTTTTTTTTGATTTTTTTTTGATTGTTGTTGACAGTAGCGTACCGTGGGGTTTAAGTCAGAGCTTCAGTAACGAACTCCACCAAAGGCCAACCCCCAAACACTCAGACATGCACAAAAATGTCATATTAGGTGCCGATCCAGCCAACACAGCCACAATATGCACTACTACATAACATCCACAACAAGACAGTTGATCTTCAGCAACAACAACAGCGCACATGCACACCACTTTGCATTACCGCAGAGCTAGAGTAATGCAGCATCACCATCAGATCTTTCCTTATGTCACTCCGTAACCAGATTGCACATCACACAAAAACAAGTATTCACAGTTATTGTTATTTTCACCGGATGCTTTCGCAACTTCAACGGATTTAATAAAGTAGCCTATAGCGACAATGTTACAAGTGCAACGCCAGTTCATTAACAAAAATGAAACATACAAGTAGGCCTTTATGCCACATATTTTACAACAGCTATTCCAGCCAGAATATTAAGCCCACAGGAGTAGTAGTAAACAGGTTCATTTAATATGCTTATTAAGCGGCATCAACACACAGCATTACCATTAAGCCTACTGCCAAAATTCCAGTAATATATTTGTGTTTCCAACCATTAAAAAAATGTGTTATAAACTAAAGTACCACAACGACATTATCGCTCCTACACAGTGCAAAGTAAAACTCTTCCATCACCCATGGCCTGATGTTTTAAAGCTGCCTTGGTGAAGCTGTTAAGACTGCTAAATCCGGCACTGTTCCATGTCCCCTCACTGATGTTGAACAGCAAACACGGCCAGTAGAATAGCTTGTTCTGAACGGTGCTAGCCGTTAGCCAGTCATAGCAGCTGTAGTTGCACTCTGTAAAGTGCCGCACAAAACCTTTACCGGCCTGGGTCAGCCCATCCAGCTTCGGTGTAGGTCTTCCTCTTGAAATCAAATCTGTCTTCTCTCCAAACGATCGCCTTGAAAAAGGCAAACAAAGGAGATCAGAAACAGGATCGCTAGGTGCTGTGAAGGTGGTGGCCATAGTAGTTCACTATCAACTCTGTACCGCCAACCATTCAAAATTCGCTGATGACATCACCGGGGGCCAGCGCCGGCATATTGCTGGGCCCTGGGGCCATTCTATTATTACACATCAACATTTGATTGGCTGATTACACACGTCAGTCAAATTTATTATCCAATGGGAGCTGGCAGCTTCAGCGAAAGGCTAGCAATACTTTTACTGCTGGCCCCGCTGGTCCATGTAACCTAGCTGTGATGCGATATTCAGCTGAGCTCAGCCTTACAAAAAAAAACGTTTTTCCTTCTGGAATTATGTTGTAAGTACTGAAAAAAATATGGAACTAAGATGCGTTCAGACACAAATTAATGTAATATAATAATAATATATATATATATTATTTAGATTTTGACAGGGCCAGCAGAGAAGGCCCTGTTGGCCCTGACGGCCCACCACTGGTTGTTGAAATAGTTTAATAACATAACTAAATGTCATGATGAATATTGATCAAAATGTAAGCTTAGCTTATTAGTTTAATAAATTTGTATATTATTGTTAAACGTAAAGACTGCTAAGAAAGGTGAGCACAAACATTTAAACACACAAGATGAAACCCCATTCTTAACTACCTCCGTTATCGTTGCTAAAACAAACAGAGACAACCCAAAGCAAGAGCAGACAATAGGCTACACTCATTCAAATGATGAGGCCTTGGTTATTAAGATAAAGGATAAATAAATTCTACAGTAATATTGCAACAGCAGGCTACTGATTTGAAGCAAACAAATATTTAATTAATATTTAGCCAATTTATGCCTTATAGTATTTAATGGACAGTCTTGTGAGGTTCCGTTTTCTTATATAGTAGCTTAAGTAGGCTGATAAATGATGGTTAAGTCATAATGGTAAGCTTTGTGATATGTTGGGGTATGGCCCTTGGGGTGGGGGGAGGCCCCATCAGGACCTCTTGTATATAGGGCCCAGAATTTTGTGTTGCGCCCCTGGTGACTGCTAACGCTGCAAACATGTGGGAAGCATACTAATGCTCTTATCCATCGCCTCCAAGTACTGTAAGGGATTTGACCTTTTACAAAGGGTGTTACTCTTTTCTATGGGAATGACTTTGAATTTTCACACATTTGAGGCTGAATTGAAGCGTGGGAGAATTCTCAACATTTGGAACTCCCTTTTTTTTTAAGCCCAATGAGGGACAAGCCTTTGTGTATGTATTTTCCACCATTCACTGAAGTGTACTTTATTAGACATACATTCAAATAAGGCATATTATATTCATCCATAGACATGCGTGAGGGTTTTTAGACATTTTGGTGTTATCTGATATTTCACTGTTGATGTTCTTCTATACAAATGCACTAAGTGATACAATTAAATCAACTTGATAATTAATAAGAATGCACTAGGCTCTATGTGTATTGAGTATATGCATCGAGTCACTGCACAGAACCTCAATACTTTACTCCATAGTTATGGCTGGGTTTTAAAACAGTCTTAATATTTACACTGCATTCTTTGGACAAGCTCCCACTCTCGTCACGTGTCACGAATGCAGAGAAGCCCTTTAAGATGGACTGCTTGGAAATGTGCTCACACTTGATTGCTCAAACCTTTCATTTGTCAGCGGCGCTATGATTGCCCACGGCAGCGCCCAGCTACTCTTTGTTTCCAGCCTGTTATGCCTACCCGGTCTTATTTTTCTCATTGTTACCGTCACGCATTCTCTCCACAAGCATTGACTAAAATCTGTTTCAGGCTGCAGCACTACGCAAAATCCAACTGTAATGTATAAACTGTTTACTGGGAGATAGCAAACCTCATTAGCAGCTACATTTGAATCAACATCTCACTCTGTGCAAAAGGTCATAATTACCAGTAGCTAAAAGCACTATTCTGTGGTTTGCTTTGATTCAAAGGGATTTCACCTAGACTGTTCATAGTAAATCCTTTGCAAAATGATGGTAAACTATCATTTGCAGGAATAATTTTGTTATTCACTCACCAGCCTTAACTGATCTTGTCATATCACATGGAAGATAACAAAGACCCTTTTACAAGGGTCAGTCAGGGAAAATGTTATTAACCCCTTGGCAAAGGCGCTTTGGAGCGGAGCAGAGTTCAGTCAGTGAACCCTTGGCCCCAACAGAGTTGACCAGCAGCAGGGGGCCTCTGATAATGTGGCCCCCGCAACAGACGTAATGGAACACGCCGGAGTTGGAGCGATGCCGTAGCCGCTGACCCATGCAGCAGCCCCCCCACCAGTCCTCCCCACAGTGGATTTTCCCCTGCTATTAGGCTCTTTATTCAATAATGGTGCACAAGTGCAATGCGGAGTATAGTGTGCAGATTGGTGGGGGTGCCGTTTGTTTGCAGCAGCACTGAAAGGAAATGAGGTGAAATTACAGGCCAATTCCTCATTAACGTGGGCTTCACTCAACCAGCCAGAGTAACCCTAATGAGCTTTAGGTCAAAGAAAATTGAGGTGGGGGCAGGGGTTGATCGGAGCTGGGAACAGGGCTTTATTTTTCATACCAAATCCCCCCACCCAAGGCAACCTTGTTGCCACCACCCACGAGCCCACCCACCGCAAACAAACCCTCACTGAACTTGGTGGATCTTTTTTTTCGTTCCTTTTTTTGTTTTTTCTTGTTTTCTGACCTAGTCTGTGCCAACTGTTCAAACAAACAGATGCCAAGTGGAGACGGATCACAGGAGCAGTGTGCACTTATCGTCCCTGCGTGTAAACAGATAATCTATGGGATAACTGCTCAGTGTTGTGCTGTGGAGTTTTACTCCACCTCAATCTCACACAGGAAAATCTGTTTGGTGCGTCCTGAAAGTTTTGACATTAACATCTTTCTCCTGTCTAGAACCTCAATAACATGAAAACCAACAACAACATTTTTATGGCGTATGGAATATCACCTGCTGAGTTGATTTAACTATGAAGATTTAACAATGAAAAATACAAAGAAAGCACCAACCTATGCAGAGACCTCCCATCCTTGATAAATAAAAAGACAATGTTGCCTGCTGCAAAATATTAGTATTTTTTTATGTATATAGCGAGCAATTTACCACCCACGTTTCTGGAAAACGTATGCAGCTCATAACCATCCAGAGTCTCCAGAGCTGCCTAGTGGCCAAATCTGTAAAGTGCTTATTTTCGTTTTTGGATTGCTGTAGAAAAAACATTATCTGCCATAAAGATACTAAGGACTTATATCACATTGAGAAAATCTCCACAAAGTATTATGAAATTATATCATTACCTTTAATATTTTATGCACACGGGTGTTAATTGTAAGGCCAAAACATTTAATGAAGCCTCCACTTCCCAAATTATGACATGCAGGTCGACACCTCTTATTTAGGGTATGATAGGTCTCTAGTGGACGGGGTTAAGCAATTAAGGAACACTATAATTTAGGCAGCTTGTTTTCTGACATATTTCTCATAAATCGGGTCAGATATTCTCGATAGAATTTCCATCCAGGTACTGTTGGTTGGTTTGTTTTAGGATACTAGTATTAAATGTATCATTACAAGTTAATTGTGATTAAACATACTGACATTAAAGCAAAGAAGTAAAACATACATTTTCTAATTGTACAGTTGTGCCAGTTATGGCATCTAAAAGTCTTTCACTATGCAACGAAACCCAAACCTATAATGGCCTAATGAGGACATCTGCTAAAGGCTATGTTGTGGAAATATTGCAGTCCAATTGCATGGCGCTTGCATTGGGCAAAGTGTAATCCAATTAGTATCAAAGTCTTGACCGTGATGTGAAAGCTAGACCTTTGACCCATCATTATCTTCAAGCTCTCTTTTTGCTGAAAAGGGATACATTTATTTTTCAAGAGTCTATGTGAATCAGAATATATTATTCTGACAGTTCTACATTTCTGAATAGAAAACATGTGTGTGTATTGGCTACTCAGATCAAAGGCTGATCCCTGGTTAACACCATATGGTGAGAATGTTGAATATAAACGAGGATGGGGGGGGGGGGGGGAAACAAGGTTTATTTTCGTTCTTTTTTTACCAAAAAGCTATTTCAAGGTTGGACATGAAATACCGGAATGCTATCTTGTAAGATGCCCTGGGATTTGCTCCACTTGTGGCAAGGGAAAGCAATACAGGTTAGATCCTGAGCAACATGAAAGGCTAGTCATTCATTTGCTCTGCCTTGATTTTCATGTCAGCACGACCAGCTGCCAGAGCCATTTTGTCTTAGTGTGACTGGAGAGTGAAGGAGGGAGGGGGGCTTAGCCGGGAAAGGCATTTCAGAAACAGGCTAGGGTCCTTTAAATGTTATGCCGCGTTTCCGCCGGCGGGTGCGCTTGGGCCCAGCACGCCTTGGCCCAGTAGTGAAGGTGCGGTTTGGCCCAGCTCAGTTACGGCTCGTGTTTCCACCGCCGACAGAACGCTTATGGTAGGGTGAGGTTTAAGCCGGATGGCGATAGCCAAGTCAGCTACGTAAGCATCATGACCTCATAGCAGCCCGACACAGTGTAGACTGCTAATAAATTCAAGGATAGAGAAGAACATGACACAATGAACAAAGAGCCACAATGTAGGATATCCAAGAAGGACGTCAAACTTTTGCGTGACATTATCTTCAATGAACTAAGCTTTCGCCGTTGTCCAGAAATACTTTCCGGGTACTGTGTTTGTTTGTTATTATCCCCCTGTCGCACGGAAGGAACGATTCCGTCGACGATTCAACAGACGGCGTGTGTAGCTCCAACTTGCTGGTACCCTTTCAGACGTCTCAGTACCCCAACGGAGGAGTACTGCGAGACGAGTACGGCTCATCACGGCTCAGTCCGGACCCCGCCCACGTTTGGCGCCATTAGAGAAAGCTTGACTGCTTGGCCTCTCGTGTGCCCTCTACACACACAGATCCCTCCCCTTTTGATGTGGTTGACAGTCTGCACAAGGGACATGGATGCAGTGACTGTGCTTGTCGCCTAGTGTCAGTTGTTCGGGTTAAAGCTTTATAAATGCCCTGTGCACGCCATGGCTGAAAAGTGAGTTTATCTGTGGGGGGAATTCGATGGTATGTTGAGAATGAGTTCTGCTGTTGAAAAGAGGAAATTTGAGAGAGAGAGAGAGAGAGAGAGAGAGAGAGAGAGAGAGAGAGAGAGAGAGAGAGAGAGAGAGAGAGAGAGAGAGAGAGAGAGAGAGAGAGAGAGAGAGAGAGAGAGAGAGAGAGAGAGAGAGAGAATGTGGTGAGCCAGGAAGATTTCCTGAGCTAATAAAATGCTTGGAGGAACAAGGGCTGCCAGCAAGCATTCCTGTGCCATTAGATAAGTCGGCTGACTGCAGCCTCTGGTTTTCTCTGCAGTGCCTGAGTAGCATGTAGAGGTCACCTCTGGGAGAGTGGGGGTTTTAATACATTTAGAAGGTCAAAAGGGTAGGTGCCTCTACCCTTCTTTAAATGTAATACCTTTATGTCTCAAAAGAGCCATTTGTATTTGTCTGACCACTTGGTAAAAGCTACACTGCACATGGCACAGTCTGTTGAAGTCGCTCTTCATTAAGAATGCAAGGTTAGATTTCCATGCATGCAGAGATGAACTCATTCTCAATGACTAGTTGCAAATTCACACCAGCCACAATACCCATCACACATTTCCGCAGTCACAGCAAGGTCAAGTACTGCGTCAGGTTCAGCGCTTCAAGGCAGTGCCTAAAGCAAAAACACCTAAGCTGCTCTTCGCATAAGCACTCAATTCAATGGATTTTTATTCTCCATATAAAGACTTTGGCATGTATGGTTCAATATCTTTTTATTTTGTTTTTTATGTATGGTTGAACTGATTGCTATGTGTGGTATTCTTCTTGTCTTCACCCTTTCCATGCATTCTTATGTCATATAGAGGACGGTAACAAAGGAAAAACTATTTCTCCTTGCATCACTTTCCTTCAGAGATTTGTTCCCCAGGCTTTGTTTTATTTAAATGGATAGGAGGCTCTGTGAATATTCTCCTGTAACCTTGCTGTGATCAGTCTGAGTATGACCTGCTGCCAGTGTCTGATATGTCTTGAGAAATTCTAAGCAAGGTCTCCACTTGCTGTATAAGTCCTTGGTGTCCCCACATATTCAGTGTGCATAGAGCATGAGTCGATTTGCTTCAGGAATAGGCTCAAAAAACACGGCTTGTTGCCGTGTTTGTGGTTAATCATTAAAATGTATATTTCGGTGAAGAAGTGTGCTGATTGCAGTTGCTGATGTCATCATTATCCACCCAATTGTCATTGTAAAAAATTTCTGCCATCTCTGGCCAACAAAAACAATAGTATGTTATTCAACAAACTTCCCCTTTTACCCCTTATTTTGTTGTATTGTATGTGGAGTAGGGCTGGGCGATTAATTGAATTTCAATCTCGATTTAGATTTTAGCGTCAAACGATCACAAAACTAATATAATTTAAAAATATATAATATACATTTTTTTTTATGTTTTATAGAAAGTGCATCTGGATACATGTCTGTACATTATTTTGGATTCGAACATTTTCTTTTTGACCATTTTGTGTATTTTTTTAAGGCAAATTTCAAAGTTCTCAGTTACAAATTGTTTTTTTGGAGAGACATGCTGAATAAATACATCATGATTTCAAACTCAAAATTAATCGTTTGAATAATCGTGATTTCAATATTGACCAAAATAATCGTGATTATGATTTCTTCCATAATCGAGCAGCCCTAATGTGGAGCACTGTGAGTCTGCCAGGTGTATGACTTGCCTTTTGTATTTGTACTCATAAGAGACTATTTTCTTCACAGGGATGCTGGTTGTCAACGTGACTTGGAGGAACAAGACGTATGTGGGCACTTTGTTGGACTGCACACGACATGATTGGGCTCCCCCCAGGTAAAGATCTAACGACGCTTAACGACGCGTTTTACAATTCGTTCTTTGTAAATTAGCTGGACATTTCATCATAAATATGTGATACACAGGATGATACAGCACCTACTGGTGCCTCTCAATATGTGTTGGGGTGCCACTTCACATTGCTGCTGGTTGGAAAATTGGAGCTACCTTCAGGGATTTTCACAGCTTCTGCGCCTTAGAAAGAATTTACTGTCACGCAGAGTAGTTTCAAATGTCAGGGTGTGAAAAAGAGTATTGCTACATGGCTGCCATCAATCATCAATTCTATTTTCTCTATCCAAGCTGTCACTTGGTCTCCAACCTCATAAAAAAGAGCATCCCATGATATGAATCAGAGAAGCGTTCACAGCTTGTGGATGTAGCCTCCAGTTGCTCTCTGCCCATGTGTAGTGGGGCTTGCCTTTGTCCATGCTAGTCTTTATCTCCATTCAGGGGAAACGGCACACACTGCTTGCTGGCAAACTGCTGACGTCCCCGGAGGAAGTGATAGAAATAGAAAACTCCCCTAACAAGCCAGATTCTGGAATCCAATTATTGTGCTAATAGCTTTTCCTCAACATGCTATCAGATTCCCCATCTCATAGAGATGTTTTTAGATCATCTGGGTGGGGGCTTACAATTTTTATAATTCCTGCATGCGTCTTTTCTTTTAATGCTAAGACTGCAGATTGTGAAGAATGGATTGGATCCATTTTCCAAACACTGGAATATAGAAAATAATGCCTGTTCAGTATCTGTGTAAACGCTTGTTTTAAAACCAATTGCTGAATGCAGTACAAACAATAATCAATATTACAGCAGAGCTAATGGCAGGCACAAGCAGTACCTGGACGATTTTAGCAATCATTGCTTCTAGAGTGAGGTTTGTGAGGCTGTATTTGCACCAAGATACAGTTTGCAGCACGACTACATTAGGGACACAATATGAATAATTCAGAAAGCTTTCAGCAGACTGAATATAAACTCTGGCTTGCAATGAGTAATGAGTCTAAATTCCTGCAGCACTGTCAGACTATGGATGTATTCTCATTCCCCTGCTAGGGCTCAAATTGTTTGGAGAGGCATGTAGGGGAGGCTGTGACTCATCCTTGTTACAGATTGCTAACCTTCACTGCTGTGTGGCAAGATAATAACATTACAATTAAAGAAACATGAGGCCTGACTGCTATTTTTAAGGATTTTAATTATCTAGTGATTAGAAAGCACATTGATTTCTCACAACATTGTGTGGTCTGGCTAATGTCAGTATTTATTGGGAAATGAAGAGGTTTTTTTAGTTCTGCTTGGTCGGTTTTGTTATGGTTTTTTTGTCGAGGGAGGTATTGTGGTGTACGGTGATGGATGCAGTTGAGAGTGCACTAAATGTCAAATTGTCATCTCTTGGAGGATTTTTTAAGGAGACAAAGTAAGTTTGTCAATGCTAGTTTCAAAGCTACATAATGCCCAAACACAAATTTTAAACATTTGATTATACATTTCTGACTTTTCTTCTGAGATGATGCAGAATAATGATTTGACATTTGCATAAAGAACAGATACTGCTTAGGTGGGCAAAAATAAGAAAAGAGTACATGAAAGAAAACAGGGAAACCTAAATCAGAACAGTGTTATCTATTATGGCCAAAGTAATAATTATGGCGAAACCGCATTCTACCTTCTGTAGTGGTAAAGCCAACCCAATGCTTGACATCATAACATCTTTGGAAATTGTTTTGTTGAAAATATCATAACATTTCTGAATCAATATAGGAAAATGTTAAATGTTTTTAGTTATATAGCTGACTAATGTCTTTTTCTTGCTCCCCTAGGTTCTGTGAATCTCCCACAAGTGACCTGGAGATGAGAAACGGCCGAGGTCGGGGCAAGAGGATGAGACCCAATAGCAACACCCCCATTAATGAGAACAGCAACTCCTCTGACAACAAAGGCACCAACAACAAAACCCGCGCAGCCTCTAACAGTAAGGGCAGGAGGGGCAGCCAGACACCGTCAGATCGCCGCACGCCTCCCAACCCCAACACAGAGGACATCAAGGCTAGTCCCTCCTCAGCTGGGAAACGCAAGACCAAACCCACCTCTGATATGGAGCCCAACTCCAGCTCTGAGGACACGAAAGGCAACAAGCGTATGCGGACTAACTCTAACAGCGGGGCAATAGGGCCCAGCGGTCTCCTCATCCCTTCCATTAAGACTGAGCCCCTGCCCCCTCCCCTAGACCGCAGTTGTCCTTCTCCCGTTCTTATCGACTGCCCACATCCAAACTGCAACAAGAAGTACAAGCACATTAATGGTCTCAAGTACCACCAAGCACGGGCCCACAACGATGACGATATCAAGTTGGACATGGATGGGGACAGTGAATATGGAGAGGACTCCACCCTCCATCCGGAACCAGGGAACTGCAACGGGGCCTCTATCTCCCAGAAAGGCTGCTTGTCTCCAGCACGTTCAGTCACCCCAAAGGGAAGGGGGTTTGATGCTCAGAGCCCTTCCCCGTCCCCGGGGAAGTTTGGCTCAAAGCAGAGTAAAAAGAAAATGGCTGAAACGGATCCAGAGGCTGCTGGCACACCAATGGATGGGTGCGAAGATGGAACCTGCCTTACTGATGAGGCCAGTAATGATGGCTCGGATGACAAAAGAGGCGTAGACAGGTCAAAGAAGACTGGCAGTGGCTCTAAGGCTGAAAAAATGGCTCAGAAAAATATGAAGTCACCCCGACCTCTTGGCCCCGTAGCCATGGCAACACAGCAGATATATTCCTTTCCTCCTGGAAACCCAAACACCCCCCCTGGCCTGACCCCCATGATGCAGGGCATCCCCAAGAGCCCCCAAATGAAAGGTACCCAGCCCAAGCCCCCTGCCATTGGAGATCCAGCCTCCAGCACCACCAAGAAGAAGAAAGAGAAGAAGAAGAAAGAAGGGGGAAAGGAGGCTGACAGCCCTAAGCCTCCAGGAAAGAGTGGCAAAATGGAGGAAGGCAAGCTCGACTGCCCTGACCAGGGGAATAAGGGCGAGGGACTCCTCAATGGCTCCTCAGATCCCCATCAAAGTCGCCTTGCTAGCATAAAGGCGGAGGCCGACAAGATATACAGTTTCTCCGACAATGCCCCCAGTCCCTCTATTGGTGTAGCCAGTCGGAACGATGGCAGTGGGATGCCACAACCTCTCACACCACTCCATGTGGCAACACAAAATGGCGCTGACAATTCCTCAGTCAAAACAAACAGTCCGGCATATTCGGATATCTCCGATGCTGGCGAGGATGGTGAGGGAAAGGTTGAAGGCGCCAAAGTCAAGACAGAAGAACAGAGTGTTCGGGAGGGTGCCAAAAAAGCCCTGTTTCCCAACCAGACACCCAACAAAGATTCACCTTACTATGCTGGCTATGATAATTATTACTCACCAAACTATGTTAATCCAAATCCCAGTGGACCAAACCCCGTCCTGCAGTTGGGCGAGGAGCACATAAAAATCAAAAGGGAGGAAGACCAAGACCAAGGGGATGAGAAGGTGAAGGTTGAGGCTCTAGAAGAGCGCAAGGCTGACAGCATCTCTGGGCAACAGCAGCAGCAGCAGCAGCAGCAGCAGCAACAACAACAACAACAACAACTACAGCAGCAGCAACACCAACAACTTCAACAGCAGCAGCAGCAGCAACAACAGCAACAGCAGCAGCAGCAGCAACCCTCTGTCATCCAGCAGCGCTCCAACATGTACATGCAACCACTGTACTACAACCAGTATGCCTACGTCCCCCCGTACGCATACCATCCCGACCAGGCTTATCATAACCACTTACTCAACACTAACCCAGCCTACCGACAGCAGTACGAGGAACGGCAGCGGCAAATGGCAGAGCAGCACCGTGCTGCAGAGAAGAAGTCAGATGCCGCCATAAAAGAGCGAGAGGCCTCCATGAAGGACGAATGGAAGCAAAAGGGCCCCGTGCCTCCAAGCCTTTCCAAAGCCCCCAGTCAATCAGACCAGGTCAAGCTACCGCAGCCCCCCGGCAAGTCCCGGGACTCTCCCTCTGAACTTTCATCAAAATCCATGTCGGCGATGAAGGGAGAAGACTCAAAGTCCCAGCAGGTTGAAGGGCTGAAGATGAAGCTAAGTGAGGGAAGCCACCATGGGAAGGAGGACATCAAGCAGGGCCTTGAACCAAGGGGCCAGCCCGGGATGGAGCAGTCCATGTGGTACAGACAGGTGGGTGACAGACCTTTTGAGGAAGACGCAAATATGAAATATCAAGTAGATATCCATCCTTTCGACGGAATGCAAGGTAACCAGCTCCACTGCAGTGAGGATATAAAGTGGCTAACTAGCCTGTAGTCAGGAGACATTTTATCTGTTGCTTGGCAACATCTTCAAGAATCCTGAAGGCGCAATGGTATTTTAAGCGGTCTCTCATATCTCTAATTACTTGTTGAGACGGCCTTTGTTAAACTGGTGCAATACACAAAATGGCACTTAACTGTGAAATTGTTGAGTCTTAGTCATTTGGTTATAAATGGCATATTAAGCTTATATTTATACAGGGATCACATACATCAGTTGGCTTAACATTGGGTGTTGATCTTCTCCATGATTCAGTACCCTGACAGCCAGAAGCCCCACTCTGAAGAGGAGCAGCAACACCAGCAGCAGCAGCAGCAGCAACAACAACAGCAACAACAACAACAGCAACAACAGCAGCAACAGCAACAACAGCAGCAGCAACAACAGCAGCAGCAGCAGCAGCAGCAGCAGCAGCAGCCCCGGTGGAAGGACGAGAGGGACAGAGAGCGGGACCGCGATCGCAAAATTAAGGACGACCGGCCAAGGCCCAAGGACACTAGTGGTGGCCCCAAAGAGGAGGGCAAAGAGGGGGGAGGTGACCCCCGCATCTCCTCTGAGGACCACCGGGCCATGGGCAAAGACCCACCAATGCGCACCAATGCCCACATGCAGTTCTCATCGCCACTAGCACAGCACCAGGGCTACATGCCTTACATGCATGGCTACCCGTATGGACAGGGCTACGACCCCAGTCACCCAGGATACCGGGGCATTCCACCCGTCATGATGCAAAATTACCCAGGTATTGAAAATTCAATAAGAAAAACAATCTCTACAACTCTAAAGTTTGTTTTCAATTCTTTAATTTGATATGTTTGTAATGATTAATTATAATTATTTCCATTACCAGGTTCTTACATACCTGCAGGTTACCCGTTTTCACCATATGGGGTAAAAATAGCGGGAGGCGAGGAGGGCGGTGACAAGTTGCGCGCCAGCCCCACCGTCACCAAGTCGGCCACGGACTCTAAAGCCCTGGACATCCTGCATCAGCATGCCAGCCAGTACAAGAGCAAGTCGCCCACGGTGGGCGACAAAGCCTCTCACGAGAGAGGGGAGAGGGATCAGGAGCGAGGCATGGGGACAGAGCGGGAGCGAGACGCAGATCGCCCGCGTTCCTCGCCCTCCCAGCGCATCATGCCCTCCCACCACCACCTGGCCTACCCGCTTCTCTCGGGACAATATGACCTGTCCTACGCCACCGGTTAGTGCTACACCCACACACACCTGCTTCGATGTTGGATCGCCTACATGGAATTGTGTTATTACGTTTGTTGGCCCAAAGTGTCTATGCTAATTTATTATAGAATAAGCATAGAGATCCTTTTGTTATATTGTGCACATGGAATGGGACAGTGTTTTATTTGTGACGGCATTAATGTATTGCACAAGAAGTTCCTTTTAAACGATGATGATGGGGCTTTTGCAAAGGAATGTATAACTGCCCGTCTAAGAAAAATGGTGACACTGCCACAGAGACTGATGTAGACGATAAGATGAAACTACTGAGATGGACAAGAGTGCTGTCAGCTAAACTGCCAAGCAAGAAGAGGGCACAAAGCAGACAGTCACGTGCATAAACAACGCTGCAAGTGAAGTCCATTACAGAGCGCCGAGGCGTATAAATCTGGGCAGCGTTATTGAGCAGACAATTTTTTGTCCCTTCCCCTGACACAGGGGAATGCTTCTCTCTCCTGTTAGTTTTTAATTTGAACCAAAGTCAAATGCCTCTGATACTCTATCCTGATCGAGTAATAGTTGTAGATTTTTGTTAGACGTAACCTGTAAAGAGGCTTAGCCAAACGAAGCCCTCACTGCGACACATCAAGCAAACACCATGTGCAGTGCAGCACTTAGCCACTCGGCTCATCTATTCTAAGCAGGTCTTCTGAGGACAAGTGGATCACTGCGTTGATAATAGAGAGACACACGGGAAATGGAACAGGCTGCAAATCCCAGCTACCAGGAGCTACATCCACCTCTAGTGGCGGCTCGTGCAACCTACCACTGCTTGTTGACTATAAACTTAAGCATTGAGGTGTTTCCCATCGATGAACAGAGTGATCCATGCCTACAATATGTTCATCCATTTTTTGGATTTCGGTTGTATTTTTTTTCATATTTGGCTATGTTTTAGATTTTACTAAACAGTGCATTCAATTGCTGTCTCCTTTTCTCCATGCCGACAGGTAAACCTGACCGACACAGCTCCACCCTGCAGAGATTCATGTGACTGGATCACATGGGAAGAGGCTCACCCGGGGGGTTCCCTTTTGGACATCAGTTGAATGGTGTTCCTGTCTAGATTTTTTGTTCCCCCCCTCCCCACTTGCTGCCTCCTGCAACCCCTTCCACCTGTTACCTTTTGGCGAATGCGCGCCCCCCACACAAGAGGATGAGACCCCCCCGACTCCAAACCTCAGACAGTAGTAGGACTGATATAACCCAGGTTCAAAGCCATCGCTCTCTGCCCCGAAATGCAGAGGAAACATCAACCCGCTGATAATCTAGTCTTTGCACTGTCAACAAATACAATGCAAAAAGAGAACTGACAGCAGATATATATTTTTTTTTATTATTGTTGTTTTGACTGCATTGTTGTTTTGTCATGCGCATAATGAAATTGGCAAGGGATTCTTTTCTGGGGGGTTGGCTGAGAGGAAAGGGGAGTCGAACTCAATAAACAAATGACAAAATAAAGTGAATCATGTTGAAATGATTGAACTATATGTCGGGAAACAACAGTATATCCTTAACTTGACAGATGTGTTGGCTATATTAGACGGGAAGAGGGAATACTTTCTGCAGAGACTCGAGAGCCTGAGATTGAAGTTTCCATTCCATTGTTATTGATTAATCCCCCCCCCCCCCCCGCTGTGTTTCAGGGATGTCATGTCTTGCAAAAAGACCGCAAACACCTCATTGGAGAATAAACACTATTAATTACTTTGTTATTTTCTTAAACATTGTTGCTTTCCTAGATCTGTGTGTTTATCTTTCCCTCACATTGAAATGGCCACATAATTAGTTCAGTCTTTACTAACGCTCATTGCTACTCACTTGGATAGTTGGCTTCATTCAAACATTATCAATGCATTGTAAGAAACACTGATGCTACATGAAGCTTCACTTTAAGGTGTGATGTCAGACACCCTACAGCTGCTAATACCAATATAAGCCTCTTAGGCGAAGAAGGAACCAATTTAAAATAGATAGAAATAAAAATAGACGGCATAAAGATTAGCTTGGAACGGACTATGTCAAATGGACAGCCTGTTGATGTCAACCCCTTAAAATACTTTTACCCCTTAAAATAAGTCCCACATAAGCCATTCATCAAATTTTGCACACCAAGCAACAAATGCATTTTTCAATTGGGGCCTAGAAAGAACAAGATTTTTGGCTCTGTGGACATTACGATTCACTTTACTCCCTGTAATCCTCTGGGGGTTTCATGTAACATCTGATTCACGTGCCATTCACATGGATTTTATGTTTTAGTTGTAGGCATGTTCATGGGAATTGGAAATGGCACATGCATAAGTTAGGTGTGATTTTTTTTGTTGTGAAAAATGCAGGTATGATGGGCCAGGCAACATTCATTTCCTCTTTTTTTTATGATCTGTTGACAGAATTCTGTTTGTTTGAGGCATCCGAATTATAAGTAAAGAGTGGTCACGTGGTCAGCAAGTTTTATTCTCTCAACCTCTCCTTGCTCCTAAATGTGTTCTTTTTTATGTGGGGGGTGGGGGTACGTTTCTAACTTGCATATATGATAGTTTCATGGTTGACGTGATCCGAGATTTATGTCAAGCCACTAACTCGTCTCCACTTTGATACCCTCTGAAGTCACATCACCCACATAAGGTGGTCGGAGCACTACTCTCATGCAGGAAGCAGCCAATCTGAATTCAAAGGGTTCCAGGACATTCTGTCACTCTGCAGGGGTCAGCCACAGCCTCTGAAGCGTGTGCATTGCAAAGCAGAACGGTGGTGTGATATGAATCGGAAGAATGTGACTGTCTTTGTACTTAATCTGGTAGGGTAATCTAGGCAGCTGTGATGTTGTCTTTAAAGTCAGTGGGGTTTAGTACCAGAAAGCTGCATACCTATAGTTTTATCAGACAATGGTTGTGAAAAGTGCATTTGTTCTCTCTCTGAGAGTAGTAATGTTATCTCGGTAGTTAAAACAAAACACAGTGAAGAATCATATATACTTAAAATGTATGAAAAGCCAGAAACAGTTATGTTTGCTATCATCCTAATGGAAAGTGCTTGGCTCTGTATTTTGCAGGAGTGTATTTCTTTTTTTTCTTTTTGCTTTGGTGAAGAGCATATTTATTGGCAGGCGGTTGTCTCAATTGGTGCCTAGCTGAACCCTCTCCTGTGAAAAACAGAGACAACTGCTTGTTTGTCTTTTCCTGACCCACCTACTGTCACTCTAAACCTCAGAGTACCTGTCACTCTACCGGTACTTGCAAGGATGTTTACAATGTGTTAATTTCTTTCCATGTGACAAAATTCAGAACCCCCCCTTCCCCCCCCCCCCCCCCCCCCCCCATGTCAGGAGTTTGTGTAAAGTGTACATTACCATGGTTCTTCTTTTATACAATACTCTGTAACTTGCCTTTGTAAATTTGGGCTGAAAAAAAAATAAATCTTTTTATGAGATAGTCTGTCCTTGTGAGCATGCTTAAATGGATTAACATAACCAATACAAACTGCAGTAGCTATGCTTCAATGTTTGTGAAATAATTTTATTATTTCAATATTGTATGTACAACTTGGTTATGGGGTCCGACGCTCCGAGTGTAATTTGGCCATTTGGCCACATGAGAGCAGTAGGCTACCTTAAAATAGGCACCGTGTGCGCGCGTCAACGTTAGTATGAACAATGTGTCAAACAAAAACGCTAATATTGTCGAGGTCGATAAACTCCATCTGCTTTCTCGCTTACGGATGCATTTAAATATGTAGTAGGGTAGGTAAATATTTTTTTTCACTTCAGGTAGCCGACTAGACGTCACACGACGCAGTAGACTATTACGATTGTGTAGAAAATCTGAAACCATTGTTGAGCAATAGACTGTAATGGTTTATTTTATGCCGTTTGTCATAACTGTGATATATCGAGGTGTATCAGCAAGCCTCGGTGTGTAAGCCTCCTTCCATGATACTGTTTTTGCACTCAAATCTTCCATCATCAGATTCGGTGTACGGATGAGTTTAAATAATGCTGCAGTTGTGGAATAGGGCGATGATGATTTGTGAGGGATGATTATGCCGAGTACAACTTAAATGTGATAACCTCTGGTCGGGAGGAGAAGGGCTGGACCACAGATCCACGGAAGGGGGGAATAGAGAGGGGCTGTGGGCTGGGCAGCCGGCTACGGACACCAATGTGCTGAGCCAATGGTTTTTCCAAAGGACAGCTGGTTGGCATCAGGGCGGTGAGATTGGTGGCAGGATCCTGCAGGAAGCCATCGTTTATTCGTGTACCACCTTCCGCTCGCATTCGGAAGAAGAGGTTGAACCGGGGGACAGTTTTCCAGAAGGTGTACATGGGATGCACTATCTACGCAGCTAGCCCCCAGGGCCTGCCATCCGACCAGGCCCCTGGTCGGGACAGATACTACATGCATCATCGCCACCCCCATGGTCACTGCAGCCAGAGGACAACCGCCGATAGAGTCAGGTCAGTACAGTTGTCATAGCCTTGCCGCATCCGGCCACTCACCGTTTGTCAGGTGCCCGAATTAATATTATCATGGACATGTAGAGTAGAACACGGCTCACGTTAGTATTGCATGTTTTGCAGCATCAGAATAAAAGACATCAGACACTATAAGTGAAAAATAGCATGGCATAAATTACCAAAGGACATCTTTACATTGGAAAATGTATCAACGCTTCTGGGAAGCACACTCGTGGTAGCCTATAATGAGTGTTCATTGTTGTTCCAGTAGGCTATTCGTCGTGTCTATGAGTTATTTGTAGGATATTCATGTTGATTTGGTCTTTGGTTTGCTCTACCATTATCATAAAGCCACGCAGTGCCTGCCAAAAAGAATAGCCTACCAGCTACGTTCTTTTTAATTCTAATTTGAAGAGCACTGGTGAAATGAATAGATTAGAATTAACATTTTCAAATAGGCCAAATTGTCTATTTTGGTCAACATATGGAAATCACTGTAGGTCGACTGCTCTTGCATACAGTCAAATACAGTCGAATCACTGTTTTATTACATTTAATAAATTAAAGACTGATTAAATTCTGCTACATCAATAGTCACAATGTTAAAAGTAAATGTGCCGCATATAGTGCATTTATCGGTATATATTGATATATTTGGTCTCAGTCTCATTCTCTCTTGACTTCGCATTCGTTCTTTCTGAAAATGTTATTCTTGACATTGTTGCAATGTTTGCCATCTCTCTATACGCCAATCTATTTCCGTGAATACAGCAAAGAGTAGGCCTAACCGTGCGTTCACACCAAAAGCGAATTTTGTCTCCTGTTTGCGTGGTTTGCTCGCACGAGTAGTCACAAACAGGGCCGGAGTGGACCTCAATTTCAGCCCGGGAGTTACATGATGCAGACAGGCCCACCCAAATTGGGTGGAGCGGGCGGGGGTGCTTTACTTTGTACGAGCCACTGAACAATGAAACCCTGTACTTGACACAGCTGTCGTGTCTCCAAACCAACATAAAACAATTGACACACAAGTGAAAAATCAACTGAAGAACCCATTCTAGTTTCAGAAAAAAATACTTAAAAGTGGACTCTGAGGCCTACATATTATAGCATTTATTTTCCTATATTACTCCATATGTTGCAATCATAAAACTTGTCCTGTAATTTCCTACAATAACTTGCCCCTAGTGACTGCATCCTATCCTTTGTTTCGCTCATAGCATTGTGCTGTGTGCACACCTGTAGCTGTGTTTTCTCTGCTACCTCCTAGCCCTGTCTCATCAGCATCACTGGGCTGACTCAGTTCTGTGGCTGCAAAAATATAAACATTCTGTGGCTATGCTACTACCATACAACATTTGTACTGATAAATCATGCTACCTTTTCTAAAACCTGCCCATGTTCGTCTTCTCTATTGCCTACTCCCATTTATTTGTTATAGCGTATAGAGCTCAATGTAGTCATAGCTGATACGTCTTTAGCTTTCTGACCAATTGCAATTCAAGGCCACCCTGGGCTGTGCCACTTGGGGAGGGGCCGCTTATTTACTCCCCTCTGCACCTATCAACTTGGTTGCGACGTTAACAGTAGGGGGTGGGGGGGAAAATTTGATTATTCGATTCGGTCTCGATGCAGATGAGTTAATAATCTGAATTTTAGTAAAATAAAAAAAAATCTTATTTTCTTGTTATGTATATATAGATTTGTTTTAATTACATTTGTTCGCCTGCTGCAATATTCTGTTCGGCAGAGAGGGATCATTTTAGTAATTTTTAAATAATTTCATTTATCTTCAATGTTTATTTGCCAATCTGATTTGTTTTGACGCGATTGCGATTCAGCCTAACTCACAGCCAGACACAAGAATGACGAACAAGTTCTTATTCTTATAATTGACTAAGAGCAGCTTTTTCTTTAAAGAAAAGAAAGAAAAAAAAAGAATCAGTATACTTTTTACATACTTCCATATTGTGTTGTCAGGCTAGCCAAATGGCGCAGAATATATTTTATAAACGCAATATTGTTATCCCGCAGTTATCAGCCCGGTGGCCCCGAAACATTAATGGCCCAGCGGGAATTCTCCTGACTCTCCCGATTAACACTCTGCCACTTGTCACAAATCACTTGCGGGATTGATTTGTGCAAGTTTTATCACGCAAATGTACTCGCACGAGTGAAAGAGGAGAGGCTTCCTTTTGTGACCGCCATGTTTCTTTCTGGCAATTCATTCTCAACCATGGCCAGTCTTCACTTGTTGTGGAAGTACCAGAGATGTCGGAGAACTCAACGCAGTCGTTTAGGATTCATAATATCATCCAGAGGCGCAAACAGCTTTTGGCCGTGATATTAAATTATATTACATTACATTACATTACATTATAGATGGATCAGGATTCCGCAAATGGCAAATATCACTCTCTCCTCCAAGCTCTAGTTCACTCTGCACTGCAGGGAGTGAACGCTGATTGGCTGTCCCTACCAAGAATCATACGCAAGTAATCCGCGTCATTCAAATCGCGCCCAGGTTTTTCTCGCGAATTATTTGCCTCTAAACATGCCTTTGCGTTGACTTTGTATGGATTTGCGTCGCCCCTTATTTGTTGTGAACACGGCATAACAAATACAGAAAATGTTACAGTGAAATAAAAAAACATGATACACATATTTACGGAAGAGGATTTCTGCTGCATGTGAGTTTCTTTTAGTCCTGAGTTTAAAAGTATGAATTCTGACAAACTCAATTCAAATTCACATGTGGCCCTAATCCTTACAGGTAGCCTACCAATAATTCTGACTTTAAACTCAGAATTCCCCCAAAAAATATTAACCTCTTAACATAATCTTTCAAAAAGAAGATAAGTAACACTTTCATAAAGTTTTGGCGCTATCAAAAAAAAAGTACATTTGGAGTTCAGTTCTATTAAGAGCCAGTACAAAGTTTAACCATTACTGCAACATTCAAACGTAAAAATCTAGCAATACAATCTTGATGTACAGCCATGTACAATAATATACCACAGTAGTATACCAAGGGTAAAGTACCAAAATGTACCAGTAAGTGCAACTGAAAACAAGGTTCGATATACCCGACCAGATTCGCTATCAATATTTATCTCGGTGGCAGTCGCCACTTCAAGCAAATGTATATTTATATTTATGCATTTCATACACAACATCTCTTATTAAAGTGCTGGCGATGCAACATGGTGTACTTTGTGAAAGAGGACCCGCTCCCTATGTAGATCTAAAGGGTCCATTCTAAGGTAACGAAAACAAAACAATTTGTATTTTTATGGGATTATACAGACTGCAAAATCCATTCCGCTAGATGCCACCAAATTCAATACACTGTCTACAGTTTTATCTAACAGTCTGAAGTGTGAAGCAACGGTTACCTGCAACACTGGTACCACAATGTAAAATAACTGCGCTGTACTATAAAAGCTTTATCATGATAAATAGGCTACTGTACTTATCGTATAAAGAGTACCTTATTTTACCGTCTAAGGCATTGATCTTCAACCGGGGGTCCGCGGAGGTACTGCAGGGGGTCCCCAAAATTACTTTTTCCCCTTGAAAATTTTAAAAGGTCCATGAACATATACAGAATTCTGAAGAACATATACAGAAGTTCTGTTCGTTTATAAAAAAAAGGCATTGAATATTTCCTTTCTCAGAGCCTAGGGGTCCTTGGCCTGAAAAAGTTTGAGGAGCCCTGGTCTAGGGTACCATAGTGTGTACCATGGTAAGTGCCATAGTATGTGGCCTGCCATTTAATGCCACGTTCAACCAAAAAAGGAAGGGGCGGCGTGACTCCATACAAAGTCAATGCAAAGACAAGATTAGAGGAGAATTTGTCGCCAAAAACCTGCTACGCGAATTGATGAATGGTGCGGCATGTACACAAGGATTTACTTTGCCACGACATTTGCGTGATGCGTGGTCGTGATAGCCAATCAGTGTTCACTCCCTATCTATATAATATAATATATAATATCACGGCAAAAAGCTGTGTGGAAATCCGGATGATATTTTGAATCTTAAACAACTGCTTCGGGTTCTTGATGTGGAAGTGGAAGTACCAGAGACGTCAGAGAACCCGACGCAGTCGTTTATGATTCATAATATCATCCGGAAGCATACACAGCTTTTGGCTGTGATTTTATATTATATAGATATCTATATATTACTTATATTATTTAGATATAGAGCTCCAGGACTCCCGCCTGAGCTCCTGGACTCCCGGAGATTAGCTCCATGACTCCCGCTGGAGCTCCCGGAGTATTCTAAAATATCTTATAGAGCACGGCGAAAGCGGTGTGCGCCTACGGATGGTATTATGAATCCTAAACGACTGCGTCAGTTTATCTGACGAATCTGGTACTTCCACAACAAGTAAAGACTGGCCATGGTTGAGAATGAATTGGCAGAACAGAAACATGGCGGTCACAAGAGGAAGCCTCTCCTCATGCACTCGTGCAAGTAAATTTGCATGATCAAACTTGTACAAATCACTCCCGTGAGTGAACTAAATTCGCTCTTTGGTGTGAATGCCATGTGATTAGTCCCTGTTAGGAACCCAATTCATATATTGTGTGCCACAGTCTGTAACATAGTGCATAATTGCACACCATGGAAATGACTAACGTACCATGATATATCATGGTAAGTACCATGTTTTACAATATGTTTGTGTGATGGTAGGTAGGCAAAAAAAGGCACCCTGAAAAGGCAAAGGATGGAACCGAATGTGAATTTAGTCTTGAAAACGTCAAGTTGCCTTTGCAGGCACATTTTCAACCACACAGTCCAGCCACGACAGCTGCTGTAGTCTTTTAAGTCTTTTCGTTGTAAAAAATGTGACTACAGCGACTACAGTAGGCCTTATATTGCAAAAATATATATACTGTCCGTTATACAGGCCAATCGAGGCAAGCATCCTAAATATTGGCGTTAAAGGTCCCATGGCATGCTACTTTATGGATGCTTTAATATAGATATTAGGCCCCTAACACAGTATTTGAAGACGTTCCCGAAATTCAGCCGTGGTGCAGAATAACAGCCACTACGAGCCATTTACACATTGAGCTTTCCCCAAACGCGCTGTTTCGGTGTCTGTAGCTTTAATGCAAATGAGGAGGAGAGAGGCGGGTCAAGGAGGAGGGTGGGGGTGTGGCCCTGAGTAGCTTGCGGCCACGGAACCATGCGCTCTTTTTACAGTGGATGTATCACACAGCCAGTGGATGTATCACACGGCCAAAGGCTCACACAGCCTTTGGCCGTGTTCTGTAAATATTCTAGAACACTCTGGGTGCTCCGGCGGGAGTCCTGGATATATATATCTAAATCTATATCTAAATAATATCATATTATACATAGATATCTATATCATATAATATATATTATCACAGCCAAAAGCTGTGTGCACCTCCAGACGATATTATGAATCTGAAACGACTGCGTCGGATTCTCCGACGTCTCTGATTCTTCCACGTCCACATCAATTTGAAGTAGACTGTGATACGACATGGAGGAGAAAGGGATTGTTGCCCGTGATTGTTTACCGCGATTGTCTCCCGCCGGAGACTCGCTGCCGAGGGACCACCTCCTTGGCAGCGGGCAGCGCTTAGGCACCACCGCCTCCTGCAGCGGGCAGCGCCGAGGCGGTGGTCCCTTGGCAGCGGGCAGCAGGAAACGGGGCTCAAGCGGGAGACAATCGCGGGGAACAATCCCTTTCTCCTCCATGTCGTGGTTCATGTACTTCAGGCAGTCAAAGCCAAAGTTCCTTTCCCCAAAAACCATGGCTGAGATAACCCCCACTACGAGTCTTGTCGTGGGAATACCAGAGACATCAAAGAACCGACATGTTATGCCCCCTAACACCAACAGCAGAACGTTATCCAAATAACAAAGAAGTGTACAACACTTTTGTTACAGTGTGTGTAATCACACACACGTGGCGCTCGCACGGTCATAGCTCATTGTCTCATTGGTGGGTCAAATTCTCTGGGCGGGTAAGGCAGAGAAAGGGGAGGTGCTATCTCCCCTTATGACGACGTACGGGTCTGAGCTTCGTTCTTTCAAAGGCCTAGTGCTCGTTTTACACCCAACGAAATTAATATAGACTGGGGGAGCATATGTAGGCTAGGGGAATTCATATAAATGATAGAAAACCTCAGAAAGTGAAATTTTCATATCATGTGATCTTTAATAGGCTTCAAAATTAACCAGTGACAGAACACTGGTCAACAGTGTTTAGCCTACGTAGGCTCTCAATGATATTTGGGTTGGCCATGCAAAACAAGTAAAATAGACTGACTGCAGCCTCTTGAGTAGGCTACTATTGACACGATGGAACAAATGCCATGTCTGATCGTTACCGCAACATTGAGGCAAGAAGCCAATGATCGCGTGTAGCTAATGCAAGCTCAATCCATCGCTTCTGTCTGCTACAGGCAGTCCCTGTGGTCGAGAGGTTAATGGGTTAACAACCCGCTGCTCGATGCTCGTTTGGAGCTCTGTTCTACAAGCTCGCTGCAGTGTACCGCTTCGCCGTGGGAAATGTGCTGTCCGACAAATGAAGTATAATGAGTTAAATCGCGAAGATACAACGACGTGAATGTGATATAGTCCGGGGGGAAAGAGCAGGTAAGAGATACACTGCCGCTCGTGCTGAAACTAAGTTGCAGCTCTCAACGCCAAGTCGTCTAAAGAAGAACAGTTTTACTATCTCCGCTGGCGTCGTTAAATACTTGTATCACAACATAGCTTGTAGGAGCCTTAGACTTACTTACGTAGTAGTGCTTAAAGCAGTTGATGATGTGTTACGTGTTGATTAAAATAACAGTATTGTGTTCCTTTTAACTTCGAGAACCGTTATCTCAGCCTTCCCTTGCTAGTCGCTGGGCACGTAACTTCACTAATAAACGACGTCTATTTTGCAAATGGACCAAGCAGTAACGGCTCTAAATTGTATTTAACATTTAATTCAATGTAGTTCTAACCACGTACATTGTCTGTAAACTTACTGGCGTACGTACTTGTATCTAGCACTCGAGGTAGCATAATGTCTGACATTAGGTTGCATAACCTATATTTTACAAATACTATTATGTGTAGGTCGATAGCGATCGAGACGGGCGGTGTTGTAGTAGAAGCTCACCAGACATGTCTGTTTTTATTATCGCGTTACTCCTGATATTGGTCTGCTTTAGACCAAGTGTATTTAAGTCGTCGGCATCGAGACGCATCCTTTATCCTCTACGCAAATTAGTGCTGCTTCTCCCTGGGTAGCTTGCCAGTCCAAACCCAATTAAAATGTACCACATGTCCTCCACTAAACTCACCAAACACGTCCATGGTGGCTGAACCTGTTAGCTTCCACATTAAGTACATATCACTTGTAGGATGTGTTCAGTTGTTGAACACAAGTCAACTTAAACTTTAAAAAAAGAATGATGACAATTAGCTGTCATTGTATTTAGCCTAATACGCATTGATGCATTTATCAGGTATAGGACATCCTCCGTTTATCTATTATTGGTCTTAAAATAAATTGCACAGATGATCAAGAAACCAGACTTCAAAACCAATTGAGGACATATGCCGAAGGAAAGCTCTAGAGGGAGAGTGATATCAGGTGACACCTGTTGTGAACTGGCTATAGATACGATTGCATTGAACTGGTTGTAAGAAAATAAATAAATTGAACATATTGCATATAAAGTAGATGGCGTAAATGTCATAATAAAATTATTGTAGAGCATACAAAACAAGAAGAGATAGAACAAATAGAAAGAAATTGTGTGATGTTTCTTTAACAGCACTGCCATTGAGGCCTCCCCAGATTACAGATAATTGGATTTGGACATACATTGTGACACTGCAGAACACATCCTCAGAGGGGGAGAGGGGAGGAGAAGATGGTATCCTATTAGCATTCATACGATGCGCAGTCAATTTAGAGGGTGATTTCTTTTCCTTTCTCTCTCCTGCCAATATGTTAATTCAAGGTTACACTTTTAGAAATGATCTGCAATTACTGCAAAATATAGAATATTAGTTATATAATATACATTTATTCACATTTTATCTTATGTTAGCATTTTTCAACATCATCTGATTTGTTATGATAAAAGGTTGTAGGACAGCTGCCCAGCATTGATTCATCAAATGATAATTTCCTGCATCTATAAAGATAACTTCTTTGTCGCCTTTCAAACCATTGGTCATTAAATGAAAAGACCTGATGTTGACATTTTTTTATGTTGTTCTTGCTCTCTGAACTCTGTTAGTTATTGAGTCTAAAGTCTGTGTGCCTCTGTGTCTGTGTTTACCCGTTGCCCTTTCAAGATATCACTCTAATGTTGGTTGGATTTCTGGGTTAATCTAGTTGGCAATTGGGACACCAGCCCTGCGTAAGTCAAATGGAAGCGGTTGTGACTATGAGGTGGGAATTTGGGAATAGTTCAAAGTAACGCTTAAAGCAATTCACAAGCACTCAAAGCACATAAACGCTGATTCACACTTTATGCAAATGAATGGGATTATAGCTGAAGGTGAGTCGCTGGCAGGAAAGGCTTAGCATACACTCACTTAATGCCTCTCCCCCTAATATTTTCCTGTTTTCTATGAGAAGATATGACCTTTGGATGAAATGATGTTCCATGAAGACAGGGTTCATAAGGACACTGTTTAAATATTATTTCCCAATCACACGCTTTCCAAATGTTGCATATATATATTTTAGTTACTATCAATATATGAAATATACATTACATTTTCAATACAAGTACCCCAGAGACAAATGTGACTCAGCAGGCCAGGCCGCTGTCAGCACAGGGCAGACTCAGACAGGTTGCGGCTCCCAGGCTGAACCACAATGAGCCACAACCGTGTCCGAAGGTGGTTAGGGGCATGCAATACAGTTTGTGGATAACCATTGCAGTGGCATAATGTGAGCAGATTGTGAGCTATACTCCTCTGTAGCTAAGCTCACACAATCTTTTTCTCACAACTAACTGATCCACCTAACCGCTCAGCTCCACCACAGTCCACTTTTAATCCAGCTCGGGCACGCCGCCATAGTAAGTCATGGACGGTGCTCCACAACGGGACTGCATCCTACGGCTTTGTCCACACAACAATTGCAGAGCTTCATTTCTCCATTGTGAACGCTAGCGTCAACTCACCAATTTCCCAATTTCTTGTTTACGATGTACGATTTTCAGACAAGCCCCGGGACTTTATGACTTTTTGGTTTAAAGAATAGAACAGAAACACAGCGTTTGTTTTCATGCCACGTCTGGACGCACGCTATATGTTTCCATCTCTGTGTTCATAGTGTAAAGAGTATTGCGTTTTATTTTCATCATTGTCATAATGAGTTGGTCTGTATTAGTTCATATCTGAAAGAGAAGTTTCTGGTTACTTCAACAAACCACTTGACAGAGGTTTAAATGGGAGATAAACATAATTCCAGACTTGCATCTTTCATAGGGTGTACTCCTGGATCATGTTAACAATAAATAACAGCATTTTTACTTTTTGTGGGAATGACTCATAGGGGCATACATTTTTGTGGCTTTTCTGAATTCTGATAGTGTATTAATAATTTTTATAGTGTTCAAATAAGAAGAAAAGCGGCAGAATCTTCCTCTGAAATACACAGATGCTGTAAAAGTCATAATAAATTAATTGTAGAGCATACAAGACACTATCTCTATCTCTTTTATCTAACTCCTCGACTCCCCTCCCAGGCTCCCAATCAAGTGACAAGTCTACAAACAGGAAGGGCTTATTGCTGGGCGGGTGTCTGTGCTACCTCTAACCAATTAAAGAGAATATGTAGAAGGCTAAGTGTGTGTGTGTGTGTGTGTGTGTGTGTGTGTGTGTGTGTGTCCAGAAGCATGACGGAGCAGGAGCAGGCAGAGGAGACAGGCACGCTCGCAACCCATGATCCTGACCCTGCAAAGGAGGAAGACACGCATGGGCACTTCAGGCAAGTCCCAAACACATATGGATATGCACACACTTAAAAGCGTGAGGGCTCGATCAAGTGTTGTTTTCCTTCACCAACTTGATGTTGTAATCAGATGATCTAACCTCGATCATCATCTCAAATTGTGTTGAAGTCATGGTTTTATTTTTACTTCTTAACCTTCTCTAATGCCATCATGTACTTCACAGCTTTTTACATGCCATTGTCTTTGTTAGAAAGGCCAACATGATAGACAATTATATAATATTCATTGATTCGTGACCATATAGTTACATTTTGTTTGGGAACAATCAAGGAAGACAAGGAGAGAATTAGGATTTGGACGATCCTTTTGGGTCAATGCATTTTTAGCGAATTACTACATAGCATATACATTTTCCCTACCAACGACATATTCAAATGTACATTTTGAACTGCATTGAGCAACATAACATCTGAATGAGATATTTTGTATGTGATGGTATTTCATTGTGGTAAACTCTCCCTGGAGAAAAGATTATCAAATGGAGCTGCACTTCAGGTTCATCTACACATTTTGAATGTCCGCTCAATCTCCACTGTTTAGAGGTGCCTTGGTGGTAAGATCTATCAGAACCATTAAAGCTGTAGTGGGTTTCACAGTCGACAGTCATTCAATTGGTACAACAAAAAAAAAGAGTATTTTCGTACGTGCAGAACATCAGACGGGTAAACAAGATACTTTTAAATATCTCATTCCTACTGCCTCAACCACACACCACTTGCATCCTGTGCGTGAACTAGTTCCTCTGTTTGATGTCAAACAATGGTCACACACACACACACACACACACACACACACACACACACAGACACACACACACAGAATTGTGTGTTCACGGTATCCAGATCAGCAAAGGGGGCTTAAACTAAACTGGGTCTGGGAAACGTAATTTGCGTCCATCGGTTTTATAAGGGCGATTGGAGTTTGGGGCATTGTAATCCTGTGAAACAGGAAGAGATTTTGCAGTGAGGTGCATGTGTGTTATCAGCGCGACTGTTTAGGAGGTGCCATTACAGTCTCAAAGCACATAACAATTTGTGGCACATTTTGTTCAGTGAAAGTGCTACATTGTTTACTTAAGTCCTTAAGTTGTCTGTGTTTGACAAAATTTAGCACAGTCTTGATAATGGAATTGCCCCACCATTTTCCCCCTATTACTTAACATGACCTTACCTTACACTTGATATTATTTTACTTCTATAATATTTAAGTAGGATTTAGTGGCGTACAAGGGTGAACGTTACAGATGACTAACAACTGAACACACACACGCATACACGTACAGACACACAAACAGCTCCCTTTTAAACGTTGGGAGACTCTACGGTTGCATTTATTGTCTTTTAAGATGCCAATATAACATTCAAACTAATAAGGTGAGCATGCAGCGCTCAACTATTGTTCTTAAGTTTTATTCTTTCTTTCTTTCTTTCTTTCTTTCTTATTCTCTACAAACTTTGGGACCAATCTCCTTCCACTTGTTCACTTAGAGACTTCAATTTTGTGGGGTTGTTCAGATTGGCTTGGAAGGACTGCTATGCCGTCCACTGTTAACAAATCAACACACACAGAATTGTATCAATCATTTATACTTTTTTCAGAATCAGTTTAATTTCATACCCGCTTCTTATATTTTAAGTTGTCTTCCGTTGAGGCTAGAGCGTGTGACGTTACACACTCTAGCTTGGGCTAGAGTGGATCACGTGATACCCACCAAGAATGGCTATCACAAAAGCTAACCATTGCGGACGTTGCAGAGCATAAACAACGTCAATATTTAACCTAGAAACACAATGTCAAGCTTAAACGGTTGACAGTTGATCAATTGGTGCAACAACAAATGAAGTACTGTCATATGTGCAGTTGCACCTGACTGGTAAACCAGAGGCTTTTTAATGTCAGCCTCATAGAGCGTAACAGTGACCATCCCATTTTTCAACAGCTCTGATTCCAGAAGTTAATTTCCCATGCATTTTTACCGTCCACTTTTCATAAAATCCTTATATAAAGAGTTTTAAGCCTGGAACCAACCCAATCGTTCGCCAAGGTAGTCGTACCCAGCAAATTGATTCGACCCACAAAAAGAATTTGGATAATGGAAGAAAAGGCAAAGTTACAAGACCATGTACATTCTTTTTGTGAACTCCTCATCCCATGAACCATTGCGGACGGTTTCGCAATGGTTACAACCCAATAATTTTGTGCCTTTCTTACATCTTATAACTTTTGTCATGTTTACATTGTTAATAGAAGTTGTGTCATATATTCTATGTGTGTGTGTGTTAGCTTATTTGTGTGTGTATGTTAGTGTTTCATATGGTGTATAGCGTTGTCATCGACATGGTACGTCCCTTTGCTGTCTGCGGTCACCAAGTAATAACCTTACTCGTTTTTAATACATAAATTCAGTCTCGGATTCCAGTTACGTATTCATTTCACATTATGTATTCTTTGCTTTTATACTGCCCATAAAACTAAAAAGCACTGCTAGTGCCATATATATTTGTACTTTTATCTTATATATATTAGCATATATTCTTTATCAACATATTTTTCAAACGTTATAGCTCATTTCCTCTAACCACAACTCTAACTTTCCATTGATTTAAATCATGGTTGCTGTGGTAAGCGATCGAGTTCAATAGCAGCAGAGTGTCTAATAGGAATAGTCTCCGTAGACGGGCTAGTAGCAGTAACAATCATTCATTTTCGTGGGTGCAGTAAACGTTTCGACGAGCTCCACCATCAGTGACGTTGTGTCACACTTCAGGGTTTATTCTAAAAACAAATAGATGTTGCCCCGATTAACGTGTGGCTTCTACAGGAGCAAATGCCATCGATTAACAATATAACGGAGCGTGGTACGTATCATCACCTATTGTTGTTGAGGCGGTCGCCTTTACTATACAGTGCTGGGGGAAACACTGGGTTCCTTGTGCACCCCATAGTAGTAAGTTAGTTTTGGGCGGGTTGTTGGTTGATTGGGTTTTTAGTCTATAGTTGGTACCCCATGCTATCTACCCAAATGATATGTCATATGAAAGCTGAGTCTCAAAGGAGTGCAACGGTATAAGCCTCATCATTTTGTGAGATTATTTTGATGAACTAGTCAAGAAATAAGGTCAATAACATACCCTTCCAAGTTACCACACGCACACACACACCAGCTCAGCTTTTCTATATTTTATCTAAAATGTATAAAAATTTGATCACATTAGCTATTTGTTTAACTCTTCACTTTATTTGTTTCCAACCATTATACATTTTTTAAATGGTCTGCATGTTTACATTGTTTACTCCCATTTAGAATCTGTTAAAATCCCTTCAGTTGATTTAAGCCATTTCACATTTCTTCACGTCTTAAACGATGTGACTTTACTAAAACATGTTTTCACCCTCACTTTGCACTACAGTCCTCACCAAATTTTCTGTAGGAAATGCATTTTCTAGTTATGAATATCATATTCCATTTCTGCCAAGTCTGTTCTGAAAGATGCCGCTTAATTGTAGGCGTTGTTTTTAGAAGATACGTTTATTCTCTAACCACAGCGTCCTACTCACTCTCACTAAAGCCATGTTTGCTTTGTCAACCTCTGACTCTTGTGGACTGAACAACAGAATCAATTGAGAGAAGCGGGCCAGCCTAGATATTGTTTACAGTAAGAGTGCACACACTCTTGGTGTGTGGGGGAGGTGCATACGGGAGAGTCGGCTCAACAGAGCAGCCTGTGTATTCAATAAGCGCAGCGTTCTCTCTCACCTGGGAGCGCCGGCCCACCGCGAAGCCTATTAATAGGCGATGTGCAGCAGGCAGGAAGAACATGGAGACAAGCCGGCCCATTGTTGTCCCCGCCGTGGCAAACAAGGCAGCGGTGATAGCATGCTCTCCTAGAGGGCTGCACCAGGTCCAGGACCACAGCTTGTACTAGCATCTCAAGTCACAAAAAAAACATTCTTTAGCATATGTTTGGCGGCTGTTGAATATGTTCTAGTTGTTCGAGGGGAAGGGGCACAGACTTGTTCTGAGAATAGATCTATGATCTTCTTAGATTGTGGATCACGGCTAGGCTGGAAGTTTTGGTTTTATCCTTGCATGGGCAGAGTTTATACATTTAATAAATGTATACATATTATGCACCACATTATACAGCTAAACAAATTCTTTCATTACAGACAAATACTTTACAACAGTGGCTTCAGATGCAGTGTTTGCTGGTTGTGTGTACATGTCGTGGCAGGGTGAGCCATCGTTCCTTGAGTTAATGTGGTCCTATCATGCAAAACAAACAGCACAGGCCATAAGGGTTTTGTGCTTTATCTTCCATCACAGTTATATTGTTACGTGTTCAATTGCATCTAGAGTAAAGAAGCAGCCGCAGTGCTTAGTGTGTTGTATCCTCATGTAGAATATCTGGAGTGAGGGTATCTGAACAACGGGCCCTTTCGGGTGAAAGCAGGCCATGTCGCGGGTCGGGGCGCAGACTAAAAGCAACATGGAACTGACGCACAATGCTTGGCCACGGCCAGCACTGCTATCCTGGCCATTGTGAAATGAGCAAAACAATGGGCCGACGTGTTTGTCTTACAGCCGGGCCTTTCATCAGGGGGTCGCAGCACCTGGCCGCACTCCCTTCTCCACAGCTGTGGCGGTAAACAACAGGCCAGGTCCCTCTCCCGCAACGCTGCGTGGCCTTCACAGCAGGTCCCAATTTTCCCCGTGGACATCAAGAGTCTGCTTTTGATTATTTTACTTTCTCTCCGTCTCTTTGTATCGTTCCACTCTTCTTTGGTTCTGTCATTGTAACACATTTCTTGGTCACCATATATTATACATCTACTACATTGTATATCTATTTATACTTTATACATTTTTGTGAAGTTTAGCTTCTGGTCTTCCTTCACATACAAACGCACATGTGCAAACACACACACACACACACACACACACACACACCTCCACAGTTGTCTGAATCAGAGACATGAGCCAGTGCTCCAGTCTCAGTGTTCCTGCACTCTGGGACAAGTTGTTGGCCTTTCACCAACCCATTGCCAGCTTGCCACCAGCACCATTGCACATTGGGCCCTAGCTTCCCCAGGGCTACCCCTCCAACTGTCAGGAGGCCCCCCCTGCGCCCCTTCCTGAGAGACCAAAGATTAGTGGCGAGGATATGGCACAACACTCTCTCTGTCTGTCCCTCCCCAAACCCACTCCCTGCTTCCCTGTATCCCACACAACAGAGGCACCGGTGAAGCGATGCCTCTGACGTCAACAATGTCCCCTTCACCCTGACTTGGCTCAGTACCAACACTTAAAAGCCAACCACTTAACTGAGCATTGGCAGGTTTAGCATAATGGCACCTTGTGTGAAGCGAAGCATCTCGCAGGGAGTACACAAACACTACTTTGTTTGTGTTGCATTTGAATGTTGCAAAAACCCATGTTACTGGACACTAACACCCAGCCCTCCAGGATAAGAACGATAATTTATACGCCAGCAATACAATCACATTGACGTTGATCGTGGGCACATCTGTGAAGTACACACTTTTCTGTCTGTCGAAACGACAGGTACAAGGTGTATATATATCAGAACAAAGAAGATGGGGTTTCTCAGCATTATGTTTGTAGCAAATGATATGAGTGTGAGTATTTATTTGAGGAAGAGAGAAACAAAATCAGCCCTTGTTGGTGCCCCTGAAGCAGACTGGTGGTTAGAGTCTGAAATGGTGTGAAGGTCTAATGCGTTTGCAGGTTTTTATATTTCGTCAGCAACATTTAACCTGTCTATGTATACTCCTTTGTAACCCCGACTCCACACACTGAGTATGGCGCCAAAACACGCTGTGCACAAATGTACATAGTCAGCAGCATACTCACTCACTCACCCACTCACTCACTCCCTCACTCACTTACTCACTCACTCACTCACTCACTCACTCACTCACTCACTCACTCACTCACTCACTCACTCACTCACTCACTCACTCACTCACTCACTCACACTAACACATTCACATGCACACATACACACGCCATCGCAAGTTATAATTTTGGAGTGGAGCTTGTGTTGATGGCCTCTGTGGCCACACATTGAATTAACCTGCTCAATGCATTACTCTCAGTTTTAAACAACTGGCCGGCAGGAGAACATCAGAGGATTATGACTGAGCTTAAGTGAAAAACATTGTTGGGTCATTCAATATCCACACATGTTGCCATTGCAACCTTCAAACCAATCACATCATGGAAGGTACATACATCCATTAGCATAGCAATGATACACAATTGATAGCAAATAACAATAGCATAACTGTTTAATGGTATAACTGTGTTATTTGGTTGTAGGTTTCAACTGATTGAAGACCTATCCTATGAAGATGTGAAGAAATGCTACCGGGGCTCGGTAAGTCTTACATTCATGCAGTGTTTCCTCTGCCAGGATGTCTGCAACCATGATTTGACGAAATAAGAAGCAACATCACATGTCATACTAAAATCGTAGTCATGAATAGAATAGTGAGAACTCTAGCTGGTTGCAGAACACACTCAGAGAAAGCACTGTGTCAGTGTGGCGTCGCAACAGGAAAATCAAAAAAATATAGAATAGAAAATAGAAAAATATAGTCGCTTTCTGTGCTTTGCCCTTGTTTAGTAACTGCAGTTCATGTAAACACTTTATGAAACGGCAAATGCTTGGGTTCAAATTAATTGACTCTCAAAATCATTTGAGTTTTGAACAATTTCACATTGTGCTAAAATGGTTGCTCCATGTTATAGGTCAAGGCAGGATCCAAGCATTACACCTGTCGGAACTTATTGTTCATGTATTTTACACCAAAGGAAGACTATGAATCTTAAACATTCTCTATTTAGACGGCTGTTCTTTGAAAGTTCCCTCCTCAAGTTAGCTTTTTAAGTTTAGAACCTACATCAAGCATTTGTAAATGAATGAAACAATTTCAATTTCAATCTCTGATATTCAATTATTCAAATGTTTTTCAAAAATATAATTGATATGCATACCCGTGTCAATGTATTAGTGAGTGATGAAAAATGTGTACTCCTTTAAGATAAACATGTGTTTCTGTGCAGCTTTTGAGTGACTATAAGGAATGGAAGGGAATGGGGGCTGCTGAATAGGGAATCATACATAGTCAATAACTACATAAAGCGACCATTACATCCGACGGGATGTACATTTTTTTTTTGCCTTTTCGTGGGGCACAGGTGAGGCTTTTTTAACTTGAAAATGAGCAAAGGATATTTGTAGCCGAAATTTCTATAAATGGACTGCCGTCCCAGGATGGTTGTCCCTCAGCTTGCTGAGGAGGCTGTATGGGTAGCTGTAACACACTACCCATACTGCAGCCCCACTGCTGTTGGCCTGAGGATCGATACATACATAGATACAACACAACAGCTATTCATCAAAGGCTAGACATGGACGTGAGAAGTCATCGCCGGAGCTAATCAAAGTGAGAAGGCGAGATCATTTGTTTTTCATTAAACGGCCTGGTTTGCCTGGTTGTGTAGAATCGCCTCACTAACTTATGAAAGAGGGGAGTTTGAATTATATGTGAAACATGTCATGCAAACAAAGACTTATACACTTCTTCTTGTGAGAGATAAAGAGTAAGAGGGCATTCCGAGAGGGCTGTGCAGGTGAGGGATGGGGGAGCAGGTGAGGGATGGGGGAGCAGGTGAGGGATGGGGGAGCAGGTGAGGGATGGGGGAGCAGGTGAGGGATGGGGGAGCAGGTGAGGGATGGGGGAGCAGGTGAGGGATGGGGGAGCAGGTGAGGGATGGGGGAGCAGGTGAGGGATGGGGGAGCAGGTGAGGGATGGGGGAGCAGGTGAGGGATGGGGGAGCAGGTGAGGGATGGGGGAGCAGGTGAGGGATGGGGGAGCAGGTGAGGGATGGGGGAGCAGGTGAGGGATGGGGGAGCAGGTGAGGGATGGGGGAGCAGGTGAGGGATGTTAGCTGAGTTTTACTACTGTGGTGTCTGTGCTTGTTGCGCATAGTCTCCCTCATAGACGACAGACTTTTCCCCCTTGCTAACGGTAGCTTATACATTAGTGCCCACCTGGCCGTGTCCTGTAGGTTCACGTGCGCATGTAGGCTAGTCCCCCCCCGCCCCCCTTCTCACCATGGCCTGGGGGGGGTGGTGGTGGCGGGCGGGGGATGCAGTGTGTGTCTTGCAGCGGAGTGCTCCAGGCCTTCGATGTGCGTGAGTGTGCCCACGTGTACGGGGCCAACGTGCTGAGCCTGGTGCAGAGCTCGCGGCCGCTGCGGGACAGGGTAGCCGCTGTGGCCGGCGGGAGCAGCAGAGGTTCTGGCGGTGGCGGAGATGGTGGTGGTGGTGGTGGTGGTGGTGTTGTTGGGGCTGGTGCGGTGCAGGCCGGCGGCTCAGCCAAGGAGCTGCTCATGACTCTGCCCTGTCCCTCTGCACAGACTGTCAGCAAGTACAACTCCCAGTACCACAAGCTGTTCCAGTGCGTGCCCAAGGACGAGATCCTCATGAAAGGTACCGGCAGCCTGCTCCTGCACTCAGTCTCTTGCTTCTCTCTCTCTCTGTCTTTCTCTCGCTTTGGCTCTCGCTCTGTCGCTCGCTCTCTCTGTCCCTCATCTCTCCTCTCCCCTCTTACATAATATGAGGTCTGTATGTATCCTAACCAACTCCTATGAACAAACTGTTTGAAAGCATTCAATGGTTGCGCATGCTAGATGGAACTCATGTACAGTTGATAGATTAATGCAGATCAGACCACTTGTTTGGTGCTTGGGTGTATCATTAATTGATCGACATCACGGGAACGTTTCTGTTAACCAACTTGTATATCTCCTGTTTCTAATCAAGGGAAATCGAGAACCTTGTCCGATCTCCAACTAACTAGCTTTTCCTCCTTACTAATAATTTATTGTTGAACATGTTGCAACGTCTTTCTGCTTAAAACCTCACCTTATGTTTTGTAACTATATTAAAAATGTTGCATTTTACCACAGTTTGTGTTTTTATTGTGTCTACGTGTTCCTTACTACAATCGCTCTCTCACTCACACTCTCTCTCATTCTCACCCTCTCAGTGTACTCCTGTGCTCTCCTCAGAGACATCCTGCTGCAAGGCAGACTGTACATATCCAGGAACTGGCTGTGTTTCTATGCCAACCTCTTCGGCAAGGACATCAAGGTGGGGCATGGCGCATAATGTTTGACTGACACGACCACAGTAGCCCACTTAGGGTCCACACGCTGACACACCACAAACACTGACACACCAACACCACATACTGGCAGACATTTGACAGTGGCAGGTGAAACCCAGATCGTAATGACAGCCAGGGAAAGCCTGAAGGGCTAAAAATAATCCCCACACGTGAGCTAGGGAATACATGTTCTGCCTTTGATGCTCTACCCTGCCTCCAATTCCCCATCAAATCCCAGCAAGCCTGACAATAAGCGTCTTGTTCAGTTCAGCATTCCAGGCATTCTGGCAGAAACAAGACACCTGTCTCTCTGTCTTCCAGGATCTGCTCCTCTTTCTCTGGTGTCTGGGCATCCTGTAATGCAACCTGGCTCCTCCAGCTTCTCTTTGTTAGCTGGCTCCCTTATTGGGTTGCTAGGCACCAGATCATTTACGATAGAAATTCCAAAATATGAAAGACAAAAGGGTTTCTGGCATAAAATTAAAAAAAGAATTAAAGTGTTCTCAAGGGTTAGATAACTCTCTAGGTAGCTAGCTGTTCTGCTAGGCTAAAATAAATAAATAACCTAGCTGTGTGTGCAGTGTCCAGGGGCTCCAACACCTGTTCGGGTGGGCTTGCTGTACATTGTGGCTAAAGGTTTCAAAATAGAAGCTCTTCAGACTACTTGAACTGGCAAATGTGGTCTGCAGGACTGGCCTTAAGGCTCATGTCCTGTAGTAACTAAAGCTACTTAAATAGTATAGTACTAGTTTAAGCTACTTATATATACTGTAGTGCCTTAAGCTAATTTTTGCAAAGTTGAAAAGTTTGTTTTTTAATATTATGTATAGATATAAGATGTGTACTAGGCAGTATTACATTTCAGCTAGAGACTTACCAGTTTGCCTACAACCTCATCCAAAGTTGTTGACCGAGTCCCTGCAAAGCTTTCCATCAAAACATAGTATGAGTGTCCATGTACTATCCACATGGAAACGGTTCCAGGGCATCTACAATTACCATATACAGACCAATATTGTACGTAGTTCTGTAAAACAAGTATTTTGAGCGTTCACTTTAGGTTAATGTGAAGGTGGGAGGACACACACACTTTATTTTCCCTGTACAGCATTTTAAAAGCAACTCATGCCAAATGTATCTCTCCTGTCTGTAGTCTTTGTGATTGTAACTTCAGTGTCATATAAAAGCTCAGAACTTGAACAGCATGACATGAAATAAACAGAAAAAAGGAAGTGATTGCAAAGGTTTAAAATAAACCCTGTCATTACCCGTAACGCAACAACAGTTTTCCGGTATGCATACCAACTCCCTCTGTTTCTCTCGGTTCCCCTCCAGGTAGCCATCCCTGTGGTCTCTGTGAGACTGGTGAAGAAGCACAGGACAGCTGGTCTGGTTCCCAACGGTCTGGCCATCACCACAGACACCAGCCAGAAGGTAACCAACGGCTAGAACTGTCGCCCGGAGGTGGATTGTATTAATACTCCCCAACACCCATCATTGTAATGGACCCTATTCACAGAGGAGTCATCATAGGACAAAGACAGGTGTCACTCATAACTATGGGTTAAGGGTCTGCTCTCTTATGTACCAGGTGATGGGAAGTAGACCTTAAATACAAGTCTACTAACCCTTCCCCTGGTACATTAAGGAAGAAGACTCAATTAGTGTTGTTTATGTGTAACACCTGTGTTTGTGCTACGATGAAACCTCGATGAAAGGGTCCGTTCCATTTTAACCAGCAATTGTTCATGTACGTAGCTAGAATGTGTAAGGATTGGCAGAAAAACAATATATTATACTTCTTTCCTTGAGCTATTTGATCAGTGAAAAATGATTGTCATAGAGCTCAAATATCCGCCAAGAATGCTTCACTGATCAACCTGTTCAACTGTTCCGACCAAATCTTCCTGAAGTTCCAACAGAAAAAAATAATTTTACATAATGATATATCTATTTCCGACAATCTAAGCATGGCTTCAGCAATATTTTGTGTAGGAAGTCTGTTGTGATTACAAAGTGCAATTGCGTTTTCCACTAGTTTGGGTTTAGCAGTTGACTTCTGAATGTGGGACTTATAGCACCGGTTAAGTTAGACAACAAACACTTGACAATCCAAGCTGTTGGGCTGGGCTTTATACGGCTGCTTTCTGCCTCATTCTCTCAGTACGTGTTTGTCTCGCTGCTGTCCAGAGACAGCGTCTACGACGTGCTACGGCGGATATGCACCCATCTGCAGGTGGGATAGCACACACATACACACTGATGTATACGTTATTGTTCGATAGTGAGATGTACGTACATCGCAAGTAACAAGCAGGCACCCCGTCCTTTTCCCCCAGGTGAATGGAAAGAGTCTGAGCCTGAAGCAATACATGGAGGAACCTGTTCTGTCTCTGGTAAGCTGCTCTGAAAGACTGCCGTCTAGATGTTTTGCTCATAAAACCCGAATTCTCAGCTGGGAAAAACAACAACAATAAATGTAATTTCACACAGTTGGCCAAACATAAAATCTGTGTGATCAATCAATCTGTCCGTCATCATAATAGCTAACTAAACCCCCGATGATGTCGTGGCGGCAGGATGAGTTCCCGGCAGTGGATGAGTTCCCGGCAGTTTTGAAGTGGCGCCGGAAGCCCTCGGTGGTGTCCGTGACCTCCACCCTGCCGGACCTCCTGGGGACCTCCACCAGCAGCCTGAGCACCGGGGACCCTGCCTTCCAGAAGGCTGCGCCGCTGGACGGTGAGCGACTACCAGGTGCCTTTAAAAGGAAACGCGGACCGCCTGTTGGAGCTAGTCCCCGCCCAGCTTTTCCTCAGCCTTTATCACTTGCTAGTCCTGTTGCAACTGGTCGCTACCTGCATAGGAGCTTTTTGCATGTCTAATGACCCCTTACCCTCTCAATTGCTCTTCAAAAGTAAATTATGTTACCTGCTGATCCGCCATTTACCGCAGGCTTGACTACTAATGGCACGAATGCGTTGCGTGATGGCGTCTGTGAAAAGATAGGATGTAACATAATGTCATGTCGAACTGGGGTTTGATCAGCACCATTGTGTTCATAATATTTACATGGACCCTGAATATGAGTCATCTTTTTCCCATTGTTACTGCCAAGCATCTACGGAGCAATTCATTTGTGGCCATTTAACACTGTGGATCCATCACTCATGAACGACACCGACTTATAAGTGACGGCATTTGTGAATAGGAACCGAGTCCTGATGATAAACTGGCTGTGCAAAACATGGCGTAGAGTCCGCTGGTGGTTTGTGTTTGGCTTTGTTCTATTGATGGGTCTGACCTCGCACAAAAAAGGTGTCAAGACCATAACTGTACTTAATCTGTCTGCATGCGCCAATTTTTGTTTCTTTGACTGGGGTGTGTGTATGTGTGTTCACGCACATGTTTGTGCCTGTGTGTGTTCTAGAGTACCTGGATGGTGTGTGTGCCCAAATGTCCGTCCTCCCACACTCATCCGAACAGTGTGGTTGCTTTCATTGCCGCCAGTGTCTCTCTTATGCAACAGCACAACAACACTTTAATCTCTGAGTGGTGACTGAACAGTGCGGATGGGGGGGGCGGGGTTAAACAGCCGCTGCCTCATGCAATTTAAACAGAGCACTCTGCTCACACAGCTATTCCATCCTCATTTCAATGCCACATTTTTAGTTTTTCACGTGTGCGTAGTTTCTAGAGCTACCCTACTTCTTTTAAGTGTGTGTGTGTGTGTGTGTGTGTGTGTGTGTGTGTGTGTGTGTGTGTGTGTGTGTGTGTGTGTCTGTCTGTCTCCCAGAAGGAGCCCTGCAGACGGAGAGAGGTCTTCTATCTGAGCCAACGGGCGAGTTGGGCCAGATGGAATACCAGCTGCTCAAGTTCTTCACCCTGCTGTAAGCAGACACACAAAACACACACTCAGATTGCCTCATAGATGCAGCGGATTGACAGATAACAAAGCCTATTAGTCATTTTTATTTACTATAGGGGGTACTACTGTAGGAGAACACCAACAGATAAGCTAAGGTGGGAGGTGTATCAGTAATGCCGGAGTAATGGGAGTACAAACCCTATCCACTACATCATCCCCTGCTTATCGAGTCATTTTTCCCCTCTGAGTCTATAGGAGAAGCAGGGAACTACTGTCATTGAGAGGGCATTTTTTAAAACCTGAAGCATCCTCAAGCTTCCTAGTTCAGTCCCCCCTATTTGGCCTGCTGTTTTGTTTTTGAGGAAACTGAATGAATCCATGTTGTCCTTTTGTTCTGGGCGAGCCCTTATCCAAGGGCTTTGACCTTGGATCACTTAATCTTAAAATGGCAGCATGGAAACGTGTATGGATCTCTCTCAAGTAATCAATAGATGGCTTACCATTCTCAGTGTCCTCACATGCCGATTTAAACATCAACTCAATTGAAATGTAATTCATAATGGTGTTATGAACGCAAGGCCATTATAATTGTAATTTCCCTAGGTTTTGCCTAGTCTGACCGTTCCAACAGTACTCAATATTTCGGATGGGAGTGTCTTGTCTTGGTTCTGATATCGTGATACTCTACAAGGTGATGTCCAAAGGGAGCTTTCTCTAACAGCCACCCCTCTACTGCTGCAGGGAGAATGATAAACATTGAATAGCTTTACCGAAATAGAAAAAAGCTGAAGCCAAGTCATTTTTTGAATGTTCTTTGAGACCTTATCTCAGCAGATTGTAGTTGACTGCTACAGTTCTCTCTTAAAGGTCCCATGGCATGCTACTTTATGAATGCTTTTATCTAGCTGTTACTGGGCCCCTAATACAGTACTTGAAGACTTTCAAGAAATGTATCCTTGGTGCAGAATTACAGCCACTACGAGCCAGTCCCACAATGAGCTTTCCTCAAACGTGCCGTTTTGGTGGGTCAAGGTGGAGGGTGGGGGTGTGGCCCTGAGCAGCTTGCGGCCACGGTACCATGCACTCTGTTTACAGTGGCTGTATCGCGATGGCGAGGCGCACACAGCCTTTAGCCGTGTTCTGTAAATATCTAGAACACTTCGGCTGCTCCGGCGGGAGTCCTTGAGCTCTATATCTAAATAATATCATATTATACATAGATATCTATATCATATAATATATATAAAGCTGTGTGCGTCTCCAGACGACACAGCGGGGCTCCTGCTGGCCCCGCTGCCGAGGCACCACAGTTCAGACGCTCCGATTTCCAAATCGGAGCGTCTGAACCTTCATTTTACAAAGGCGGAGCAGGATATCTAGTGCTCATTTTACACTTAACGCCATTTCTAGCTACCGGGGGACCATAGGCAGGCTAGGGGAACTCATATTAATGTTAGAAACCTCATAAAGTGACATTTTCAAGCCATTGGACCATTTAAAGCAGTGAGTAACTACTAACAACTAACCCCTAACGAGTGTCAAATGTTGCCACCTGGTGTTCACAAGCAGACATTACGCTTTCTCTTTGTCACCCAGTAGAAATAATAATGATCCCCCACCCCTTGGTTTTATAAATTGTGTGTTTGTGCGTGTGTGTGCATTACCTACCTACCTCCCATTTATTTTTTATTTGTCTTAAATGAATGGGATGAAGGTAAGTTTCTTTGTGAATAATGTATTATTATTATTTAAATTAAATTAACCGACACATTGTATCTCTCCTCCATCAGCATCATCCTGCTCATCCTGTCTTCCTGCTACCTGGCGTTCCGTGTGTGTAGTCTGGAACAGCAGTTGTCCTTCCTCAGCAACCCCACGATACCGCTCCGAGAGTGGTGAGACAGAATCCACACTCACACAGACCATCAGAAACATTATTAGTATTCACCAGCTTTTATTATTGTTATTATTTGACACCAGAAGTCTGGTCTTTGGATCTAAAACTACAGTAAATACGGATACAAGGTTACTAGTGAGCCACTAGGGCTTAGACTGCTTGCTGCTTGCTTATACTGGTTGTAAAGCGGGGTTCATATTTTCTGCATCCACGTGTTCGCATGACCCACGTGTCGTCGACTGCCCAAAATGTGTGACCGTGCATTTTTGAGGAAAGGCTGTTCTCTGCAATCAATGACATTGTTGATAGTCGTCATTGTTCCTGGCTGTCTATATAAGTAAGCATATTAAAGTCCCGCAAATATAAAGAATCACTGTTTATAATAATTATATGGTTGTGATTGAAAAAATGGGCCAAAATTAGAAATCTTTTGGTCCTTGTCGTACTATATTTCAATTTTTTCCCGAACCGAGCAAATGAAACATACTTGTCCTCCCTTACAGTACGCTTTTTTGACGCAAACACTCACTCGATCACTTGTGCTTACAGGTAGGCTGTGGGGATTGGGGATTGGGGATCAAACCTGGAACTTTTAGCGGGGAATTGAATGCCCTACTCCGAGAAAATTGAGAAGCTGCTGCTTCTTCTATCTCACGCATCGGTCTCGCAAGCATGCTGTTCTCCCTCCTCGTTTCGCCTCTGTTTAGTGGCCAGTTCGGACCGACCCCTCCTTGCCTTTTCATTCCTATTTTGGTCATCTTCATAAGCAACAGCCCTTCTCAATAGAGTAGATCCTGCATCCCGGCTGATGCAATTTTAGCTTCAATTCGTCTTTTATGAAACTGTGTGCTTTGTACAGCATTTTCAGAGATGAGAAAACTGAGTTGAAAAATTACATAACCTTATCAAGCCTTAACGGAGTTGTTGGTTTTTCAAGGTAACTGCTGCTTCTGCCTGAGACACGTGCCCGCTGTCAGGGGGATGTCTATCCTAATGGGACCAAGAACAATTGACTACCGCTCAGAACAGCGCAAGTAAATGTAGCCCAATAACATTACTAACCCTGGAAAAGGCATTGGTAGATAAATCCTCTAGTTCTACACTGGACCATGGATCCTACTCTCCCATCATTATTTCCTCACTATGCAAACTGCCTATTTCTTTTTTTGGGAATACTGTATGTTTACAGTAATTTGTTATAAATCCGGTCTTCTCCTTTCTGTTTGTCTTATTTTTTTGAAAATGAAAACACAGAAAACTGGACACCTGTATGAGATGTGAATTAATGTAATTTCACAATTCAAAAGGAGGAGGTCACTAGCGTACTTGTGACTGATGGACAGGTACACTGCAGATGGATTGCAGGGTGGGAAGAGTTTAAAGGGACATTCATTTCAACATTCTCTTTTGCCCATTTTTCACAATTGTTACAATAAGGCTGAATTGGAAGGCGCTGGGGGCCAGTGATATAGAGGAATAACCGTATATAGTCTTTGTTAGCTTATTCTGTCCAGAAGTGATGTTCTTTGTAACATTCATTGTAGATGCAAGTTTGTGTTAGTTTTTAAATTATGTAACGGTTGAAGACACCAACATCAATGCACTTTTGGAGGTGATGTCCGTTGTTTTCAAATGTATGTTCATGTTGTTAGTTTATGAGACTACATTTATATATAATTTTTTTTGCTTGATTCTAGGTACTGTTTGGTCCTAACAAAGGCTATTATGAAAGGTCAAAGGTAATTATGAAAGGCTGTGGTTAGGCCACAGATACTTGACTATGATTGGTGACATTTCATTGAACTGTGACAAAATCAACACCACTGGCGTTTGTGTTTCTTGATGTGAATGATGTGGCGATGCTTGTCAACAGATAAATATATTTTATTATGAGATGTCTATTTTTATCATGCTAATGTAGTATCACTGTAATTTGTGTCACTTGGTATTTCAAAAGTTGCACAGAAGACTAATCTAGGAAACTGTCCTTGTCCATTTCAATTTCATATTTTGTTTGCAAAGAATACAGAAATTCAAAACAATGTATTTTGTTGCTTCATAAATGTTTTTTTTGTGTTTTGAGTCACTGTTGTGCCAATTTCGATGAGGCTTATTTATTAGATGTATATTATCTTTCTCACAATAGAACTAGTCATGGTACTTGCTCAGTGCCCCCGCAAATAACAACAAACCCTAGAATGTTGGCCAACTCTGTCTGAGTTGTTCGCCAACAGCCAACCAAAATGGCCCTCTGGCATGATGTTTTTTGCGTTTGTGCGGTTAGTGTGCAAGTACCTTTTTAGAGTGGATGCTATATGTACAATATGTATTAATACACATCAGGGTTAATTATAAGTTAGTTATTGCTTTGTTTCTAATCAATGTTCAAGAATGTTGTAGTTATTGAATGGAATTGGAAAGAAGTCACCTGGTTACAGACTACAACTGTTTTGCTATTGCAAAAGGCTTCATGGATACACAGTGCAATTAGTCTAACTTATTAAACTGACTGTGTTGTATTTTATTAGAGTGTTGTTTCTAATAAAATAAATCAAAACTTTTGGAAAAATATTTGTCTGTGCTGAATTCAAGGGCTGTTACTTATTTTTGTGCCAGACAAATTCTTATGAGTTTTTGTGGGATCCACTACAATACCTCAAGGTAGCCTACTTACTGCCGCCTAATGCATTGGGCTATTTAATGAAACAAGCTCCTTGAAAGGTGACTGTTATGTCATATCTGTTGCATAGACGTTATTCGTGATAGTTTCATTACTATGCATGGTAATACTTTGATGTTTATACCACCAGTATAGTTGTCACCATTCTAAAATCACACTGAGTGCTGGAGTGACTGTTCCTACATTCAATTAGGAGTGGCCACAGAGGAAGGCACTTTGTTAGATTCAAGCGGTAATGCCCGCACGTTTTTTGTTCACCTAAAAAGTTTGTTCACTCAAAATTTGATTATTTCAACCAAAAGAAAGCTATATAAACTTTAGCAACAGTCTGTTTAGTATATTGTCATTTGAGGTATCTGAATTCTTGTGATACTTATTCGTTTATTTGCCATGTTCGTCATTCAGGTTTGCTATTGCCTCCTAGATAGGACAATTCAGGGGATCCTTGACCTGAATGCAGGGTTGCTTTCCCTGGATTTATTTTAATGCAAAATATACTTGTGAACGATTGAAATGAGTCTGATAAGATCCAAACACATGCGCACATGCAAAACATGAGCGAAAGCAAAAGTGTGTTGGTTTTCGACCACTAGATAATGCGTTTAAGCACTTATTTGGGTAGTGCGTTACTGTGGTTTTTTTACTTTTCACTACTTCTCCTTTTCATTTTTCTAGCACTAGTCACTTATCTCTGTTGCCATCTGTTCTTCATAAACCTCCTGGGACCTGTTCAGACACCCACTTTTTCTACACTCGTGTCAGAAGCTTGGTGTGGATTCAAGAGAAAGGTAGTGCTTTTAGTAGGAATAATATGTGGGTAACATCCTATGTGTACATCACTAGTTCTTCCACTCACCAGGAGAGTGCTTGCATGTCTGGTGGTGTCAACGATTTGAGACAGAGTACTTATCCAGAAAGGGCTTCAATGTTGGCTTTGACTCATTTAACCTGATGGTACAGCCTGCCCTTGAGGAACTGTCCAAACCATGGCTTCTCAACCCAGTTAGGATAAATGAGGAGAAGGGGAAACAATCTTCTTCTTCTTCTCGTGGGTTTTTGTTCCATGTTGTTTTCACGTATACTAACCGATTTTTAATCTGACTCATTTGCATGCGAGCAGCAGGAGTAAAAGTTAGGAGTATTTTTTGGGGGGGGCTTTGTTGTGGTTTTTTTCAGATGTGCCAAGAAGGGATGAGTCGTGCTGTTCCAGTGCTCTGGAAGGGAATTAGGAGGCTCGAGATAGACGCATGCATGTGTGTTGGGGTTTGAGAAAAGGGAGTGGGATGTTTGTGTAGGTCTATCAGGGATAGAGATAGTGTGTGTGTTTGTGCACATGTGTGTATGCATTACAGACTGTAAAGTAGGACCACTGTGAGGAGTAAGTATAAAACACCTGGAAAAACTGTGAAGGAAACTTTGACTGCTCTGGCTGGTATCCATTACACAACACTGATTGGTAAAACCAGTGTGTGCGTATGCGTGTGTTTAAAAACGTACATATCAAGTTATAAATTAGAAGTTTTACGTTAAAGGTCTGATGATAGTCTGGAATCATTAGAGCTGTGCATAGTTGCATATCCTCCCTGCTCTGGAAACAAACAAGTATTATTAGAACATACAGTATCTGTCCTCCGAATTCATCCAAACAATTTTGCAAAGTAGTCGACAAGAAGGAAGGGTCATTTGTGTTTTGTCGTGGTCCAATAGGCCACACAAGACTATTCCTCCAGGAGCAGCCCCCACCCCATGACTTGGACTTTGATCAGTAGTCATCAAGCCAAGACAAGGTTTATGGTAAGTGTCATGTGTAGCGTTTTTTCTTACATCCATCTTACTTGTTGCTCTTCCCTGTGCAAATTGCCCCTTTGTATTCTTTCCCTCTGAGCTCAGTATCGCTAATAAACTAGGCTGCCAGAGTGGCGAGTGCCCCGGCTTTGTGTGTTTTTACGAGGACACCAGTAAATAAAACTCACCAGCCTGGTTGATCCAGGTGAAATATGACCAGGGGATGTAAAAGAGCACCGTAAGCCAAGGGTAGCGGTCTGGAGAATGGAATCAGTCCAGCCTGGGAAGATTTAAGAGCAGCTGAGGCTCTCAGACACACAGGTCTGATGTGGCACACACATCGTGCACAGACACACAAACACGGCTTAGCTCAAGTGTGCATCCTGGCACAATAAATGTGTTTAAAAAAAAGTAACCATGCGCTGTGTTCGATTTTTTTAACTAGGATGGCAAATTAATAGTCTTCAAGGCTTTGAAGATGACACCACAGAAACAGACCCAGCAACTGCGTGATAATAATAGTCTCGAGGAGCCAAACACAAATGGGCACATTCCTATATGTCCCATTTTTTTTTATTTACACCCTTAAGGGTGTTTTCTTTTTATGATCCAGTCTCTTTTAAACCATGTTGCCGAGTGAAGCAGTGTGTTAACGTCTTGGGAATGTTAGGATCACCTCACTCACACACTGACAGAAGTTTTGAATTTAAAATAGCCTTGCTTCATTCAGCCTTCTCCTGCAACCTTAAATAGAACTGGGCAAAATGGTTTGATGGAAATGCTCTGAAAATTATCTTTGGCTCCTAACTTTGTCTTTCACTTTTCATCAACTTATTTAAACGGTTAAATTGACTATTTGGACATGGAAGGCCAAACATTTTTCTACTTGAGTAGTTTACCTTTCTATTTATAGTTACAAAAAATCCAGACCAAGATTTCGGCTGTATCCGCTTTATTAGGGTAGTGGTTACCATCATGGCACCACATTCTTGTGCATAAATATAATCCTTCCTTCTACACATCCATGACAGAACAGAAAAATGATAAAGGTTAAGGGCTTAGCTCCATTTTCTTTGGGAAGGCTCCTAATCCAAACCCCTGCAGTCGACCTCCAGTCCAGCACTGAATAAAGCGTTATCTTACCGTATGTCTTTGTATGGATACACACACATTTGGAAAGCTATATGGATAGACACTTAGCAAGATGTATGCATATAGTGTCCAAGTTCTCTCCTTAATACTCTCCATTTACATGTACCTCAAAGAAGGTGTTTCACTACACCGCGCCAACTTTATATATATATATTATATATATATATATATTATATATATATATATATATATATATATATAATATATATATATATATATATATATATATATATATATATATATATATATATATATAGTAAAAATGTATTGGGGCTTCAAAAGGGACCTCTGATCCATATTTTGGCAAGATTTCCAGCAGCTAGTTGAGCCTTCACGCAATGTTATAACGATGTTGTCATGCACAAACCAAAGAAAATAACATGATGTGATGATAAAATCGATCATCAAATATCAGAATATCAGACATCGGAATACCAAATGTGAAACTTATTAAAATAAGACACTGTATTTTTGTCAAAAATCCTTAAAAAAAGTAAAGGGAAATCTGAGCTGCCAAACATAAGTGTACCACCCTGTTGAAAATTCGTAATGTCAACCTAGTTCATTTAAAATGACCCTGAGCAATAATATATGTAAACATTTCCACATCCCCTTTAAATGCATAACATCAAAACGAGAAAGGCTCCACTTGGGAACCACATACTTTTTTCATTCTCCTTAAAGTAAAAGCTGTATAGGCATGCCGGTGCATTGTTTGGATACTGTACGTTGTGTAGGTAGAGAGAACCATTCATTTGTGTTTATGATAGGGGTAGGGTATCCATTCTGCATTTGATAAGAATGCATTCAATGATTCTGCTATTGGGAACAGCCCGAAAAGGGTCAATCTTTAGCCAGTCGGTGGATCAACCTGCACAAGTCCCGTCTCCGCTGGGTTATGAAAGCTGGGGTAATGCTCTGCACGGGGAGGCGAACTGGGGAGCTATTCCCTTCAGCCCCCTCACACAGGACCTCTGCGTTACAGATAACATACATTCCACAATCATAGCTGTTCTGTTGCAAGGGGCATGGCTCCTCCACAAATCGAACCTTTCCCCCGTTGCCAAAGAAAGGCTCCAGCTTGCCAGCGATGCGCCTCGCGTGGAGGGAGTTGCCCCCATTCTGAGAGTCATAGTGGGCAAAGTGAGCGGCGCCATGATGGTAGACAAGCAAGCTCCAGTGGGAGCCCCCAGCGGTCTGGTTGGAGTTGTCGTTGACAGCCAGGAACACCAGACGGCGGGACGCCAGATCCAGGGGTTCCAGGAAAACGGCCAGCTCCTCTGGACAGGAAGCACACTTTATAAACTGTGTGACCTCTGGGCTAATAAATGCAATGGTTTCACCCAGGCTTTTAAAGCGATCCGCGGCAAAGTACTCAAAAGCAAAACCAATGACTTGGTCATTGAGCCAATGAGGACCTTCTAATAATGTCACATCCGAGCGTCGCAGGAGGCTGTCCTGGTAGCTCAGCACAACGGGGTCCATTTTCAACAACAAGGTGTTGGCTTCTGAAAATGACACAGAATTACCTTCAGTAAGATTTGTATGAAGAGATAATGGCCTACCTAGCGGGACGAATAGATAAAACAGCTATAAATAAACGCCAGTGACATCGCAATATAGATAAATGTCGAATAGCAAGCTTGTAGCTTAAGGCAAAGTTGTCGCTACGCGTTTAGACCATGTTAGTATGTAATTTTTACAATAAGTTTGATCAAGGTAGTTTATTCTAAACCAGAAGCGATACTAGCTAAGCGCCACTGCCTGTATTAATTGAATCGTATCACATAGTACATTCACTCCCACCCTCCGTCACCGAGAAAATTAATTAGACATTATTCCTTTAATATCACGTACCTTATACATTAATTCGAATGGAAAACACAACAAGAAGGAACAGTGTCACCCATTGCAGTATTATACGTAAAGAGGTCCATGTGACTTTATGTGACTTTACGTCAATAGTGCATGGACAAAGTGGGACGTCCCGACTTCACTTGAATCATCTGTTTGCAAATTGTAAACCAATCACATCACTTCAGTGGAGACCACCAACGCATTCATGTCATGCGTATACAATCTTTAGCACACCACTACAATATAAAAATGTACAGAAAAAGCTACGTGCAAAGGCAACAACACATAGTTAAAAAACCTTAATGCTTTACCTTTATCGTTGTAAATGGGAGCGCTTGCCGCCGGGTATAGTTACTTCCTTGCTACTTCCTGTTATTGGAATTATTGCTCCGCCCCGGCTCCGCCCATGGGAGGCATGTATGCGCATTACGTGAACGCGCGTCGCCACACTGATTAGCTGCTCGGGCAAAGAGACCGATGAGTTTGCTTCGAATCCTTCCGAAGAGGATAGGACTGATTTTAAGTATTTTAAAATATAATTAATCTCGGACTACAAAATGCGTGAACTCCTCCGTACTATATATACTTCCAGCGACCTGGACAGTATGCTGAGATAAAAGAGCCAACTAAAGAATTTGTTCTTTTTGGATTACAGGACATTAAAGATACTTTCCATCAGTGTTACTAAAAGTACCCTGACCACTCTTGAGATAAGACTCCGACTAGATTGTTATTCTACAACATTCCGTTCAGCGCTGTCTGGAGGTAAGAACGATTTTAAGTAGTCACTTATCAGCTCAGCCGTCCTCGCTGGACCGCCAATGATCTTTTTAGTCTATAGTAACTAGCGGCCGATTCATTGAATCACTTGTTTTTTCATGCACATTATTCATTTTCTTCATGCTTGAAAACTGCACACTCACGGCTGCTATAGCTGGCAACGCTAAAGGGTAGAGGGGAGGCTATTCTGAATTATCCATTACGGGCCATTGGCGTGTGTTGGGATGTGAATGCTACGAGAACTTGGAAAAGTTGCAGCTGCTGTCGTATCATTTCACAGTTTAATATCCATCTTCATTCTTTGTCTGAATTAAAAACGGTTTCTTCACATGTGCTGTGCTGATAAGGTAGCTGTGGTGCTCTTCATCAAACTAGAATATATTTTATCCTGTTTTTTTTCTCTCCCACGATTTTGGCTACTGGCATTGGAGGAGTGGGCTGTCCTAATATTATGGCTTTGTCGAGGCAGGGTAGTGGCTCCATCTATCATTGAGTGGAGTTCAGCAATAATATCTAGCCTAGTAATAACGTAGAAAAAGAGTCCATAATGCATGCAACTGTACTCGAAGAGCTGGCTCTGATGAGGCGAGGAACCTGCTGAATCATGGGGGGCCTGCTACTCACTGCGCGGTAATTATTGCTCAGAATGGAACCACAAAACAACAAGCTATTCTCTCTCACTTTGTTGCTGTTTCAAAAATGGCTGGTGGCATGGCTCCTCGGAGAGACCGGTTCCCCCTCACATGTGCACAGGTGAGGTGGGCCTGTCCTGCTGGAATGCGAGCTCTGAGGAGACCCAGCTGCCAGCGCAGACCTAGAGAAGGAGGCGGCCCAAGTCAAGACGACTGCCAACTGCTCCCTTTTGACATTCGATAACCCCCCAGACTCGCCCTCTATTTCTGAGCCACAGGGCTTCGTTTGTGTCACTTTGGGCTTGTGTGTGTGTGTGTGTGTGTGTGTGTGTGTGTGTGTGTGTGTGTGTGTGTGTGTGTGTGTGTGTGTGTGTGTGTGTGAATGTATTTGTGTGTCTGTCTATATATATATATTTGTGGGGGGCGGGGCTGTTTCTGTGTAAAGTACCGGTGGACCTTTTTATCTGTCTGCCTATCTGTCTATTTCTCTAACTCACTGTAAGAAGATAACAGCCACGTCATGCTGCAGTTTTATACTCCTTAACCATGAAAAATTCATCAGCACTTTAAAGTAGCCCTCGGTTTATATTTAGCGTTCCCTTCTCTAGGACAGTAATGTCTTTCTGTGGTTCGACATGACCCCTTACTTTTTACTACAGTTCTTTGACTAACCCTAATCCTGTAAACAGAAATTGTGACACAAAGGGCATCCTAAAATAGGTCTTTCCCCAGAACCCTGTTGAATTACACTTATTTTATACACCTTTAACACCTGAAGTTGCTGTTTGAAGAGAATTTGAGCATCGTAAATATTTTGTTTTCTACATTTATTGCTGAAGTGCTTTGTGGGTCAAAAATATACAAACTTCTTTGACATGTTGACGTAAGTAATAATTCTAACTACCTTCGGTGGCCTGAGCAAGCAACCAAGCTCCTAAAATAATCTGTGCTGTTGGAACCTACATTTGACATCAATTCAAAAGAACACGGAATGTGTCAGCATCAGAATCTCTTGCTTCCTTCTACTCCAGTACCACCAAGCAGAGCCTCAGGGGGCAGGAGAGAACATATCACGTGCAGCCCCCCCCCCCCCCCCCCCACAAACACACACACACACACACATACATACACACCAGCGCCGTGAGCCATGATGGGCTTGCGTGGCGTAATTGATTGGCATGCACATGAAGTCATTAAAGGGGAACCTGCTTGTGTTGCACCAAACAAAGCCCCCCTTTCTTTTGGTGTGCCATTATGAGGGAGGCTTTCGCCTCAAAGGCTCAGCTTCCCTGTGCTTTGCATTTCCCCTCATTAACTCTGTGCTGCCAAGAGAAGACGAGATGGGGAGGAGGCAATAGCTTGTGTTGCTTTATGTTGTTATCTTATGACATGGAATGGGGGTATTTCTTCTTATCCCTTTTTAAGTTCAACCTGATTGAGTCTAATTGCAGACAAGTAACAACGGATGAGGTTAAAGGCTTTTAAAGATAAAGCCTTTTTTAAAGTTCACCATTGTTTCAGCACTACAGTGAATTCCACATCCCAATCTTGTGCTTGGGAAAGTGCAGCAGGTTTAAGTCTTGTTTTTCAATCCCCTTTTTTGAGAGACCCTCACAGGGATTTAGTTTGTGCTGTAACAATCTCAGGAAACCGAAAGGGCATGTAGTGAAAGTGGTTCTCAAGAAATAAAATGGTAAACATAACCTGCTATTTAAACAGTCAAATAAGCTCAGAATAATTGAATGGTCCAAACACTTTTATAAAGCCAACAGACAAAATATATGTAACGGTTGAGTTAGATAAGGGATGGGCAACTTTCATGATTAAGAGGGCCACAATTTTTCATCATCACCATCAGAGGGCCACATGACCGCACACATCAACTAATCGTGTGTGTGTGTGTGTGTGTGTGTGTGTGTGTGTGTGTGTGTGTGTGTGTGTGTGTCTCTCTGTTTCAGTGGTTGCTGGTGATAAATTTGTGTGTGGGGCGTAGCCATGGATGTATTTTGGGGGTCCTCCCCCAGAAAATTCTGAATTAGTTAGATGTGATTTCCTGTATTCTGGTGCATTTTGGCGATGGCCACTACCTACAAATTCATTCAGATTCATTGCCTATGTATGTTAATTGAACCAACATATATTAATTTCATATTTTCCATGCTGAAATGCCTTTTTAACATGTCTATACTTTCTTAAATGATAAATACACCAAGTTTGTTTTAAAAGAAACAAGCCACAGGAGTGATAGGTATTTCTTTCAGTCAAAGGGCTCAAATACATAATCATTCAATGAGGGCACAGAACTGAGAAACCGTGGCCCAACATTAAGGGCAACAATATATAAGCATTATATTCCAACTGCACTATATTCAGTGCAGTTGGAGTGTTTGTAGTGGCGACGAAAGTTGAAATCTTTCATGACTAATATAGTTTCTAAGCAAACTAGACACATGTGTTTTGAATTATATGCTTCTCATTTTGACTGAAAGGTACGGTTTTCTTGATAAAGTTTTCTGTAAAAAAATAGTAATTAAATAAATTTAATTTTAAATGATCTACGGTTGCAAATCACTGAGTTAGATACAGGCCTCGAAACTTGATGTATACCGCCATTCGACTTCAAGGATGTTTATAAGGTGGTCGAAGCACTAAAACTATTGTCTGACATCCCAAATAGTGTCAAGCATACAAATGCATTCAAGATCTGTATTGGTAGCCATGTCTTTGAATTGGTTGCATCTAACACCGTTGATTGAGTGTATTTTTGGGTGTGACATAGGTGACTATAGCTTCTTTGGCCTCTCATTAACATATGGTACATGTAGTGTAGGGCCACTAATCCCGAGGCATGTGCTCTTGTGTAATAGGACAATACTGGTTGTTTTCATGTGGGTGCTTCTATTGAACTTGACTGCGGCATCCCCAATATAGTGTATAGCGGACTTTTCGTCATGGTAGTTTTATACCAAACCAGATATAAACTACTAACTTAAAACAAGCCTATATCCTATATAGGTTTGCTCATAGCTTAAGGACTTATTTTGGATTTTGTAGTAACCTGTGTTGTGTCAGAATGAAGCCAGAGGGGATGAGCAGAGGATGTACGAGGTGAGCTGACAGTAGACAGACAGACGTTATCTGATATGGTGGGCTAACACACTGCTGGCTGCTCCCCAACACGAGAAAGGATCGATCAGGTAGGGCGTCATTGGGAGGCAACTTCCATTGAAACAATCATGGGACTTAATAGGCCCCTGTCACTCAGCCAAGCTAAATGCATGGGTGAGGTAATTTTGGTAATGGTGTTCATATCCATACCCAATATAAATTATAGGGAGTATTCTCAAGATGTCAGAAACTAACATATGTTTCCAAAGTTTGATTCAGTGGTGCTCATTCAAGTCAACGTTTCTGCGCAGGGATCTTTCAGGTGATTCATTTCCGTAATAATTAGACAGCTGGCTACCATGGATAGTGAAAAAGCTCAGCTTCCATCATCTGCAGTAGGTGTGGTCATGCCCAGGTACCAGAATAATTTTCTGATAGAAATAGCTTTAGTTTGCTGTGAGGAAGTTCATGTATTATAGTCAAATGTTCAAAAATCATTATGTATAAGAAAATATAATTTTTCGTATCTGTTTTAGACTATGGTGATGTAATTTATGTGAATGCATCTCACAGTACACTGAAACCCCTGGATGGGATTTCAAATCTGCCATATCTCAAAAACGACATGATCAAAAGTTATTTGGCAGGCTTGTAGAACTCGTGAGTTTGGGATGAAAATGATGGGCCAGAATTAAATATTGGTGGTGATATAACAAGCCTTTGAAGTGAAACATACTCAACAGGCTGCCAATTCCACTAGGAAAGTGCAATATGCATGAAACTTATTATACATGCACCATTCGTCATGATGAACAACTTCAGAGTCTGAACCATATGCTCAGTGCAAAAGCTGCAAACTCGGCACACATGTTCTAGGTGAATGTTGGGCTATATTGTGTGAAATTCATAGCAATAAGGCTAAAGATGGCAGAGATATACATTTTAAAGTGAAATACATGCTTATCGCCGATGTTTAAACAGCTCTAACATTGCGTCAAGAACACATAGGTTCGTATACAAAGGGCAGATAGATTCCATAGTATACCCATGCCAAATTTCAAGTCGATATCTGAAAAAAAAAAAATTGGATGCATTTGTTTGACGTTGCCTTTCTAAACCGTGGCCTCTATTCAATGCAGGCTGGGTCTTAAAGCATTACATAGGTAATTTTGCATCATTCGTTTGACAGTGGATTTTGACACAGTATGCTTTAGAAACATGGTTGGTGATTTTTAAGTTTTTAAGGCATACAAATGCCATACTAACATACCGACCAAGCTCACCATACCACCACGTATGGAAGACTTCTATTTCTCAAAATATACTCTAATCTGCCCTTGGCAGTCTACGGTCATACGGTCATACTGTCATACTGTCGGTCATACTGTTATACTTTCGGTCATACTGTGGATCATACGGTCATACTGTGGATCATACGGTCATACTGTGGATCATACGGTCATACTGGCGGCCATACTGTGGATCATACGGTCATACTGTTGATCATACGGTCATACTGGCGGTCATTCTGTCGGTCATACTGTCGATCATACGGTCATACTTTCGGTCATACTGTCGGTCATACGGTCATACTGTCAGTCATACTGTCGGTCATACGGTCATACTGTCGGTCATATGTTCATGCTGTCGGTCATAAGGTCAGTCATACAGTAGGACTCCATCATGGTTGCTTGCAACGTTGAAATTGTATTATTGACTTTATTTATTTATTTTTACCAGATGTATTAACCTTCACTGTAACCTCGGCACCATTGTAAAGGAGGTCTTTTTCCCTCAATGTGTTTTCCGAGGTTAAATAAACAAAAATGAATGAATAATATATAGAAAACTTAGGCCCACATGCAGATATTGGGCTATTGTTTCTTGTTGTTTCAAGAAACCAAGGAATAGGCCTAGTAGTACAATGAGTTTGTGAGGATGACAATAAGAATCGTAACTGATTGTGTACTTAAGCATTCTTGAGCATTTTTTCATTGTATAAAAAGAAGCAAAAAGTCGTTTTTGATGGAATGAATTTTACTCCCCTCAACGTCTGGAAATATCTAGAGGAAATCATGATAGAGGGCCAGTCATCTTTGAAGAAAACGTAGTTGAATTTTACATGCTGCATTCACCTAGTAGAACTGTTGGGGAATTTAAAGAGACTATTATTATGACTTGACCCAGGAGTCATGTATATAATTGTTTGTATCACCTAGGTGAAGTAACCACCAAATGGCCCAAATGAGCTCAAAGAAAGTGAATGCTGAAAGCTCTTTCAGATTTCTAAATGACTAAAGAATCTTGGCTCACCTAACTGAAGACCAAAAGTACCCTTGGGTTATTTTCTCAACTGATTGAATGCAACATTGTTTGACTAAGTAGAGTAAGCTCTTTTGTTCTGTATAGTAAGTACTGACTGTATTGAGAGTCATTGTTTTTCTCTCAAAGCGGTTTTAAAAGATTTTAGCTCAAGATATTCCTGGATGTTACCTTCTAGAGCATTAACTCTGCACACCGAAGAAGATAATTTTGTTGCTCTTGAGGCATGCAGAAGGGTCTGGCAAATCATACTTTCTCTACATGACTGCAGTCTTAAATCTAACATGCATTTAACTTGAACATAACCACATTGGATATTTAAAAGACTGTGTTTTGCTTTACTTCCCACCTAGACTGAGAGACCATCATGAATGAATTGTTATGCCTATCTACTGTACCTCAATGCAATATCCATCCTCCTATATCCTCCTTATGAGCCTTATGGCCCTGACACACCATTCTGACGGTCCGACTGCCTTTTCTGCCGATCGTTGGCAGAAAAGGCAGTCGGACCGTTTGGGTCAATGTGTGCAATTGGCGGAAAATAGCCCAGACGGGCTTGAAAAGATCACCAACGACTTTGAGGACGGCCAATCGCACAGCACACACCAAAAAGACTCAGGTCACCGATCTCGCCAGACTGTCCGACGACGGATAATCTGGTTGGTGTGTCAGGGCCTTTCTACGCAATAATGCAGATTCGGTGCATCCCATTCCAGGTGTTTCGTCATGAGATGAGAGCAGCTGGGAACGATGTACTTCCAACCAGATTTATCATGAAAATTGAAAGTCTGGATGGTTTCACTATGCTAATGATCTCATTCCAACTCAAATCAGAAACCCTTTTCATGTTTGTCGGCCATGTCTGATTGTTTGCTTTCACTCTGCCTTCCTATTTATCACCCAAGATGCTTCACTGGAGACATTTTCATTGAAACCATTGACATTCCAGTCATCCAAGGAGAGCCCCCTGTTGATTCAGTGCACACAGCTGAGTGCTGACTGCTGTTAGTGAGTTAACTAACAATCACTTTAAAAGAAAGATGATGTTCATACACCGTACTTTCCATACAGTTTACCTCATGATGCCCCCCGACGTACATTCTGCACCACCTCCTGCTGCCTCTACACTATCCTGCTCCTCTCAACCAGGTTCGGATTTCAAACATGTGCAAACGAATGTCCCTAGACCCCCCTATGTTGAAAAGGGAACGAGAGCAAGAGTCTTGGTAACACTGCCCTGTAATTACCGCCTGTGTTTCTTTTCCTCCTAATGCGTTAAGCAGATGTGCATGACATCGTGTCTTAAAATTGTGTGTGTGTGTCTTAGCATCAACTTGTATTTTTTTGTTGATCAAAAAAAAGAAACATCAAGAAAACAAATGTGAAAGAAAACGCCAACAATTTGGGTGATAAAAAAACGGCTGAGTCACTTCACATGCACTTTGCTGCTACCTTTCTGTGGGTTCACTGCCTACCTCAGTGTTCTCTGAGCTAGTGGAAATCCGAAAAGCCGCTCAAATCCGATTTCCTATTGATCAGGCTCAGAGGGGTTCTGTTAGTAGCCCTCGAGATGTAACCTCCCATAGGGTGAAGTAATGCAGCCCTTTCTCTATTGTTCTGAAATTATTTTATAGACTGATTTGCTCTGGTGTTTGCATGCTTTCTATCTGCTTCATATTGTCAGATATTGTACATCGTTTTTTCTTCTACCTTTTATTATGCCTATTTACTTTGTTTCCATTATTATTCAGGTTTATAATGTAAATAATTCTAAATATATTACATTGGTTTATTTCCTCTCTTAATTGTGTATAGGTAGCAACAATATATTTTGGGGAAATGCACAGGGCACTAGTAGAAAATGTATGTCACAACTCGTTGTACTCATTCTTTTCCCTCAGGGCATCAAGATATCAATGAAATGTACACCCTAGCAGTCTAATTTGATTAAACTTTACAAAGTCAAATCAACCATAAAGATAAGTAAATAGCCCCAGGCTAAAAAAGTAGACCAGTGTTTTCATCGATGATCGCCCAGCAGATCACAAGCAGGGGTTTGGCAGAATCTTGTTCTTGGCACCAGGTTGCGTACCTAGTTAGTTACAGTCATTAACACTCATCTCCACTCAGCTGTCAAAGCGGAGATGAGTCCTCCTTGTTAATTCAGCGTGTTTGTCTGTTATTGAGCCCATGTACAAGAAGTCTCTAGGCTCCACCTCCTCCTGTACTTTCTGACTGAACCACCACCACACCCCGAGGGCCGAGGGCTCATCAGCCCCCAGGTAGTTGACCGTTCTGGGAAGGAGATGGTGTGTGTGTGATAATCCGGGGCACTAATGGCTTCTAGGGATTCCCGCCTGGCCTTCCTCTGCTCCTCTCGTAGACAGGGTCAATTTTCACAAAATCTGAACCCCAAAGGCATTTTTTGAAAATCTATAATATACAAGATTTCTACGGGTGTTAAGGGGTTCTGAAACCAAATCCGCTGCATATGAAGCTCAAAAATGTCCCAAAATGCCTCTAAATTGAGAAATCCAACATGGCCGCCACAGCCAGGCTGAAATCAATTTTTCAGTATATCTTTTTGACTAAACAAGGTACAAACATGAATTAATTGTGCTTTTTTAAGTTTTCCTACATGGGAAATTCGATGCGATATTCAGATTTGAGATGTAATGTGAAGAAACTGCTTAGATATCGCAAAAATACTTGTTTTTAACTATGAATAATTACTCAGATATTATTATTAATATTATTACTATCGTTAATATCATCAGGCTACATTTACTTACTTTGTATTTTTTTTTGAGGTCAAATGTATAAACAAATGTACAAAAAGTTACAAACTTCAATTAAATGTTCACAGGTTTTCACACATAGGGAATTTAACATCCTGTCCTGATTTTAGATCAAGTGTCAATAATCAGCTTGAAAATCAGTATAGAGTATAGAGAAATATAAGTATAATAAGTATAGAGAAAAAAGTGTTCATTAGTGATAAAGAAGGTGTCAATCAACTAAGATCCCAAAACTAGAAAATCCATAGGTCATGGTTTTATTCAATGAACTATATCCCAGTAGAAGTTACAGTGACGGCTTATTCGCGGTCCTCTTCAGTGTTCTGGCAAGTGTTGTCAAGTTTCTATACATTTCATTTGACTCTTTCTGAATAGAATAGAAAGATTATAACCAGTACAATTAAAGGTTCTTTGGAATACATGTTAGTTATCCTTACAATTATTTTGTTCCTTTGTTACTTTTTTCCCTCAGTTATGTTCTACTGTTGCCACACATCAAATATTTGCACGCCCATTTTTTCACTGTCTTGTATCAATTCGCAATTTTGCTTTAATGTTCCAACATAGCAACCATAGCAATCTAGAAATGGTTTGCTCTGAGTTTAGGAAATTCAGAAAGAAATAGCCATGTTCTGTCAAATTTGCATCAGTAGGCTAGTAAACATTTAATATGTGGCAACAGTAGAATAAGCGGGATAATGGACTTAACTTAACTTTGGATAGTCGAACGGCGTGTTGTCCATTATCCCTTGCATAACTGAGGGGGAAAAGTAGAGAAGGAACAAAATAATTGTAAGGATAACTAACATGTATTCCAATGTACCTGTACTTGTACTGGTTGTAATCTTTCTATTTTATTCAGAAAGTCGCGTGGAATGTAGCACATTTTCAGAAATTCTGCCTAGACTATGGCCTGTCTTCGTCTTTCATCTGTCCGCCCTCCCTCCCCACACACACAGACACACAGACTGCCACTGTGATACTTGGAGTTTTAGCTGCTCCCATGCGGAATGTCTGTACGCTCAGTATACAGATCTTGCTTATTAATTGAATTTCGTCTTAGTCTAATGGATTTCTTATAACGGATATTGGAACAATAGCCCTTTAAGAAGCCTGAAAACCAATTCTACCATTTCAACGTATTTGGTTCAAACAGGTTGTCAAAATAACTAACTGCAGTTTATCCTTTTAACTGCAGTTAAAAAAAATGTAAGAGCCGTGTGAAAAGTTCTGCATGCTGTTTGTTTTAGTGGTGTGTTGAAAATGACGTAAGAAACAAACCCCTTTTGGGGTTTTGCTCGTGTGAGTTGTGTGATCAATTTATCATAGAAGTTCTGCACGTACAACGTGGGCATTGTTTTTCAACATGTTTATTTCAAGCTGGCACGCATCGCTTTTTATTGAGGTCACATACTTTTTGACATTTGTTCTATTGGCCTATTTTGGTGATCAAATAATAGACATAGAAAACAAAACAATGGCAGTGTTGTGATGGAGAAGCCCCCCTTTGACAAACTTCCTGTTTCACCCTTTGGTGCGGCCATTGTCAAGAGAGTTTGACACAGGAAGTAGATTTCTTCGTTGCGAACATAGAGGAGTAATCCTGTTTACCTTAACCGTCTCAGTGTTCTTTTCATATAAACATTTGGTATTAGTTTATTAATAACTTCCCAAAAATTTGACCTCTAATCAGTGTGCCAGGACATGGCTGACCAAGATTGTCTTGGCAAATATTGATCCCTATTCACAGTGTAACAACTTAGCTTAAAATGTATTATTATTTCTGATGATGAAGGCATTTGAGTATATCTTATTTACTAACTGAAAAATCGGATGGGTTTTAATTACTGAAGGATACAAGGGGTGCGATGGGGACACGCATAAAACCCAGCTGTTGGATAATGCAGGCTTTTATGACTTTCTGGTAATTCATTATTTCCTTGGCGCTGGTGCAGTTGGTTGTAGGAATTCCTCTTCCTCCTTCTTCCCTATTCCTTCCCCAACCCTTGTTTTCTGCCACCCTCACAGGGCTAAACTGCGCCCACATATTTTGTTTTGATGTGCTCACGTCCACAGGCTTGCGGCACCATGTTTTTCCATCCAGTCTGGAAGCACTGCCATCGTCGGTGTTCAGTCTTTTATGAAATGATAATCTTAGGCCTACTCTTGACCGAGGAATGACCAGCCGGAATTCTCTGCTGCCTCAATGTGTAAACGCAGAAAGAGAGACCCATCCAGGTGGATGGGTTTTATTTTGTTTTTATTTGTTAATTACAGTGTGGACATTGACTCTAGTACAGACCTGTTTTAGCCCGTCTTCAGTGATGTCCAGGTGTTTTCTTCTCTCTAGTAGAACTAGGACAACCCCTTGAGTCTGCATGCATGCTGTAGTTTGCCTTTCAGGGAAGCAAACACACAAAACCTCCTATTGTTTTGTCCTATCTCCCTCATCTCTCTCTCCCTCCACCCCTTCCTCCCTCTCTCAATCTTTCTCCTGCCGAATTTTGTGGGGGAGGGAATGTTTAGTGCAGTACTGTTATGAGGAGGGTTCCATACCCTGCTTCATACTATGTTGTCAGCTCTGCTACCTATTACTTTTTTTTTTACTTCTGTTGGACACCTAGAGTGCTGGATAAAGTCAAGAAGGCAGAACAAGGCTTGGCCACTGGGGTTGAAAGCCTCACCGAAGGCTGTGTGATGGAGACAGTATAAATATGGGACACGAAATGTTATTGACAGTCTTTCTCCTAATTATCAATGAAAAAGTTAGCTCTTTGTTAAGTTTGCTTTTCTTAAATTGATCAAGTCACCACTTTCTCTAACAAATTGTGCACTTTCTCGAAATATAATATATATAGACCCTATTTGCTACCTTCATTGTTTTTCTATGGAGCTTCTTTAATTGAGTAGATTGAGTAGAGAACAAGTTGACCAATCTGTGCCTCTAGTCGGGATACTATGGTGAAAGTAGTAAGTAAGAGGTGACAATTAACTATGTTGAGCCATTAGTACTATTGGACTCTAGGGTATGCATGGTCTGTTCAAGGCTGGACAAATACTCTCATACTTTTGTACAACTACATTTCTTACTACATTTCTTGCTACTTCTTTCCTTTCGTATTACTTTGGCTCTCAATCACTTTCCCACAGCTCAGATTTCAGGAAACCAATACCACCCCCTTCTCTCTCTCTTTCTTTTTCTCTTGTTGTTTTTCTATTCCAGTTCAAGTTCAATCTCTGATTCTGTTTGTTTTCTGCAATTCTCATGTATGCAACTGCTCTCCCCACCTTCTCCTTCTCCTCCCCCTCCTCCTCTTCCTGTTGTTCAGTCCAAGATGCATTTATCTGATAGTCATACAGTTAATACAGAGGAATATTCAACAAATATGTATACCCATATAGTTTGCTAATTTATTTGTATTTATGATATTTGTTGTCTCCCATAGTGGACAGACACTACAGATGCATTTTTCAGTTTTCCTATTCTTATCAGGGAGATGGCCAACTAGCTGGCCTCGCATGGTTATGAATTCTGACTTAACCAATGAGATACTTTTGGAACTATGACCCTTTAACACCCTTTAAAACACAGATGCTATCTATTGCACTGCTTTGATGTGCAAATCCAGCAACTAGTTAATATCTGACCTAGATTTTTAGCGCAGGCATTTTCTGATACTTGACAAACAACACAATAATTGCCGGATTACCATTAACATGCTTACGAAACCACAATTTAATTTCCACATTTGAAAACTGCAGAGCATTGAGCTAATCCAAAACTTTTTCCTCTGTTCTTGTACTACTTGATGAGAATCTCCAATATGACTCCACCCCTTTGGAATTAGTCTTAAGCTGCCTTCATCCCTCTGTGATTCTTAATCAAAGCAATAAACTTAGACAGACCCGATATTCTGGTTTTGAAATTACATTTATTACAGAAAATATTTCTCAATAATTCAGTCTTGTCTTTGGGTCTTGTCTCAACTCTTCTTTTCCTCAGCTTAATCTGGTGAAGGGCCAAGAGGTTGAACATGTGGCATGATATAGCAACGATACCTTTCCAAGGTATTGTTACTAATCGCCTTTGTGGGATAATACATCCGATAGTCAATTGTTCAGATGAAGTTGAAACAAATTTTAGTTTGATGATTTCAGCGATAGAAGAACGAGTAGCTAAGCAGCCATGGCATTTCTTACTGACCGTTGTGTTGTTTTTGGCCCAACAGCATCCGTTACTGCCTGTTTGTGAAAACATGGCAAAGGCCCTATCAGGTAGTTCCTCTAATTGGTTTGAGATGGATGGATGGATGCAGAGAGATCCATTATCTTACATTTTCCTTTTTCTTAATTTTGTTCAGATGGCAGTTGCTAGTTTATCTCTACATTACATATTACTATGAAGTCCCATTGGTAAATTTTATTTAATTCAAAAGTTATAACGGATTGAATATTATTCCGTTTTGGCCATTGACTATTGCCAGGCGGCTATTTGATTCCTGCCCAAAATGTGCCAAATATGTATCGTTTCAAGTGCTGATCTCCAAACAATTGCGCCATCCATCGATTGCAAATCTACACCCACAAAACAATCATGTAAACCAATGGGTGATACCATCATTTATCATCTTTTACAGTCTATGGGTGTGCCTCCTTTGTGTCATTCGTTGTTCCGACGTTTAGCCATTCAGGCAGTCGTTTTGTCTATTGGAAATAGGGAAACTGAGGCTAATTACATGCTGTGGTACTGAAGTTGCATTCATGTGGCTTAATATGACGCCAGAGCTCAAATGTTACAGAAATGTTGACTTGCAATGTCAGCCCACAGCACTTTACATTTCCATTCACCCCAGTTTGCACTCATTCATAAAAGTGAGGCAAATAAAGGAAGACCGTTCCTTTATTTAAATGATGGTTTAATTAAACAGCCATGTTATTAAACCACTTAATAAACCAGGCCATGAATTTTATATCCTCCCTTTGTGTACCAGGTTAAGTCGACACATTTTTATGGTGATGTTGGGTTATTGATCAACTGTCTGAGCAAAACAAAGCTCTTTGATTTGTTCAGGGAATTTGTGTCATTGTTTGGGGTCTGGTCTAAATACAGCTGCAGTCTCCTCTCACTGCTGGTGAAGTGTTATTTTTGGGCTGCTTTATATTTATTTATCTTGTGAGGACATTGCACCAGCTCCTCTGCTCTCAATGTCAGGGTCTTTCCACCAGCTACCGATCTAGCATCCTCACTGATGAAAATAGGCCGTGTCTCTACCTGTCTCTATGAAAATAGACCTCCACTGGCTCCCTGTAATAGCTCGCATCTTTCAAGATGCGATTCAAGATGATGGTACTGGCATACAAGGCAGTCGATGGAACTGCCCCTGCCTACCTCCAAGCATTAGTAAAGCCACACACCCCAGCTCGATCCCTCCGCTCAACTACCTCAGCTGGACGTCAGGTACCGCCATCGCTAAGAGCAAGCAAAGGTCGATCAGCAAAGTCACAACTTTTCTCTGTTTTGGGACCTCAGTGGTGGAACGACCTCCCTACCGATGTCAGGACCGCAGAGTCGCTCACCAGCTTCCGCAAAAGACTCAAAACTCACCTGTTCAGAGTTCATCTCGACTCTGCATAGAAACCAATGCACAGCCACCATTGAATGTTGTTCTTCCTGGCACTTTTACATTGCACTTATTCAAGGTACTTAATTGTGTGGCATCTACAGTAGCTGCTATCGTTGCTTTACACAGGGAATGGGTTAGCCTAGCGATTGTAATACTTGCACTTGGTTCTATGAACATCTTTACTGTACCGACAGCGATATATTGTTTCACTTCTTATGACAAATGTACTTATTGTAACAAATGCACTTATTGTAAGTCACTTTGGATAAAAGCGTCTGCTAATGCCCTAAATGTAAATGTAAATGTAAATGTAAATGTCTCTAATAGACAAAGAGATGATAAACCTTTCGGAAGTGGGAGAAGTTCTCATTTTAACCTCCCTCCTGCAAGGCTATTTCTTAGGGGTGATTTGATTTGTTAGATAAATTAACAAAAAAAATACTTTTGTGGTCAATACAATTAAGTATTGTTGATGAGTCCTATATCATACAATATATACAATAACAGAGTGTTTGAATCGCTCTTTGGGGCATTCCTCCGCTGAAGCTTTATCTCTTGGAGACGCTTACTGATTTAGAAACCTAATTTCTTATATTGTTTAGTTTTTCTCTATAAACTCAACCACCAGGCCGTTACAAATGTAGATGAACTTGGGGATTCTAAATCTTGACATATCACAAACAGTTGTTTGTTTACGTCAACCGCTCTGTTTGTAGTTAATTTTACGACCGGCTGTGCTGTATGGGGTTTATGTCAAAAGGGCAATTTCCTCGGCTTGAGAACGTCTGGGGGGATGGGGGGTGGAGAGTGGCTGTTTTGAAGTTGTCCATGTTTAGCTCTATTAAAGGCAACGGGAAATTAGTTTCTTCAAATGAAGGAATGTAAAGGTCTATGGTAATACGTTACCTTTTTTATTCCCATTTTGGTTATAGCCCTCCTTAACATTCCTATTAATGACATATTTTATACATAATATATTTGTTTTGTGTGTACCTGTTAGAAGTGCCACAACATGCTAACTTGCATTTAATCAGCCACTTCATTAATTTATAAGTGGTAGGCAGGTTGGAATCCCATGGAACGAAGTCAGGCAAGTAAAATGTGATTGGTTGAGAACATCCGTCAGGGTGCTCCAGCCTGCCTCAAGGGCTCAGACAGGGCAGGTTTACTTGTCTTTGGTCTTGAGCCTAGGCTCCAGAGTGGTCAGAGACCTGCCTTCAGCACCTCAGGGCTCAGGCTGCACTCTGACTTGCATGAGATTCATACGCCTTAAAGCAAAGAATAGGTCCCCCCATGAAATGGTCCAACTGGTGAAGGCAAATTGCGAAAGCAAATACAGTTGTATTGTAGTCGTAACACTTTGTCAGTGGGGTTTCAGTTGAATTCTCTACAACTGTCCGGCTTGTCATGTAAATGAAGAAGAGGCGGTCAATCTTGGGAACAAGAGCACAGATTCCTCAACCTACACACCCAGATGAGGCAGCCTAGCTTCAGCCAACGAGCTTTAATATAACTGCGCCCAGGAAAAAATACTTCATGTACTGGAGAGCTGACAAAACTTGATATTTTACCCTTCCCCAACAATGGCAACGATAGACTGGGCTAAGTCACATGGCTGTACAGCTTCTGGGTGTCACTTTTAGAAGATCACTCTCAGGTGACTCCTCTGGCAGGAGGAGTCACTCAGAGGGAGCACAAAGCAAGTCATTTTCTGGCAGTTATTGGATTAATTATGTAATCCCTACCATGCCATCTCTGCAGCTTTCAGAAGGTGTGGTAAATGTCTCCATTTGATCTGTTGAGTAGAAGTTCCTTGTTTACAATGATTATATCTACCTCTTTTGTATGAGCTTTCTAATCCCTGTAGAACTGTACAGTACAATGTTACTATTGCATTATTCTTGGTGATATTCTCTGAATATTCATTCATTCACAGTGACACATTTTATTTTGTCCGTGCTGCTATTGATGTGAGCACAAATTACCTGTGACTCCTGGAGGCTTTGATTCCAAGATAATAGCTAGCCTTGGGTCTTTCCAGGGCCGGCACTGCAGCATTCACCTTTATAGAAGTACATAACTTACTCATTCTAAAATGCACATTTCTCAGTTGGGCAGCTATACTATCTACAAACCTACTAGTGCAGAAACAAGAAAAAAGTTAATGGACGCCTGTACTCGGCTTATCTTCTCCATCACAGCTCTACAGGTTTAAACTCACTCACTCACTCACTCACTCACTCACTCACTCACTCACTCACTCACTCACTCACTCACTCACTCACTCTGGCTTGAGGCGTAATGACATCATGCTTTAGCGATTCAACTTTTCTGTCACTCTTTTTACCTCCCTCTGTACCTTATCTTTTTTCTCTTCCATCTCCCTTTTCTCTCTTCTATTGCCTTCTCACATCTTGTTAGGACACCTTAATGTAGTTTAAATTGTAAGTGTAATTCTCTTTTCTAAAAGGTGGAATAATTCTGGGTCATAACATTTAAGAGTCTACAGACCACATCAGTGTATTTAGGGTTTGTGGTCATTGAGGATTAGGTCTTTCTTTTACATTTGGCTGCATAAAGTAGCTTTCACAGTCTATGAAGCTAGAGGTAATCCATCCTTTTTTATAAATATCTCTTATTGTTGTTCACACAAATATGCAAACTCTTCTACAGGAGATTGATTTACTTTTTCTCGTCCACCCTGATTTCTGGACCCCCTGTCTTTCCATTATACTGTGCTCAGTACGGCCATATTGATGCTGTGATTATTTCGAGTTCAGACTGTTGCAGAGCTGGTTTCACCCAAGTCTGGCCAATGAGCTTTCAGCCATGTAGACGATTGTTTGTTGGGACCTGATGTCATTGGAACGTGATAAATTGGAAATGTCTTACTGGCTGAGAAGCATCCACTCCATTAGTTGATCGTCCGACCTACCTCCATATTATTATGATGATGAAGATGAACAGAGAGCCCAGAGCAATGCGCCAGTGGGCTCATTACCGCTACCACCCTAAATCCCCCTACTAATCCTTCAGCAGTGAGCTGGCCATCTGTCCCATGCCCACCCAGCGCAAGACAAATACACACACGTGCACAGAAGCAAGCACACAAAATCCCCCAAAAACACAAAGCAACAACCAACACGTATACAAAAACACACACACACACCTAAAACACACGCACACACTCGCTCATGGTCAGACACACACACGGCCAACAAACATTTGTCACAGGGCTCCATCATAGCAGGTGAGGTAATATTTTTGTGTGTCAAGCTTTATAGACGCGTATTTAAAACGCGTGTTCTTACGCAGAGAGGACTGATGTCTGTGCCGTTAGTTTGTTGATGTACACGCACTGCCAGAAAAGGGTGGGAGTTTTTATTGGTCTGATTTTATGGAACACATGTGAATGAAGGTTACCAAGGAAACACATGGCTGTGCATTAACAGGGCAGGGTGAGTAGTATTGGACAACAGGAAGTAGCCAGGCATGGGTGTGGCATTACATCACTTCCCAGCTGGAGTCTACACAGATAGAGTATGTCTAAAATATAACTTCATCTCTCTCCCTACAGCTTCAAAATCCATTGTCCTCCACAGTTGTCAGTTTTGTTTTAGTGAGGAGATATTTTGTAAACTTCTCATTCGTCTATCTCTACTGTTTTGTGTGATTCCAACACCACCCTGGATCTCTTCTGTATATTGGAGAGAACTTGTAGAAAGTGTGTGATTTTGAGCATATGTGCATGTATGTCGATGATTATCCATTAGATCCATATGATTAGACCGTCATACATTCTTATCATGTGGGATTAGGCTTCTTATATTTAATGACCCATTAAAGATGACCTAATCGCATGCTAGTCATAATCAAACAACATAAAGAATGCCGTCTCGGATGGTAGATCTGCTGCTAAAATGCAGATTCATATTTTGGCATGGATACAGTTATTTTGATTTTTTTTTTTAAGTTTGTCTGTTTTGAAACCCTCTTGGATACTGGGAAGCGTACTATGAGAAACAGCGTGATGGTCCACTCATGGCGCCTTGTATTCTTGTTTCTGCAGGGATGATGTCTTGATGTTGCCCCCCGTCCTGCCCAGAGGAGAGCGTGCCAGTGGCGGGTGCTGCTAATGGGAACGGCTGCGCCGCCATGAACGCTCGTGACGGCGGCGGTGGCGAGGGCACCCTGGGTCGCCGGCGGCGGTTCGAGAACTCAGAGTTCACCGTGCGCATCTACCCGGGCGCCCTAGCCGAGGGCACCATCTATTGCCCCGTTAGCGCCCGCAAGAACACCACGGCCGCCGAGGCCATCGAGCGCATCATCGAGCGCCTCCGGCTGGATCGGCGCAAATGCTATGTGCTGGCCGAGGTCAAGGAATTTGGCGGCGAGGAATGGATCCTCAACCCCAGCGACTGCCCTGTGCAGCGCATGCTACTCTGGCCCCGCGTGGCATTGGAGCAGCGTGCGCTGTCCGGCGGCGACGACTACCGCTTCCTGCTGAGGCAAAAGAACTTGGACGGCTCCATCCACTATGGCGGAAGCCTCCAGATGTGGCTGCGGGTGACGGAGGAGCGGCGCTGCATGGTGGAGCGTGGCCTACTCCCCCAGCCCGAGCCCCAGGGTGACCACGCCGACTTGTGCCGGCTGCCCGAGCTCAACGAGCGCACGCTGCTGGACAACTTGCGCTCACGCTTCCGCCAGGAGTGGATCTACACCTACGTCGGCACCATCCTCATCGTCATCAACCCATTCAAGTTCCTGCCCATCTACAACCCCAAGCACGTCAAGATGTACGACAACCACACCCTGGGGGAGATGGAGCCGCACATCTACGCAGTGGCAGACGTGGCGTACCACGCCATGCTGCAGAGGCGCAGGAACCAATGCGTGGTCATCTCTGGGGAGAGCGGCTCGGGGAAGACCCAGAGCACCAACTTTCTCATTCATCACCTGACCGCCCTAAGCCAAAAGGGATTCGCCAGCGGTGTGGAACAGATCATCCTGGGGGCTGGGCCAGTACTGGAGGTGAGGTATAAGAATAAGGCCATAAGCAATCCTGCAAAGAAACGTTCTTTGAATATATGTGTGTGTGACTACCCTGCCTAGGGGAGCCCTGCAATATCAACCTTGTTACCATTGCAGAGAGTGTAGACAAATGGGTGTACAGTATGCAGTGACGGCTGATGTGTGTCAAGTCTTTAACAGATTTGATGGTTAATAATGGACCACCTCTGGTGCTGGTTGATCAGCGCTGTGTTTGTTGTGGCATTCACTTTGAACGGTTATTTGGATACTGTTTGATAAGAGCCAAACACTTGATTCTGAGAGTTATGGATAAGCATGGCTGGACAACAGCTCCCCCTGTCCCCGAGTTTGGCCCTGACCTCTCGACGGTTGCTTCAGTTTTATTCCAGATGTGAGGCGAGCACAAATTACACCTGAGACTTTTCTTGGAGCTGACCGCTGATCAGAAGTGAGAGTTGTGCATTCTTTCAGTCTGACCAGCTGTACAGCTTTATTGTACTGCATCTGTTGAGTGTTTCCGAGGTGGAAGGAGGAAGCACTCAAAACCTGTGTCAAATGTGACAAAAATCTGCTATTTTTTTGGAGCATGCCGTCCTCTCTTCCCTTGGAACATTCCAGTCACTTTTGAAAGTTCTGGGATGTGTGTCTGGAAAACAGCGTTTGGGGGCCTTGAGAAGTTCACAGCCACACACTCTGTTCTCGTTTATCTTGAGATCAACCGAATTCCTGAAAGTTTCGTAACACCCTTCGACTATAGGGACAAAGCAGCCAGTCATAAAGGCAGATACCGGATGAGAATTGTTGACAACATTGTCACATTTTACAAGGGCTTTATGGCTTGCTGTCACGTCACATGACCACAACCTTTGATAGCTCCATTGAGCCGAGAAGAGGCTTAGAGGAACTGGCATACATACATACAAGTTCAATGAAATGACAGAAGGTCATTTTCCTGATGATTTTTACTTCATCTGATATATAATAAGGACACGGTTGTTGTTTGAACACTTGGATTATGCTATCCTGGTTATGCAACAGATTTTTTTTTCAATGCATAGTGACAGCAACTATTCGTTTGCACAGTGAGGTTGCGTATTTTTACAGAGACTTTTTTGCAAGGTATTCTGAATTAAAAGCTTATTCCCTTTTACTTCAGATGCAGACAATGGATTTGGAGACGGGTCGTTTGATAATTAACAATTATTCGCCGAAGGCGAAGTGAATAGTGGTGAATAGCCCCCGAGACTGAAGGTCGAGGGGTCTATTCCCCACTATTCACGGAGCCTGAGGTGGATTATTGTTTTAGTAAACTACACGTGAACACTCCAAAAATAAACAAGATGACACTTTTTGCCGGGATTTATTTGTTTTTATTAGTGGTTTATTTGTTTTTATTAGCGTGACGAGACGACCGTCATGTGCATGAAAACAATATCACGAGTTTGAGATCTCGATCATAGGATATTGCCCAATATCCTGAGATAGCGAACCGATCAAATTGCGCCATCTTAGGAGGTTCACGTGTAGCATATACTAAATGAATTATCTGATTCGTACTAGTATACTTTTCTAGTGTAACGTGAGTCCATTATGTTCAGGCCAGAGCCTGCTATTGCTCCTCTTCTTGTCAAAAAGACGTACAATTAGCAGCATTAGCAATATATTAATATAATTAATATATATATTTTATATACATTTTGTAAACAATTATGTTTCTCCAAAACTCTACTTGCCATTTGTACTTAAGTCCATGGGTATGGGATGGTAATTGTTCTTTTGATTCTTGCGTCCATTATATATCAAGTACTTTATACTTTTGGTTTACTGGTTTTGCTTCACTGTGTTTATAGATAAATCCTACCTTTTATATCTACACTTTTTCTACCTCCAGGAACAACTGAGAAACTTTATTTTACAGGGGGACAATCTGGGGAACATAGGATAATAGGCTCCTGGGAACATAGGACACTGGGAACGAAGGAATGACCCTGTAATATTCTACTTTGACACGCTTCAGAACCCTTACTTTGTTTGTCAACACATCATCCAAATCACATCTGAATTTAGCTCTCCAACCATGTTTTTTCTTTCATCCATACTTTGCAGTTGTATAAATTAAAAGTCCCATGGTATGAAAATCTCACTTTATGAGGTTTTCTAACATAAATATGAGTTCCCCTATCCTGCCTATGGTCCACCAGTGGCTAAAACTTGCGTTCGGTGTAAAACGAGCACTAGGTGTTCTGCTCGCCTTTGAAAAAACAGGCACAAGCGCGCTGATTTGGAATGTGGTCCCATATGTCGTCATAAAGGATCTAAGCTCATCCCCTTTCTCTGCCTTGCCCGCCCAGAGCATTTGGCCTGCCAATGAGACACAACTGTACGAGCGCCACATGTTTTTGTGTGTGTGTGTGTGTGTGTGTGTGTGTGTGTGTGTGTGTGTGTGTGTGTGTGATTACACACACTTTAACGCAAGTGTTTGCTGTTGGTGTTATGGCGCATAACACGTCGGTTCTTTGACGTCTCTTGTATTTCCACAACAAGACTGTAGTTGGGGTTATCTCAGCAATGGTTGAGAAGGAATTGGGGGAAAGGAACTTTGGCTTTGACTCCCTGAAGTACATGAACTGCGACTTGCTGCCTGCCGCCGGTTGCCGCGAGCCACCACCACCCGGCAGCAGGCAGCCGGCAGCAGGCAGCGCGCGGTTCAGTCTACTTCAGATTGATGTGGAAGTGGAAGAACCAGAGACATCGGAGAACCCGACGAAGTCGTTTGTGATTCATAATATCGTCTGGAGGCGCACACAGCTTTTGGCTGTGATAATATGTATTGTATATGATATAGATATCTATGTATTATATGATATTATTTAGATATAGAGCTCCAGGACTGTAACGCAAGTGTTGTACACTTCCTTGTTATTTGGATAACTGTTCTGCTGTTGGTGTTATGGCGCATAACACGTCAGACTCTCGTCTCTGGTATTTCCACAACGAGACTCGTAGTGGGGGTTATCTCAGCCATGGTTGAGAATGAATTGGGGGGAAAAGGAACTTTGGCTTTGACTCCCTGAAGTACATGAACCACGACATGGAGGAGAAAGGGATTGTTGGCCGTGAATGTCTCCCGCTTGAGCCCTGCTTCCCGCTGCCGAGGGACCACCGCCTCAGCGGTGCAGGAGGCGGTGGTCCCTAAGAGCTGACCAGCGGGAGATAACGATGGTCAACAATCGTGGGAAACAATCCCTTTCTCCTCCATGTCGTGGTTCAGTCTTCTTCAGATTGATGTAGACGTGGAAGAACCAGAGACGTCTGAGATACCGATGCGGTCGTTTGAGATTCATAATATCGTCTGGAGGCTCACACAGCTTTTGGCCGTGATAATATATATTACATGATATAGATATCTATGTATAATATGATATTATTTAGATATAGAGCTCCAGGACTCCCATGTGTTCTAGAATATAGAACACGGCTAAAGGATGTGTGCGCCTCGCCATTGCGATGCATCCACTGTAAAAAGAGCGCATGGTACCGTGGCTGCAAGCTGCTCAGGGCCACACCCCCACCCTCCTCCTTGACCCACCTCTCTCCTCTTCATTTGCATTAAAGCTACAGACACCGTAACGGCGCATTTGGGGAAAGCTCAATGTGAATCGTAGCGGCTGTAATTCTGCACCACGGCTGAATTTCGGGAACTTCTTCAAATACTGTGTTTGGGGCCCACTAATATCTTTGTTAAACCATCCATAAAGTAGCATGCCATGGGACCTTTAAGACAATTCAATTCAAATTAAGACAACTGCTAAACGGTGGACCATATATGTATTTTTTGCTGTACTTTCTGTACATTGTTCTGTGTATTTTGTTATCTGTGTTGTACTGTGTTGGTCCTTGTCTGCGTGTCTACTTGCTCACCCATTATACCAGGTAATGATGGTTTAGGACAGGAAACTAAGAATCCTCTTGTCTTTGAGAGATAACGGCCATGTTTGGCAAACACTACCCCACAGTTTGTCTCATCCCCTATTTTTAGTCGAATGTGACTTCTAGTCTACACACAGGAAGTCAATGTTCTTGACAGATTGATAGGTGCAAGAAATGTTTCCTGTGCCCTTATCTTCTGAGAAAAACCAGGAGAGGTTTAGGGATAAGGGGAAGAACGTATCCCTTTATTTGAGTGTGCTGGCTATTGAGGCAAAAGATTGATTTAACTACCACTCAGAGCGTCATTCCAGATGTTTCTTCCCCTGAAGAAGCTGTTGATCTGCAGGTTTGATCCGCATGTTACCAATGGGTCATATCTTTTCGGGGAGATTAGAAAAATCTGTATTTTCACTAATGGTTGTTTTGTTGGTGATGCTTCAATTTCCTTTCTATATATATATATATATATATATATATATATATATATATATAAAACACACAAATGTTGAAGTGATGAAACATAGGTTAAGGGTACCAAAACTGTTATAATTGCTGAAAATATAGGCTTGATAAAAATAGAGGCTTTATCATTGAGGCTTATTATCATTTAGGGGGCCACTTAATGACATGCAGAAGCGCCATCAACACACCCACTCCAAGTGTTGTGAGAAATACCAACTTTTTGCTCCTCATTCACATATCAGGTCATTTACATTTCCCACGGAGAAAATACTACCTCAGGGGTAGTATTATTCTGGAGATTTTCAGGGTACAAATGTCAGGATATGTTGTTCACACATACGGCGCATCAGGAGAATAGCAGGAGAATATCAGGACTTACACATGTGTCTGAAAGCAGCTAGTGTGTGAGCATTTGATTACATTATAATTTATGGGTTACAGACAGTTCAATGGAAGGTGTAGTATACGATGCATAAAAATAAATTATTCAAAAGCATTTTACTGTACATTTAAAAAATGCACGGCAACTACTATTAGTTGAAAATAATAACAGCTGAAAATTGTGTTCATTTACAGAAGCATGTTAGTGAAATAAAGTAAGCGTAACAACAGCAAAGGCCACAACCCACCTAACTATAGTGAAATAAAGGACAGGCTTATTTGGGGGGGGAGAGGGAGAAGGCGGGGTGTGAGGGCAAGATTGCAGATTGTACATTGGCTACCTGACGTGAGATTTTAAGATGTTTTTTTTATTATTTTTTTTACCAGAAGAATACGTCATTGAGATTAAACATCTCTTCAAGTGACCTGGCCAAGACAGGCAGCAGTAGCCTACAGTTACACATAGCATACACACAAAACATAAGAAAAATAGAACAACTAAAACAGTCGGCAGGGGGGAGGGGGGATATCAATATCGCAAGACATTTCGGGAGACTCAAAGTGTAAAGACATTTCGGGAGGCTCAAGAAGGAGACTTATATTACATTTTAGCAAAAAACTGTAGTATTGTGGTGAACTTTATAGACATAATTCACCATACTGTGTTATTGACATGTTTTCGTTCTGTGTTTTAGGGACGCCGTCTCTTTTAAGATCATTTGACTTGTCTGTTGATATGCCGGTCGGCGTGATGTTTGAATTTAACGTTTTTTATATGCCGTTGCGTTGTCGTTGTGAGAAATTTTCTCTTTACGTCTTTTATCGCAATTTCTATAGACATAGTCTATAGACAGAACGTCTTACCTGGGAGAGTTTGTCGACGGCGGGGCTGTTAAAACAGACGTCTGCGTCAGCAAGCGCGTGTGTTCGTGTTTGTGTGCGTGCGTGCGTGCGTGCGTGTGTGTGTGTGTGTGTGTGTGCGGTATGTATGTATGTGCGTGTGTGCGGCCTTTGTGTGTGTGTGTGTTTGTGTGAGAGAGCTGCAGGCTGCTTGGCACATCGCACTGACCAACTTGTCCGACAGGCCTGCTATTATATAGTAGTAAGATAAAATGGCTTTATTTAGTTTGTAAATGACTGTTGACTGGGGGGCTGGTTATGTAATACATCAGGGCTTTGGAACCTGTAGAGCAGCTGTGTGTTGAACAGCCTGCTAGCCTTCTGAGTTCTCCAAACACGCCCACTGTGACTCAACACAGATCAGCAGTACACAGACAGACATCCTCCCCAGAGCCTTCCTAATATTGAGTGGGATTAGTTTGTATTACCAAAGTCCCTCCAACAGGGTTGAGTCAGCTGAGATGAACTCTGTTTGGAAGATGCATGTGTTTTTATTTTCTCAGTGGAGAAGAAAAGGAGAGAGATGGGCTGCTACAGACAAATAGACAAATTGTCCAATCACTGCTCAGAATCACAGGCTTACATGTCCAACGATTGTACTGGATTTTCTGGAAACGCTTCTGGAAACACATAGTGTCTGGTTTTTATTTCAGTGGACTTCATCTTCCTGGTTCTGTGCTTCAAAGAGAAATCTCACAGGATATTCTCTCTTGATTACCAATCTTTTGAATCTTAAGGTTAACAATGGCTAAGAAACCGCTCCTCACAGAGCAATAAGCCTTGAAAAGGTTCCAGCTACAAGTAGTCTTTTATGAACACGAGAGGATATGCATTTACTCCTGTGTCGGTAACGGTTTGTCCCTGCACACAGTCCAGTGCAGGGACTGTGTTTACCCAACACACAATGGACATGGTCAGTGGTGCTTTCATCAGTTTACCAGTTTATTGTAAAGTTAATGCTGAATCAACATTTGTTTTTAATCAAGACAACTGTCACAAGTATTTTGGAATGACGGGTAGAGCAAACCATTATGTGAGATCGTGGAATAAAGAAAGATACTACTACATTAGCTGTACATTTCTTTCCTCTATACGCCACTGCCTTTTTCGTGATGAGACACTGTTTAGACAAAGGCGGTACACAGAAAACAGTACACGCTCTTCCTTTTTAGTCAGCCACAGTAGACGGCTCCTTACGCTTGAGTTCAAGCCAGCAAAGTCAACTATTTAATGATTCAATGTAATAGACTTGGTTTACACAATGCCACAATGCAATACTTGTGCGGCAAGTGGCAAATTGTTGAACATTAGGTGACAAGATGAAGCTTAATTTAACATTGCATAACACGAACAGCGGCTGGGTTGTTGTTGAGGTCAAGGCATTTATTGAATCACATAGCAGGCGTGTGCACCCTTCACACTGTTTCGTACACCCCCTTTTACACAGAAGTCCCAGCTTCCATTCCATGTCCAGTAACAGATGCTGTGGCCCTTTCAACGTCCCTGTGTTATTATCCACTCTTGTAAGCTTTATTTATGCCACAGTGTGTAGGGGGCTTGCCAGAACACACATGCACAGATGGAAATGTACACACTCATGCACAGTGCAGTGACCTCTTGATGTCTGATCTACCAGGGTCAAAACAGGTGGCGTGAGACGCCTTCTTTGATAGACAAAATGAGACACAGTTGCTGCTCTTTTGTGCTGTCTTTGCTATTTAAGACTTCATGTAGTCCAAATGACAAAAGATGGTCATTTTTGTTGCTAGTTTTTGGCTTGGATTGAAAAGGTTACCACTCTCCACTGAGTTGCGTTTCTTTTTCAGTCAAGACAGCAAGCTTATTAAAGGTAATTATCTGTTCAGTGACTATGCTTTCCCTCTGCTGAAACCCAAAACCCGCCAACACACAGAGAGACAGACAGACAGACAGACACTTTTTTCCTGGCCTTGGCCATGTCTGTCTACAGCTGGCTAGATGTTGCCATTCCCTTCACAGGAACTATCTCTCCCCCGTCCTCCATGGCAAGAGGAGCCCTCCCCCATCCCCATTCCTGATCCTCCTGCTGGGGTAGGGCAGAGGATAAAGCAAATCCAGCAAGTCCTTTGCTCTAGAGTCTTCCATTAGGCTACACACCTTTCCTCAACATGTCTCTTATCTTCCACAGTGATAACATTCGTGACTCTATTGGACACTCAGACTTGGAGTCGAGTAGTACTTTGAGTAGTATTTTGCCGAGTGAAACCGTGTCTTTTGTTTGGTTATTTTTTTTCCTCCTAGAATGTCCAAGATAAATAGCAAACAAAGTTGAAAGAAACAACCCTTTCCCACTGCAAATAACCCCCTGCCATCTCCAGCTTCCCTCACTTTGAACTCCAAGGTCTCCACTTCCCTGTGACTCGTGTCTCTTCGTCTTGAACCATCCAGCTAAAGTGTTACATAAACTTGGAAAGCGTAATCCCCTCTGCACACAGGTTAAACGGTTCCCAGGCTTGAGGTAGTAGCCCTTATGCCCTCAAGTCCACAGGGGAATGACCCTAACTTTGCCCATCCATTCCAGGTCTTTTTAGACAAACACACTAATTCAGAACAACCTGTGTTTTTGAGGACTTGATGCCGTTCACTTCTCTGAAGCCATAGCAGGGCAGCTTAGCACAGTCAGTAATGTTGCTGTTCCTCATTCCAATCAAGAATTTTACACTTGTTACAAAAGTACTAGGTACAAAAGTGCCTAGAGAAAGTTAAATGCCCATCTCCACAAAGCTAACAATCACAATTGTCATGCGTCTAATTTGGAAATTAACCTTTTGAGTTTACAGATAAATTATCTTGCAACTATCTGTGCATGTCTTCTGATGTAATTTGTCCTTCAAAATCTAGTTTTTTTCATTAAGAGTGGTCGTAAGTTGATGCAATTAAGAAAAGACTGCTTGTGGCTGCAGATGAAGACTGAGGGGACAGATATTCTAGGATTGGGTGGTGGTGTCCCGCTGTTTGCGTCTCTGAGATTCAACTAATTGGATTGACCTCGTTTTCTGCATTGAACATGTGCTGTTAGCCTTTAGTTTAGCAGTTGTGCTAAATCACATCCCTCACCTTGCCTCTAGGCACAACTCCCTAGTCTAGGCAAGCGTAAATTTGGAGTTAGCCTAGTATCGGCAAGCTAATGCTTGACATGTGGCCTAGATATGGGCGGGTAGCTGATAAGACCACCTGTCTCGGCTTTGCCTCAGCATAAATCGCTAAATCGAGAGAGCTTTTCAAATACACCTAATGACAAGAAGAGGTCACGACACACACACACACACACACACACACACACACACACACACACACACACACACACACACACACACACACACACACACACACACACACACACACACACACACACAGAGAAGCCTATGAAAGTTATATTGCATTACACTTCAAAATCATTAGCTCACTGGGTTCAGTTAACTTCAATTTTCAGTTTATATCTTTGCTTCATTTTCCGAGTCCCATTTCCCGCGTCAAAAAAATAATTATTTGACAATAGTTAACCTAATCATTAGTAATTCATGCATAACATATTTGAATACCAATGGTTTTCGTTTTAATAAATGTTTGTTCCATGGTGCTTTAATCAGTTATCTGTGTTAAGAGCAATGTGGGTTTCGTTCCATCCCTGGGATGTGGAGTTACATCCAGTCAGGAGCTCCAGTTAGAACAGTGGTGTGAGGCTGTTGAAGGCTGTTAGCTGGGTAAACACTGGGCTCAGATTAGGAGAATGGGAAGCGGTCCAAAGTAAACTTGGCCCATGTGTAGGAGAGGAAGGTAAAACATTTCATGGAGTCACACTTGGAAAAGCGGAGGGAAGGAACTGTATTGTTGACGTGAACAGTGACAGCTACTGCCAAAGCCGTCAATCTTCCTCTGTGTCATACAGGATGACTTCAGGACATGCTGGGAGTGCCAACCACGATAAAGGATCCAGGCCACCCTTAAACGAAATCCTGTCGAAACCCCGGGAGCCTCAACGATGATGGCAATTTATTTGTCCCTGCACTGATTTGTTAAAACTGCCGATTGCTTTCCCAGCTGTAGCTGCTACTCAAACACAACTGCAACCACAACTTCATTGTGCAGTACACAGTGGAGAATGGAGGATAGGTACAGATTATGATTCGAACGTAGGGAGTGGGAGATTGGGCCAAAATGCGCTACTCATTCATTTTCCGACTGGGCTCTTTTGACAGATAGGGCAGGCATTTAAAAACATATTAACATGATTGAAGCACCAGCTGCAGACTCTGGAGTGTTTCGGCAAGATTAGTGCATTTTGTATTTTCTTTTGTATGATCATTAATATTGCATTGAGGTGTATGCAGGTTAATCCCTAACATTACTTTTGTAATATGGAAAGTCATAAGTCACTTTATTTTTTATTTTCTCTTTCATATGACTAAAATGTTTATTTAATTACTGTAAATATAAAAAAAATAATTAAAAACCTTAATTTCCACAACAGAGCCTGGGCCTCTACAGCCACATAGTTGGGCCACAGTGTTGTGCCGCACACTTGTCGTTGAGCGTGGGCTACTGCCCCTCTATTTTAAGTTGAGCAATGAGGAATGCTGGGGGGCCCCAGCCAAGCTCTGCCTTGGCCAACAGTGAGTGATCTATAATAACAATTAACAAATAGCTTTGCACTGTTAGCATATTGGGGACTTTTGGCTTTCTAAACACTTGAAGTGAGCGAAGTTTACATTTCTCAGTCTGAATAATCCTCTCTGGCCCACACTGCGTGACTCACCATTTGTCCGACACGCCCCACTGGAACAGCTAAACATTTCTGTCTGTCTGTTGGTATGCTTCTTTCTTCTGCATGAGTGCCATATATTTCTGTCGCTCATGTAGACCCTTTCTCACTGTTAGAAACACCAGGGTCTTCTAACTGCCGTGCACATATGTGTGGCATTCCTATAACCAAATGGAGTTAAAGGGGACATATTATGAAAACACTTTTCCTGGGATTTGGGGTGTTGTTTTGGGTCTCTGGTGCTCCCATACAAACTTTGAAAAAAGTCTGTACATGATTTTTTTTTTTTTTTCAAAGTTGAATATTACCTCCCACTTCCCCACTCCCCTCCAATCAGAGCATAGCTAAGATTTTGTGGACCAGCGGACGAGCAGCTCAGGCGGGGGGAACTCGGCGGAAGCCCTGCAGCTAAGCTCCGGGAGTACAATCCCAGTACAATCGGCCGCTGCCGATGCTTCGGCGGCAGTCTGGCAGCTCCGGCGGTGTACTCCGGGAGCTGAACTGCCGCCGAAGCTGGCAGGTCCGGTGAGGGTAGGTCTCGGTAGCAGTCCGGCAGCTCCGGCGCGGGGAGCTCGGCGGCAAGTCCGGCAGCTCAGCTCCCGGAGTACAATCCCTTTCTCCTCCATGTCTCGGTTCATGGACTTCAGAGAGTCAAGGCCAACCTTCCTTTCCCCCAATTCCTCTCAACCATGGCCGAGATATCGCCCACTACAAGTCTTTACGTTTTGTGGAAGTGCCAGAGACGTCAGACGCAGTCTTTATGATTCATAATATCATCCGAGGCGTACATAGCTTTTGGTTGTGGTATTAGATATAATATTATATAAATACCCATATATAATATTATTATTATATTATATGATGTAGAGCTCCAGGAGTCCGCAAACGGCAACAATCCCTTCTCCTCCATGCTGTGCTTCAGTCTGACTGCTCATTGGTCAATGGGCAGGAGCTCATTTGCATTAAAGCTAAAGAGACCAGAAACAGCGCATTCTGAAGGGACTGAAACAGCGGTAGGCAAGATTTTTTTTCTACAAGCTAGTTCCGGCAAACAACTTCAAAAACATGTTTTCTGGAACTCAAATACTATGTTTACTTGTTGGGAAAACACCATAATATGTCTCCTTTAAAAGAATGAAATGCCTAAACTAAAAATTGTTTCGTTATTATCTCTGTGAATTCAACATGGTAGCGTTAAACACGAAGTCTATTAGAGTTATTTTGTTCAGGCTTATTTTTTCCGCTCGTAAGAGCCGTCGGTTTGGCCCTGGCTTCATGTTGTCCAGAGCTCTGCATCTCAACCCCTCACCCTGACATTCCATCTACTCTATGGCGTCCAGATTTGGGAAGCTCCTTTCTGCACCTCCTGCATTTCCTCTCCTTCCGCTGGTGTCTGGGCTGGTTCTCCCTTTTCCATGAAAACACGGAAGCCCCTCCCCTCCTCCCTTTGTGTTTGTTTGGGTTGGGTTTTGTTAGCGGCGAAGTCAACCAAAGCCCTACTCCCTGGATCATGTTGAGTTGTTGTTCTGGTGTTGAGTCGGTTAACACACACACACACACACACACACACACACACACACACACACACACACACACACACACACACACACACACACACACACACACACACACACACACACACACACACACACACACACACACACATACCGTGTGTGTGTGTGTTATTATGAAGATGGATCTCCCTCCTCTCCTCGCTTAGGCCCTGCGACCAGGTGTTCTCCTCACCAAAGATACCTCAGGCTGCTGTCATGATTCACGGTAACCAGCCATGGGATTACATTTTCTCTACCAACCCTCCCCCCCTTAATGGGAATAGCACTGGGTGATCACTGGTGTTGAGGGATGGGGATAAAACTGCATTTCCAGTAAAACCAAATAACTAATATAATAAGCCAATAATACTGCAATAATTAAGTAGACAAAGCTATTTTGAAGTGTTGGACTGCTTGTTTCATGACAATTCTCTTGCTTTTGGCAGGAGATTATTATTTTCACCCTATGCCACATTTCACCCCAAGTCATACAAGCAGCATAGTGATTCCATATTGACACAAGCTACTAGAGTGAGTGGGATTGGTGTTTGCACTAAAAGATAGCCTTGTTTTCCTAGTAGTGGAGCACATTTACTCAGTGCTGGTCAAACACTTCCTAAGCAAAGGGGCCAAATTGCCTGAACTCTCTATCTACATCAAAGACCACTCTTGATGTGGTCCAACTGACCACAACAGATCAAGTTGACATATTGACTGAAAAAATGTCAGTGTAAAATCAACGTCTAAAAGGTTTTCCAGATCGTGTTATACCCGCCCTCAAAAAACCTCACCCTTACATTTTCGGCTCAGGATCCTTGGCAATGAATAATCTTGGACAATGATTATAGTTCCCGTTTCATATGACAGTGGGTATTTTCTTCTTTGTCACTCGTTCCTGGTTATTGCCTCTAGCTATACCACCCCTGCCCTTTTGTTAAAGGTTTGTCAAGTCAAGTTCAAGGTCTTCTATAGGCTATAATTCATTTACAGCCTCCATTCTGCACAAACAACCATTAGCTTGGAGCATATAGTCCTGTCGATTTGGCACATAAATCGCAAAACAAGGTTATGATCCGGACTACAAAATCTAGCCACGCCCAACATGGCTGCAGTGCTACGATACGATAATACTCAGAGCAAGCCTGAAATTTGTCTTGCAGCTATATTTACAAACATCACAGACAAGACATCAGGACAGGACATCACAAACAGGAAGTCAAGACAGGACCCATAATTAAAATAAAAGAACATACATTTATCATAACATTGCAGCAGTAGACGACACGATTTATGGCCCATCAGCATGCATTCGGTCTGGGATTAAGTGCCTGGTTCAGTTTAAGGATTGACTGGTGAACAAAAGAGTGCTTCAGTCTAACCTTTTTGAATGTTGACTTGGAACCCTATAGCTCCACTTTGATGTTAGTAGATTGTACTCGGTGTTCAGGACGTGGTTGGGGTCGGAGGAAATGTTGTTAGCCAACCAAGTTTAGTCTTATTGCAAATGTTGTCAATGTGGTCTTTCCATGATTGCTGATGGTCTATGGTTACCCTCAAGTATCTAATTGAGGACACTTTTTGATTATTTTTTTTCTTGATGGATGACAAGAGAAACAGAATGAAGTCTGGTGGTTAGCCAAATACAACCTCCTCTGTTTTCTTGGTGTTTATAAGAAGTGAATTATTGTCAGTCCACTCGACCAGTTTGTTCACGCCAAGTTGGAGAAACTCCGTTTTTTTTCGGAGTTACTCAACAGAGATAATAAAACAGTATCGTCAGAGTATTTCCTTATAAATTGATTTGCTGTATCTGTACGACAATCATCAGTGTAGAACGTAAAAAGCATAGCTAAACTCACACAACCCTGGGGGCCATTACAACATTGGTTGTAATGGCGATGTAAGGGTTTTGATTACCTTTACAAACGACTCTGTTGTTGAGAAATGAAGCATAATGTATCAGGTATGGATTCAGTTCCTGCTAGACCATTTTTGCTACCAGAATGTCTGCTTGTATGGTATTGAAGGCTGATGAAAAATCTAGAAAGAGGGCTCTTGCATAGGTCTTGGGTTTGTCTAAATGTTTCAAAATAATATGAACTAAGGCGTCAGCGTCTTCAGTGCGACAGCCCTGTTTATAGGCTAATTGATATGGGTCAAGATTATTGTCTGTTGTACGGATGAAATGTCGGAGCAGAATTCTCTCTAGAGATTTCATAATAACTGAGGTAAGGGCTATGGGTCTGATATCCTTATGTTCCTTTGAATATGGAATCTTGGGAAAAGTTTTAACATTAGAGGTTTTCCATGACCGCAGGACAGTGTGTGTCCACAGAAGCCTGAAATATGTGTTGCCACACTGGAGCCAGCTGGGTTGCAAAGTTCCTCAACAGAAAAGCGCTGCATCCATCCGGCCCTGCAGCTTTGTGCATTGTGTTGGAACGGATTCAGGCTTTTAGGCACTCTGGAGTCGGTAGTGACTGTGATTGTGTAAGTGCATTTGGGCTTTTACATTTGGATAAATATGACAGGTGAAAGGACTGGCAACAAGAAGGTGCTTCTATGAAATAATTTTGTTGACTTGTTCAGTGTCAGCTGCTGGATTGAGTTGAGGGGTGGAGTTGTTAAAAACGATGAGTGTTGTTCTCGTTTGAAGTACATTTTCCCATGTAGTTATTGGCCACACTTGGCTCTTGGCAGGGCTCAAGGTTATTCCCATTGACTATAATAGTAGTCTATTTTCTGAAGCAGATTTAGCATTGTTTATAGGGAAATTCCATTTATGTCTCACTGAACATTAAGGCAAAACCCCTCAATGCAAACTTGAGTGTCATACCTGTTTGGTGTTATGCTCAGTGAGTAGCTGTTTGGCTGCTCTGTGCACCAGCATTCCATTTAAAACAAGTTGTAAACCCGGATGTGTGGTCAAGAAAAGACTCTTGCTTATGTTGTCGAAATTTATATCATGACCCAGAAACAAATATGAGCTTCCTCTTTAAAGAAATGAGTGTAGTACCAAAGTTTTTATTTACACCTAGAAGGTGAGGCAGTCTACCTTTGGGCGAACTGAGGGGTACCTACAGTTTTCAGTGTAGGAGCAAGACTCTAGGAAACGTTCAGACTTTTTTGGAGTGTCGTCCTTTGCGTTTCTGTGACGGCCAGTAGCAGGCGTTGTGAATGGTGTGCTAGATGCTTGGTGCAACAAATCAGGTCTTGTTTGTCCCTGTGTTGGACGGATCTGAAATGAGCTGAACCACACCTGTGGTCCCAACTTGGTGTGGGCCAGTGGAAAGAATGAGGGAAACCACCTGTACAACTCAGATCCTCTCCGGTAGCCACACAATGACTGTTTTTTGTACTGCTTCTGATCATGCATGTCTACATATATGCATACATGCTACATTGATCGGTGGTATAAAATAAAACTACACCCACACTCATCAATTTGGTTCCAAGGGAGGCTGTAGGGCTGGGTTTAAAAATATATATTTTACAATTTTAATAAAATTTAATTTGAATGATCCGATTTAATATAATCCCGATATAGTATTTTTGTGATCTCTGGATTTTATCTTTATATTTTTTTTTCTTTTCTTTTTTGTGTTTTTTTGGTGCCTATTATGGACAGGGAAAGGAAGCAGTTGGAGAAGAGAGGGAACTACATGTCTAACATTGTGAGCATGCATGTTGAACCACCGATCAGCCCCAGAGGTTGATCTCTAAATATATGCCTTTTTCCTGTGGATGATTGAGGCTTTAACCCTGTTAGTCTTTCCTGGCCAGCCTTTGGACACAACTTGCTCTATATTGTGTTGACAGCTGTATTGTGTTGGCCTTGTTAACTAGAAAGTACATTGAAACTGCTTATGGAACTGCTTTGGGTTTAATTCTTAGTGTAACCCTTATTACTTTTGCAATGCACCAGGTTAGAGGGTTCCTTCGACAATTTACACATTAGTTCTATTAGAATCTTTCATATGATGTTGGATCAGTGGCTGGGTTTCTGTGTCATATTTGTGTGAATCCATTGAACCCAATCCATCAGGATCACTATGCTACAAAATCATTCAGGTTCTCAATTTGTATTCCTTGTGCTCTCTTTGAGAGGAGTACCTCTCTGACCCCCCATTATCATTTGTTCTAGGCCAATAAGACTAAGTAGCTAAGTAGCCAAGCTAAGTAGTGAAGGCAGTCAAGCTAAGTAGTCCAGAGTGCAACACGCACACGCCTCTTTTCCGACCTTCAGATATTGAGGCCGAGCTCTCAGAAATGTTTTATTTGCATAGCTGTTGTATACTTGTGATTGTACACTGAACCGGACATGTTAAAGGGACCTTCAGTGTATGAACATTTTATGCTGGAGTGATGCTTCAATAATAAGAAATATCCACACTAAACCAAAGTGATGGGGTGTGTGTGGGTGTGGTCTTCAAACTTTCTGTGTGTGGACCACTATTTGTAATCAAGGATTTTCGCGGACCACCTAAATATACACGATATACAAATATAATCCTACCCGAATTACCCGCATATCTTAATAGGCCTACTAGCACTAAAAATAACTGGTCATAGCATCTGTAAGTACAACTGCACACAACGGCTGACACATATTTAATTTATTTACTCAAACACCCGAGGACATAATCCGGTTCATTTGATCAACAAGCTTATTTCCAGCAATAAGAACACTTGGATATAGTCAAAATGTCAAAACCTTTGGCGATTTTCCTTTTTACAAGTCCTCAAAGAGTAGGAGGTCAAGAAACTAACTGGAAAACACAATAATAATAGGCCTTATTCCTTTCCATTCCATTTATAATTTGTTTGTTTAATACAAACTGCCTATAAAGGCTATGCATGTGATGTGATCACAAACATTCTTTGACTCTGGCCCTATACAAATTTAATAAAAACACAGTAGGCCTACTGGTTAAAAATAATAATAAAAAAAGTCACATTTATTTCATAATATTAATTTACAAAAGTATCCTCAATATTTTGTCTTCAACATGACCATGGATGAAAATCGGGATTATGGGGTAAGTGGTTGGAAAAGGCAAAGCAGCTTCAGGGCTTTGTCGGACAGTTCGGGGTATTCCTTTTCAACTTTCAGCCAAAAAGCAGGCAGGCATGTCTCAGAAAAGTCTATTTTTAAAGCACTGTCACAGGACAGTTTGGCCAGGCTGTCTTGTTCTCGGAAAGTGAGGTTTGTCAGGGTGTAGTCATCCAGGGTGGCAACCCCATTTCTTATCCAGTTTGCTGTTGTGTCGGGGTTGGGAAATATTTCGGTAGCTGAGTTTTCAGCAGAGGCAGGTGCTGTATGATGTCATCTTGCACAGCACTTGAAAGGTGCGTGTCTGAGCTGCCTAAAATATCAGAAAGGAAATGATTCATAAGCTGCTTTTACACATACACGTAAAGCCTGCTATTAGCCAGTTATTCTCCAGACGGGCCGTATATGTGAACGACATATCCTGCCATTGGTGTCTTGAAAACATCCTGAAAAAAATACTACCCCTGAGGAAGTATTTTAGCCGGCGGGAATGTTAATTACCTTATATGTGAATGAGGAGTAGAATGTCATTAAGTTGCACCCTCTCGCTCTCCTCGCTCGTCCACTCACTCGCTGACGTCCCTCACACACACACTGCCATTCTCGCGCACACACATACGCTACTCTCATAACAATTATTTACCAGCTAGCTGAACATTATAGAGTCCCGTCCTTCCACTCCCTGTTTTCTCAGTTAAACACAGAAATCAACTAAATTTGTCCCAGTGTTTGTTATATGTGAGATGAAGCAAAATAAGGCGATATCTTTCTCCGGTAACGCAGTCGTTCGCGACGCCTTTCTTCTTCGTCATTTCTTCTATTTGTCTCGAACTCGTCCTCAATTCTTTCATCGATCAATGTGGATGTTGTGGATGCAACGGAATGTATGATGCATCGCTGCAGCAACATTTACGATGATCGCGATGAGTTTTGCCCGTTCTGCCTCCAACCAAAACAAACCGGAGTGACAGCGGCCGTCCTTATCCCCCCTCTGTTGTGAGCCTCGACCCTACGTCATATCCCACCCCTTGTCAGCCCTCCCCCCCAAACCCCCCGTTGATTCTACTGATGTCTGAGCGACACCACCGCTGCATATCGGGAATCAAGTGTGAATAAGTGTGAATGACCCTCACGGTTGAACCTCCTGATATACAAATGCGGAGAAAAGACGGAGGACATGCGTGAAAATGGCTATAGTTTGCGTCCTCCACCCGCCTGGCCCATATCCCCATCTTCTTAATTACTGCTTCAACTTTGTCTTGCATTTCAAAAAAGAGTAACCAACTTCCCCTGTAGGCTCCTATTTAGTCCATTCAATGCCTCAAAATTGTCAGCCGGATATGTAAACTTGGCAAACCTGTCTGCATCATTGAATCATCCAGAAAGGTTGAACTTGGTGTTAAGTAGAAACAGTCTCACCTCATCTCACAGCTCGTAAAGCCGTGCAAGCACCATCCCTCTTACAGCCACCGGACCTCGGTACGGAGCAGCAATTGTGGGTTCTCACTGCCCATCCCGTTGCAAAAAACTGAAAACAGTCTTGAATGCAGTGGACGGGCCTTGATGAAATTGACAGTTTTCACTGCTTCATCCACAACGGTTTTTAAATCGGGACGCATTATTTTGGCTGCGAGGGCCTCTCTGTGGATGCTGCACTGTATAGACTTCGCTTGCGGAGCAACTGCTTGCACACGTTTAGGAAGGCCGCTGTGTCAGCCTACTGCTGCTGCCCCGTCTGTGCTCTAATCTTTGCACTAGCCTATTTTAGTAATCACAAAATAACAAAAAATAATAATAAAAATAACTAATTGTTATGGTTAATTCCGGGTAAAATTTATGTAAAAAAAAGTGTTAGGGTGTATGTAGAGTGTATATTTTCTTAAGCTTTTCCACGGACCACCTGCAGTACCGTCACGGGCCACTGGTGGACCACACTTTGAGAATGACTGGTCTAGAGTAGCAGCATCAACGACAACAAGAGTGTTGAGAAAGGGCAGTTAACTATGAATAGAAGGGAAGGAAGTGCCCATGGGCAGGAGATGACATTGCATCAAAGGCATCTTAACAATGTTTGATGGAAAACCTGTAATACGGCTCCAGGCCTACTGATGACACGGTACCCTCGAACTGTGAACAATGTACGCGTTTAGCATTTTGCCAGCTATGTCAAATACTTGCCCTGTTTGTTTTAAGGCTCTTTTCAGAAGTGGTGCTTCAGACCTGTCACTATAAAAGTATTTTTTTTCATGTAAATCTCTCCATGAAAAAAAAAAAAAGGTTTTCCCAATCTTAATCAAATCAATGTAGCATTTCAATTGTGTAAATCACTTGGTAATTAATCTGTTGTGATTTGTCTTCTAGAGGCACAATGTACGAAAACTCGATTTGCTCTATTTGTCACCCTTTATTTACTATTTATTTTGTTTGTTCAGTTGGTGAGTCATTTTAACAAAATAGAGGTGAAATCCTGAACCCATCGTGCTCTTCCATACTCGCACACTCACTGACCCATGCTCGCATGCACAGGCCAAGCACTATTATAATCAATCTATTTTAGCTCTGTTACAAATAACATAATTTGGTCACATACTAAAGCCCACACCCTGGGTAATGTATGGGAATTGCAACCACATGTCGTTTCTTGAATGAGCTCAAGTCCCTTTGCTATAACAAATAAATGACTTGACTACTATATACTATAGAATATTTTCCTAATGGGCTCAGATTGTTCCCACTCTTTCTGTTTTGTTCTGACATTGTTTTGAAATCATAGAATTGTTTTCGAAAAACGTACTGTGTTGAATAAAAAGTAGTAATGATATGACAAAGGAGGCTGGATATAGATTGTATTCTCTGTTGTGTTTGTGGAGCAAACAGATACATAGAATCCAGGCGACATCTGACCTTTTTTTCACTCCCAGTTTGATGGCTCCGGTTTCTAGGAGACTGGTTGAAATTGGCATGACCAATGAACCACAAAACCTTTCTTACTACCAGCTTCTGACTGGAAGGGTGTGCTGCATCATCATAAAAAGGTCACCTTGCCTTCCCTTCACTATTGGACATAGTATTTATAATAAACTTGTAAACCTCACCCGACAAAGAAGCTTAAAATGACCACAACAGAAACGAATATGCCTTTGTAAGCTATTAATATAATTGTATAGATGACTATTGCGGGCTAACCCCAGCAGTGATACAGGCTACCGTCTGGACTAGAGCAGTTTATTTTTTTTTCCAATGATCTTTTATCCTATCCCCCCCTCCTTTTCTATTATTTTGTTCTCTTTTTTTCTTCTTCTTTCCTATCGTCTTCTACAATCTTGTCTCTTCTTTCCCGTCCTCTTTCCGAGGAACCACTAATAGTCATTCTGCTATGATTGAGTATCATTTTCAGCGTGTGTTATTCTCCCCAGTGCTTACAAAGGTTTAATTATACCTCTGTGCTCTGGTAGAGCTGGTTTCCAAAGCCTGCAGATGGCTGTGTAATGTGAAGTTAGCTATATCATAGCGCAATTGTTGTTTTGGTTTTCAACAATGGTAAAGGGACAAATTTATTGAAAATAATCCGTTCTGTAAATATGAGGTGGTTTTGGCGAGATACCTGTGAGCTGGGGTCAGATATATAAATAAACAACAATATGTACTATTCAACTGCTTTCAGGTTCCTGAACATAGATTCCTCTTCGCCTATTTAATTCTACCTCTGTGTTTCTGTAATTTGCATATTTGGTCTCAATCCAACAAACATAGAATAACATGTGTTGCCTCTATGTTCAGATGCATTTTACGCTGTATCCCAGTGATCTCGAAACTCCGTAATGCGATCTATTTGAAGGCATGCAACATGTTTGAAAGGAATCCAGATGGTTGAGTAAAACGCAGACCTGTTTTCACGCGGGCCAGGTGGATGAGTCCACAGAGTTATGATCACAAGGCCATTCTGCAAGAAAAATCCCGCCCAGTCAAACCCGACTTTATTTCCACTGAGGTGTGTTTTATTTTTGAGGCTTCCTATTTTATTTCCTGGAAATCCAGGAAGTGCTCACTGCTTAGCGAAGCTGCTTGTGAGTGGTTGTCCTTGAGGGACCTGGTGCTCCACAATCACATAGCTGTTGCCTTCTCTGAGCTAGAAAATGAGAGCTAGCTTGTGTCCCCTGAATGTGGAAATATAGGTAACTAGTCATTCAACTGTAGTTTTCCAACCTTGCACCACATCGCTGAATAAACAGGTCAACTTTGGTGGTTTTGCTGTGTGACTCTGAGTGCCCACATCCCCCAACATTAACACCACTTGCACGCAAACAACTTTTTGTCAGGAGCTATGATCAATACAATTTCAAAAGTTTTAGCCCTTTGGATAATAGATCTGGTACGGTGAATATAGTGACTTGGTCCCTTAAATGAAGTCACCAGACTGGAAGCGGGAGATGTTAACTCCAAAGGCCGCATTGACCTGCATGTGGTACAATTGCGGTTTCTGATCAATACAGTTTAGTGTGACTTTGGGGGACTCGGAAATACCCTTGATTTATTCATGGCACGATCTTCCATATTAAGGCTACAGTGTTTTAACTTTAATTATGAACCCCCGATTAGAGGTTAGCAGCATTAGCATTCGCTTAGCATTAATTCATTATTTGTCGTATTTATTTAGCAGTGATACATTCTTTATTTTATTTTTCGACGGGCATGCATTGTCAGTGATCATCATTAGGAGATTCAATGGTAGGGAGACGGAGAGGTCAGTGAGGCAGTGGAGCGCCGGGAGGTAGTAGGCATGAAATGCAACCCTTATTCAATCAAACATAGCCTATGCTGCTATCCACCAACGAGGCTGTTTAGGCTTTTAACTATGCGTGTCTCACTGTTATGCTGCCTATGTAATGAATTACACAAAACATAGTAATATAAGTAGTATAGTAAGTAATATAGTGCTATAATATAAATATAAGAAATTCTTCACGCAGGAGGATAAGTCTGATTATTGGCCGAGGTGATTTAACACCAATGAGAAAATATTAATGAAGGAAGACATTGATTTGAGCTATTACTTAAAATGCTGCAGTGTCCCTTTAACGCCCACAAACAGTACCTAGTGCAATGAGGTCACCCAAGAGAGTAGACCTGGATAGGAATCCCCAAAATACTATTAGCATCCCCCCACCACCACTGCTATGTCGACTAGGGCATGTCAGCGCAGTGCGCACAGGAATTTGTGTTGACTTGGAGCAACAGAGCTACAAATAACTGCAGGGTTTCAACTTTATGCAGGCCTAACAACGACTTCCCCTCCAGGCACCCGTACAACATAAACAGAGCAGAGGGAGAGGCAGTACTGCAGCTCCTTATGAAACCTCCACCGCTACACATGTTCTTGCTGGCCGCATGGAGCCGCTGGCCCGGAGGGGGGTGTTTCAATCAGGGCTGCACTCGCCTCCCTCTGTCCTTCTGGGGTCGACACGGACCGAAACCCCAGGCCCGGGCCACTGACCGCCTCGACTGAGTGCTTTTTAAAACTGAATAGAGGAGAAGTTTAATGTTATAAAAAGAATACACACCATGAAGCCTTGCATTAGAGGGTCCTTCCCACTAGGCTACAAGCCGATAATGAGTCACAACTCAGTATGGGAGAAGGGGGGAGGAAGTCATATCTTATTAGCCCCTCCATTAGTAGTATGGAGGGGCTCGAGACATGTGTTTTACTACCCCGTGGTGTCAGGAGGGTAAAGATTATTTTTTTAAACCCGTCTAATATTATCGGCCATGTGTAGCGTTTTTTGTACTGAAACTGAAATCTGTCATTACTGTGACAACAGCCAATGAGAAGAAACAAGCGCCCCGACTAACTATTTACTAACTATTTCTCTTATCTGGATTAAAATGTTGACTATCCGGTTTTTATGTCTTAACATGCTGCTTAACAACCAGAACAACAAATCCATTTACCTTGCAAAAAACACAGGTTTGATATGGGGCTTGAAACATTTGTTTCAGTAGGAATGGCTTTCACTGATGCTTACATCGAACATTGTTCATGTACAATGTGCCTTTCGTTAGAGAGGTGTCGATAAATCGATATTCTATCTGTACAGTTAGTTATATTTCTCTGATCTCTGTGACTTTTGAGAGCCAATGTGTATTGAACAGAAAATAATGAATTCCAGATGACCAGGACTGTATTGAAATACACAAATACTGTTTTTTGATATGATTACAAATGACCTCATTCCGGTCTACGTTACTGGACGTCTTCCCGAAAGGCCTGAGAGAATCTGGTAGTGGAGGCTATCATTCTCCCCTATCAGTCTCTTCAGACGTTTGCTGGATTGGAAATGTTATGTATGTGTCGAATGATCTGTCCAATTGGACCCACACAGACAGAGAGAGAGAGAGAGTCTCAAAGTTCATGTTGTGCAGGACTCATCCTAAACCTTTATTCCCCTCCTGCTAACTGTCAACTTGCAGGCTTTTGGAAACGCAAAGACAGCCCACAACAACAACTCCAGCCGCTTCGGCAAGTTCATCCAGGTCAACTACCAGGAGAGTGGCACCGTGAGAGGGTGAGGCTAATCTGCTAATGGACGGCGGGGTTTCCATTGTCATGTCTATCAGCATTGTGTTCCATAGACAGATGCGTACACGCATGCATAGTTTCTCTCTCACACGTAAACAGTTGAAACGTCAGTTACAGTTACAAATGGAACATTTGTTCTGTGTAAAGTTACTTTTAATGGTAAACTGTATTTTGTCTTACCCCCCAAACAGAGCTTACGTTGAAAAGTATCTCCTGGAGAAGTCGAGACTCGTCTATCAGGAGCACAACGAACGGTAAGAGATGAACGGTGGTGTCTACACTTTGTCCTTCTCCTCTTTTCCCAACTGGCCAAGGACTTGCCACTTTAGGTGCAAGTATTTCACTTTTTCTTCAGAGCCATCACTTTCGTTCAAAACAATGTGGATTTATGAGCCTCTAAAGAATAAAACGGAAAGTAATCAAACAGAATTAAAGGTTTCTGTGTAGATTTGTTGCAAAGACCTCAAATAGTACAAATGCACATACAGCTTTGGATGCACAAATCAATGACGATGACCCATGTTTGATGTTATTTTTTGTTGTGGGAATCATCTCAGCCAATGGCTCGGTGCTGTTGCAAATTTGCTTTTTGTCAAAATAGATTTATTGTTGAGTGGCATCTGATGAAACTGCAAAAAATATTAATTTGGTCTTGCCTAAATTTTGAGGCCAGTATTTTCTCAATGGCTTGTGAGAAGAATCACTCGTAATCTATATCCTGTGTGTTGAACCACTTGAGCCTTGTACAGCCCGGACTAACCAAGGGGCCTCCCACTTCCTGTCTGCCTTCCAGGAACTACCATGTGTTCTATTACCTGCTGGCGGGGGTGAGCGAGGAGGAGCGCACATCCTTCCACCTCCGGAAGCCTGAAGAATACCATTACCTCAACCAGGTGGGTCGCTACCTCATACAGCCACTCACCTGGGATGTATGTGCAAGTCACTGTTTGACTGGAGGATGTGTGTCTGCTCTGGGTGTAACAAAATGCTCCCTTTTGGAATGATTCAAACAGAGAGAAAATTGGATCAAGCATCAGTGTGTCTGGATGCACACGTCTGATCCTGGTCTCTTTCTCTGTTTGTTTGTTCGTTTTGTTTGTTGTTTGTTCCCCCCCCCCCCCCCCCCCCCCCCATCATGTCATATTTAAAGACCTGTGTGTACATGGACCACATACATCACCACAGCACTGTTAAACCCATATACTGCTCTTAAATACAGCTCAGGGTGGCTCACTCGGACTGATTCACTGCAGACGGGGAGAAAACATGCACACACACACATTCCTAAATAAAACTCAAAACTGGTTGCTCTATAGCGATGAGGCTAGTAAACAGAAACGCATGCATTCTCTGAAATATGTAAAACACTGTCTTTTGTATCGTCATTGTGGGTCAAAACAAAAAGCTGTTTCACATAAACAACACACTCTTATAGAAGACAATTACATGTTTGGAATGTGAATGTTGTGTGAAACTTCCGCCTGGCACGGAGCTCCAACTGTGATTGGACGATAGACCGTCTCCCCTCCACACTGCAGGGAACTTTTGTTTCTACTCTATAGGCTCACACACACATACCTGCTAATTGGCTGAATAGTAAATATATACACGCATACATTCATTCATAGTTCAACACAAACAAGCCATTGTCATCTATCATAATACACTAACAGAATCATCTCATGAATGAACTCTAGAATAAATGCTTGCAGGATAAGTAAAATTTAGTGTGCGTGTGTGTGTGCGCCAAACGCTCTTGTATTCAAATGCACATACTTATTACTGTCAGTCTTATCTCTCCGCCTGACTTTCCATCCGCTACCCATCCAGGCCTTCGTGCGTCCATTAGAATGCTGCTGTCTAACACTAACCCTGCCATCCACTCTACCTCAACCTTTCCAGATGAAAAAGAAAGCCCACCGGCACTGGGACAGTTACAGTGAGAGCGAGCCGGTCAGTATCCTCAGCCTCTCCCCACCGCGCGTGGGCTTGAGTGTGTTTGAAGAACACCCTAGTTTCACCCCCCTAGTCACAGTGCCCTTCGCCAGTGCTCCAACACTTCCCATGAGCACTTGCACATTCTGCGCAAAGCTACACAAACAAGCCTAGCTGCCTGTGTCTAAATATATGTGTTGTGGTTCTTTGTGGGTGTTTTTCGGGGCACTTCCTTGTTTGGGTTTTGGTGGTTGATTGGTTTGTTTTTGTTGATTTTCCCCCTGTTTTATGGTGGTGTTCACTCAGTGTGTTCTACGTTTCTACCCTGCGCTGTGCGTTTGCTTTCAATAAGGTTGTCATTAGTCATTGACGATTCAACATCCTAAAACAAGACAATGTTGTAGAGAGCAATCCTGAATTGTGAGGCATATAATAAATGAAAAAGGGAACTAGAAAAGATTTTTTCCCTTTCAGGGAAATTAAATTCCAAATTAATGATGATCCCTCATTTGGGATTTTTCTTTGGCTGGTGGTAGTTTGACGTGTCAATAATATTGTTGAGGATAGGTTATAATCTGTGATATATTACCATGTCTAGATCTAGTAAACAGCCAATGTATACGGTGCATGTTATTGTCCATATACGTCAGCTGTGAATTGGACTTTCTTGATTCTTAAAGGTAAATATGAATGGTGTTTTGTCTGAAATCCTCTACCATCTTGCAACAGGATGGTTGAAGGGTTGCATCATTATTGCATCCACAGTGAAGTTAGGAACAACTGCTTATGTCCGACATGTGGACACAAATGTCAGACACCCCATGTGGATGTGTGGAATACAAGGTTTTCTCTTTCTGAGGAATGTCTTGTTATACTCGCATAAACAATGAATGGATAGCACATAGTTCTGTCTTTGTAGATTACAGATGTTGGCTTGAGATATCCCTTTGTGATGATCAACATGCACTTCACATATTGATCCAAAAATGTATGAAAATAGAATGAGCTGGATCGTTCTAGATGCACCATTTATCACGAATATGCGTCGGGTGATGATCATTTGTTTTCAGTGATTAAGACAGAACTCTGATCTGGAAGCAGCTTTTAACGGTAACCAGATATCCTAGGTAGGAGGCCTGGGAAGGCTAAACACTCCGGCTAGGTGTGTGTGTGTGTGCGTGTGTGTGTGTGTGTGTGTGCGCGTGTGTGTGTGTGTGTGCGTGTGTGTGTGTGTGTGTGTGACTCTGGCTTGTGTTAAGCAGCGGTAGTCTCCCCTCATCTGCCTTTTCTTTTCCACCAGTTTAGTTTGTCCTGCGTCTCAGTAATATAAAACTTCACTCACAAATGTAGGCTTTTTCTGAGGCTTGCCAGTTTTCCATGGTTTGCGTTGCCGGAAAAGCCGGGCGCCGTTTTCCACAGGAGTACTACCCCCTCCGCACTCCCCTCCAGCACTAAACCATGCTTCATAATGATAACCCTCCCATCAGAATGACTTGCTTCCTCTGTCTGCGCTTTGCCACAGTTTCTCGTCTTGTCAGATTCTGCGATTTAAAACAGTAAACAGAATGAGACACTCATTTATGTATCGAGAACAATTTTGCCCCCGCCCTGTTTGACACAACCGTATAAATGTCAAAGGCTTTGTGTATTGGGGATGTCCAAATTTAGCAGATGTACCTACACCCAATACCTCACAATGAAGCCTAGCCAAGATGTTCAGCAGATGTCTAGCTCATGAATAATATGCTGCAGTAGCCAACCATAGCCTGAAGCCCGTCCCACATGGGTGAATGAGTTGAAGTGCGTTGTCCTCCCAACTTACCTGGTGACATGCAGTGTCCTTCTTGTGGTCGCAGGACTGCTTCACAGTGGAGGGGGAGGACCTAAAGCATGACTTTGAGAGGCTGCAGTTGGCCATGGAGATGGTGGGCTTCCTGCCGGCCACACGCAAACAGTAAGACGCACAGACACAAAGAGACACACGCATTCAAAGAGACATGCACACACACAAACACAAAAAGAGACACACACACAGAAGGACACACCACACAGACACACGCACACACAGATACACACACACACACACACACTGTCAGAGTTGGTCCTCATGGAAAGTTGCACCTTCTTGCAGGCAGTTTCTCCGGGTGGATCTGTGTCAGACAGACAGACAGACAGACAGACAGACAGACAGACAGACAGACACAGAGAAAGCGTGCAGTTATTGTAAATCTAAAATCCTCGTTGTATTCTAGTATCACTGGCTCACCCATCTCTGTCCGTTGTTTCAGGATTTTCTCCCTGCTGTCTGCCATCCTCCACCTGGGGAACATCCGCTACAAGAGGAAGGCCTACCGGGATGAAGCCATCGACATCTGCAACCCGGAGGTGCTGCCCATCGTCTCTGAGCTGTTGGAGGTGAGTTACTATCAGTAGGTCATTGGTGTCATGTTGTCTTTCTTCATTTTTGTTTGTGTTTCTATTCATTCATTCATCTCAATAAATTTGAATATTGTGGAAAAAATGATTAACTTCAATAATTCTATTTAAAAAGTGAAACTCGTATATTATATAGATTCAATACACCCACAGTGAAATATTTTAAGCCTTTATTTTAATCTTGATGATAGAGAATTTTAGGTTTTCATGAGCTGGAAACCATACTCATCAAGATGATTACAAATAAAGGCTTGAAATATTTCACTTTTGGTTGAATGATATAATACGAGTTTCACTTTTTAAATAGAACTATTGAAATTAATTAACCTTTCCACAATATTATAAATTTGAGATTTACCTGTTTATATAAATAGGGGGACAACTGGAGTGTGTTTCTAAAGACGTTTCGGTCTCTCTGGAGTTGTTCTAAAGTCACCTAACATGCCTTTAACCACGCAGACCAGATGGTCTGCGCACTGGATGACTTCAGGATGGTTTCTCAGCCATTCCTGTCAAATAAATCAGATACAATTTTACTGCAGGCATCTTAATGACCTAATCTATAACCATGTGACCCTGCTTTGAGGGTGAGAGGTTAAAGCTTGTTCCGTCTCTTGCTCATGCAGTCAGTCTGGCGCAGCAGAGCTGAAACTTGTCATAGGCGTCATAATGGACGTTTGCTGGGTATTTGTTGCACAACAGAGAAAAAACGCGCAGGAATGCAAATGGGCATGCACATGTTGACACAGCACAAACAAAAGCATGAATGGCAGATATGCAGGCATGCAAGCAAGTTGTACACACACACCACAAAAGAAAATGCACACACACGTACACTCACAATCACCACAAATCAGATTGAAAGATCAATGTCTTACTTCAGTGTAACAATTCTTTCAAATGAACATTTCTTTAATCTGTGGGAAAATGCCTTTGAATATCATATTTCTGTTATTTTAACTTCTCACTCTTATTATTAGTATTTGTTCAATCATAGTTGTAGTACTTGCAATTACCAAGTCCATTTCTAAATGGGAACGAATAACTTTTATGTGCAGTGGTTTGTAAATTCCTAGCCTCTCTTGGTTTTACTTTTGCGTGCAATTTGAACAGAATAAACATCTATTCTATCTTTTTTCTCGAGCAGTAGGATGTTTATAGAACAGTGCAGTCGTCTCTGTCAATAGATGGGGTGAGGGCGTTCTATCAGCCAACAGAACCATTGTTCCTCACCTCTACACGATACACAAAAAAACAGTTTGAATGCAGAATCCGTTTTTTTGCATAAATTTACATTTAGGGCATTTAGCAGATGCTTTTATCAAAAGCGACTTACAATAAGCACATATGTCAGAAGAAAGATAAACAATATATCGCTGTCTGTACAGTAAGGATGTTCATAGAACCAAGTATTGGTTGAAGGTTAACACCTTCCCGGATACAACAAAGCTAGCTAGGATAAGGTGCTACACAATGCTAAGGACAATCTTTTTGTGCAAGGACGTACAAGATACAATTAGTGTGTAAGAGGGGTGTGGGCGGTAAGGGGGGAAGCTATGCAGAGTCTAGGTGAACTCCTGAACAAGTGAGTCTGTAGTCTTTTGCGGAAGCTGGTGAGCGACTCTGCTATCTGACATCAGCAGGGAGCTCGTTCCACCACTGCAGTGTCAAAACAGGGAAGAGCTGTGACTTTGATGATCGACCTTTGTTTGCTCTAAGCGATGGCGGTACCAGGCGTCCAGCTGAAGTAGTTGAGCGCAGCGCTCGAGCTAGGCTGTGTGTTCTAGGCTTGGAGGCAGGCAAGGGCAGTTCCATTGACCGCCTTGTAGGGTAGTACAATCATCTTAAATCTGATGCGAGCTACTACAGGGAGCCAATGGAGGTCACGGAAAATGGGGGGTCACGGGAGGATTTCGGGAGTTTAATTTCGGCAGACAAACTATACTGTTTCTACTTGATATATTGCTGTGGCTACGATGAAAAAGAAGCTCAACACAGCATGACTAATTTATAACAGTTTGACCGGGCAGTGTTGGACGTTGTACATCTATTTTTCGTCCCTTTTCATCTGAAAGGTGAAGGAAGTGACGCTGCTAGAGGCTCTGACCACACGAAAGACGGTGACTGTGGGAGAGAGGCTGATCGTCCCCTACAAGTTGGCGGAGGTCAGACTAGCATCCAGCCACACATTCTGGGTTCCGCACGACTCAGCACTACAGTCATGCTAACACTGTCCGCTCATGCCCAGGGTTTAGTAGGTGCCCTCGACGTCTCCACTGGTTATGATACTAAAAGATTGGTTCTTATTTCTCGCTTGTTTTCTCTGAGCCTATTTAAAACAATTTACAAATGCGCTTTTGAATGACAAAATAAAAAACGATGGTCATGTTTAGTACATTAACAACATCATTGGTTCCTATCATCAACCACTGAACATTTAGAACATATTGTTGACTATATTCTGCAATAATAATGCATGCTTGTTTGCAGGCTGGCACCGTAAGGGATTCCATGGCCAAGTCGCTGTACAGTGCTCTATTTGACTGGATCGTGTTCAGGATCAACCATGCCTTGCTCAACAACAAAGACCTAGAGGACAACAACAAGGTGTGGAATACGGTGGAGTCATCTGAGCAGATGTTTCCATGAGATAAGATAGCATGAACTACATCTGATCCTTGGAGCCCCAAACAGCATTTCCCCTTTCCAAAATATTCTATTTGGGTTATCTTCCTTTCATTTAATTTTGTTTAAATTAGGAGACTTGCACGCAAGGTACTTAATAAAGCACTCCATTTGTTAAACAACAACTCTATCCTGCAAGAACCATAAGTTGAACACGACTGTTATCTTTTCCCAGATATTGTCCATCGGTGTGCTGGACATCTTTGGCTTCGAGGACTACGAGAACAACAGCTTTGAACAGTTCTGCATCAACTTCGCCAACGAACGACTCCAGCACTACTTCAACCAGCACATCTTCAAGCTTGAGCAGGTAAACAGCCCACTGGCTCACGGTACAGTGCACTGCCTTGCAATCACTTGGGAGAACCCGGACAGGTTTAATATTAAAGCTTCTTCACACTTTCCCAACATGCATACATCACCATGGATTTTGAGCAATCTAGAAATGCTTAAGACGATTATGCAATGTTGCCGTATGACTCACCTCAGCACCCTCCTTTGACCAACCCAATGCATGGTTTCTGTTTCCAGACTTCAAATGTTTAACATAAATGGGTTGTTATCATGTGTATTTTATCAAGGATTTCTCTGGCAGAATGTTTCTCTTTTTTAAATATTTACTGAAGCGAGACAGTTGAGCTTATTGTGTACTTGGCACCGCCTTCTTCACAACTTCCTCATCGCTGGTAGTTTCTTACAGGAATCTATATGGTCAGTGATTGGTTGAAGGAAGATTATTCTTTAAGTTATAATGCTAGACTAAGGGTTATGTTTATATAAATTTTGAGTGCGTTCAGCTTGTATCCTTTTACATTTCTGGTTTAACAACAGTCAATGGACTGAATTATACTCCTGTCACAAATTGCAGAGGAGGACCTGATCCTCCCGTGAGAAGTAGATTTATGTAATACATGAGGGAATTACACCTTCAAAGCGTGCCAAAATATGTGAATGTACCTTGGGACTTAGAAATTATGCTCTGACAGGTTTTAAAAAGGATTTGACGGACAAAATGACCAAAGAAAAGACCTTGTGCTTTTTAACTGCACGGCAGGCTGCAACAGGCGCTGCAGCTGAGCAATCTGCCCACCTATCAGATAATGATAGAGGCCGGTGATAAGTGCTCCTGTATCATCTGGCTCAAACCCTTATCTATTAGAGAAACATGTGTTTTTACAGCCTACACGTTCAGTGATTGCTTCCTCCCCCTTATTTTGTCATTCAAAAGCGCATGTGTAAACCAAATTGTTGCTTTTAAGTATTTCCCACCGTGCAGTGCTTGCTATGCAAATGACAAGCCTAGTTTAGTTTAGGTTGACATTACGGCTGTACCTCCAATACCCCAATGCCAGCATAATATTTGAGCTTTCCGACATTAATTAATGATACACTTACACTTTTTGGTGAAATTTCCTTTCACTCCATTTTTTTTATCATTTCCCATTGACTCTAGATGATGCAGCTGAGGCAAGCAATTATGTCAACAAAGTTAACTAGAGCATATAGGCCATTGCTCGTAAATCAAATGCGAGTCATCCCAGATGAAGTGTCAACTCATGTATTCTTAGATACATACACATCTACTGTTCAAGTACTTGCATGCAAAAGATAGAGTGGGTGGAGTAAATATTGTTGTATTCATTTCTTGATAACTTCAGAATTTAACAGAATGTTCTTCCGGGATGGAACAGAATGGTCCTTCTGAAATTAAGTTAATGTAGACAACTATCTTGTTCTCCTCTTGCAGAAAAGTGTATTATGCAACAGGAATTTATCTTTCTTTTGGACTTGGAGAAAGTGGTCCCGAGAAGCACTTCAGCTGTATTTCTCATAAGCCTCTCTCGGATTATGTCTCTCTTAGTTAATTTGTGTTCCCATGAACCGGCGAAACAAACAACGATACCGCTTCACACTGAGAATGCTTTTTACTTATTTACCTATTTTACTTATTATAAAACCGCTTTGAAGCCAGACGGGCAACACAAGGAGTTTTCTAGCTCTGTGTTAAAAGCATGCAACTCAGCCACCAATGATTTTGTTTATTTAGGGGAATGTAAAACATCCTGCTCCCTTGTTACTCCAAGCCTTTTCACAGACACTCTTAGTTCTTCATTGCCCCCAACAATCCTTATCTTGTTTCTAGGTTTCTTAATCTCGATTCAATATCTCAATGGAGCGTTTAAAGTAAAACCTCAATCATGATGCAGGTGAAGGCTCACTGCCATGGTGTTCTGGACCTCACTGTTTGTGTTTCTTGTGTCGCCTCCCAGGAGGAGTACAGAGCAGAGGGCATCACCTGGCACAACATCGACTACATCGACAACAGCGGATGCATCAACCTGATCAGCAAGAAGCCCACTGCACTGCTCCATCTGCTGGATGAAGAGTGCAAGTGAGTTGGCTGCCTGCTATCTGTAACGGCCGGTGTGCAGTATGCTGCAAGGCATGACTCATGGTGATGCTCCTTATCCAGAGCTGCACCACATGACAGTAGTCATTATATTAGCCTTTTAACCCCCACACTACCAAGGTTCGTAGTGTTTGTCAGCCCCGTTTTTCTTTCAATATCCGGCTCAGCTCTTTTCTCCCATCTGGGTCTTCATAACCTTAGGCATCCAGCAAAGAAGATGTAATAATTGAATCATGGTTTCTGTAGCTTGTTTCCATACCTGACCTAGCCATGCCTTTAGCCTGACTAAAATCATTATTTATTTTTGTTTTACTATAGACCAAGGTTAAACAGTGGACCGTAGCAGACAACTGATGTTATTTTGTGTTAGGCTAATCACATTTTAGATGATTAATTAAACTGGTGCTAACTAACAGCTTATTGATGAGATGTGATTAGTGCTACCAAACATCTTCTCCCCATTAAAGCTGCTGTTTGAAAGTTAAACTCTCAGAACTTACCGCTTTTCAAGAAATAATAACAGAGGATGATTTAGAAACAAAACAACCCAAAATCTCCCCTCACTCTCAGCTCCCTCCCTCCCCACATTTCTTCCCGAAATTGAGATGTGTTGCATTTCATACACCTGTGATTGACGTCAAGATGGATCCTCAGAATATTCTCATACAGAGGCAGGCGTGCTTAACTCGAAACAGATATTCTTACACTGCATTTCACTCACTTATGGCTGACAGATGGCTATGACACTCCTAACATCTTACAGCTCTTGTAGCTATTAAATCTTACCTACAGCATCTTGCAGTATTTCCATTTTGTTGTCCATGGTTCAGCTTTCCCCAAGCCAGCAACCAAACCTTGTTGGACAAGTTCAAGCGGCAGCATGAAGGGAACAGCTACATGGAGTTTCCCGCTGTCATGGAGCCTGCCTTCATCATCCGACACTACGCCGGCAAGGTCAAATACGGCATCAAGGTGAGACACCCCTAGCCCTGAGGCCACGAAAAATGGTCTTAGTTATCAAGGAAGAAACCTTGAGATAGAACTCAGAAAGAGGGATGCCGGACAAACTGGTATAATGACAAACAACCGTTTAAGTAAAGTTAAAGGATTTTTTGATAATTGCTGAGCAACATTACAATACGTCCTGTGGGTATGTGTAGGTGGGGTGGTTTTTAACTGTTTGGAACGCAGACAAATAATTCTATGTTTAGACACCAATGGGCATGCTCACAGACATAGATGGAGGGACTAGCAGTTCAAATTCTTGAATGTTAAATGTACTGGTCATGAGCACCGTGGTGGATTTTTGATCAAACTGTGAAATCTTTATTGCTTTTTCCTTGACTGGCTCAGTGGAGAAAAAAGGAAAAAAATTGTTTAGTTATCCGTCTAGTTCGACGTACATTCTCACAACCAGGAACTGAGAACTTCCGAAGAAGTTAGTGCTTCAAGGTCCCATGGCATGCTACTTTATGGATGGTTTTATATAGGTGTGAGTGGGCTCCTAAAACAGTATTTGAAGATGTTCAAGAAATTCAGCCTTGGTGCAGAATTACAGCCACTACGAGCCAGTCCCACAATGAGCTTTCCACAAACATACCGTTTTTTAGAGGCGGGTCAAGGTGGAGGGTGGGGGTGTTGCCCTAAGCAGCTTGCAGACACGGTACCATGCACTAGTGTTTACATTGGATGAATCGCAATGGCTCGGATTCATAATATCATCCGGAGGCGCACACAGCTTTTGGACGTGTTCTGTAAATATTCCAGAACACTCCGGTTGCTCCGGCGGGAGTCCTGGAGCTCTTTATCTAAATAATATCATATTATATAGATATCGATATAATATAATATATATTATCGCGGCCAAAAGCTGTGTGCGCCTCCGGATGATATTATGAATCTCAAACGACTGCGTTGGGTTCTCCGACGTCTCTGGTTCTTCCACTTCCACATCAATCTGAAGTACAGACTGAACCAGAACATGGAGGAGAAAGGGATTGTTGCCGTTTGCGGACTCCTGGTACTTCCACAACGAGACTCATAATGGGTGTTATCTCGGCCATGGTTGAGAAGGGCAACAATCGTAGTCAACAATCCCTTTCTTCTCCATGTCTCGGTTCAATCTGGACTTCAGGGGGTCAAACGCCAAAGTTCCTTTCCTCCAATTCCTCCTCAACCATGGCCGAGATAACCCCCACTACGAGTCTCGTTGTCGAAGTGGCTACCAGAGACGTCAGAGAACCCTACACAGTCTAGTCTTTTCACCAAAGGGAAGCTTTACGTTATTATGTTGCATGTTATGCTCAATAACACCAACAGCAGAACGGTTATCCAAATAAAAAAGAAGTGTACAACACTTGCGTTACAGTGTGTGTATTCACACACACACGTGGCGCTCGCACGGTCGTAGCTTATTGGCGGGCCAAATTCTCTGGGCGGGCAACGCAGAGAAAGGGGAGGTAACCTGGCTCCTTATGACGACATATGGGGCCAAATTCCAAATCGGTGCGTCTGAGCTTTGTTTTTTCAAAGGCGCAGCGGGACACCTTGGCGGGCCATTGGCAGGCTAGGGGTACTCAAATTATTATTAGAAAACCTCATAAAGTGAAAATTTCATGCCATGGGACTATTAAGAAGCTTTACAATCAGTTAAACTTACCCTCGGTACTTATTGAAATGTTGCTTTCAGAATTAGGAAATAGCACACTGCCTAAAACGCAGTTTCGAAATTTCAATTAGTTAGATTGTGGGCACTATTGTAAAAACGACATAGCCAACTTGTGTTTGGAAAACCAATACACAGCTTTGAGAGTTGCTAATCACTCGTTTAATGGATGTCACTGGCTCGCCAACTGCCCAGTTTCGAAATACCCGCACAGTGATAGTTGAGTTAAACAAAAATCATGGCTGATTCACATCTGGATATAGACAATGTCAACAATTGACATGGGGTCACTTTAAATTGTAAGTGTCCAGTTCAAATTGAGACACAGGCTCTGACCTGAATGTGTATATGCTTTGCCCAAAAAAAGACCCACTATCTGTCATCCATCATGTTGGTTAATCGCCCTTGATTATTGCAGTAGGGAATAATTATTTTCGTGTTTTTAAAGCAACCATGCAAAGTATATCTTGTTAGGCAACCACTTGAACTTTGTTATATCACAATAAAAGATTCATGAATGACAGATAAAACAAATGCTACTGGAATTAGGTAACAGTTTTCCGGAGAACCCTCATGAATGACTCAACCTTTGCTATTTGTGAATGTGATATGTAATACTCATATCGCACGCTCTCGCTCTCGCTCTCGCTGTTTCGCAGGACTTCAGAGAGAAGAACACCGATCACATGCGTCCGGACATCGTGGCATTGCTAAAGAGCAGCAAGAACGCCTTCATCGGTGGGCTGATCGGCATCGACCCATCGGCCACGTTCCGCTGGGCCGTGCTGCGGGCTTACTTCAGGGCCCTGGTTGCCTTCAGGGAGGCTGGGAAGAGACACCAGCGCAAAAAAAGCACAGGTGACGAACCGCAAAGGAGGGCGTGGTAGACTCCATGAGGCAGTGTCCCCAATTCCTAGTTCACCATGGTCCTTAGGATTATATTCATAGCTACATAATGTAGAAACACAAGAAGGCTTGTCACATATTCTCAGAAAAACATTTCTTATCATTTCTTATTGTGAAGAATGATGGATCTGTAATTTCCTTAACTGTTCCTCGACAAAGATAGCTTGTGTATTGAGCCAGCTCTAGTGGGCTACTGCACAGTAGTGCGTGAGAAATGTTCAGAAGTAGAGAACAAGTAGAAAACCAACACTAAAGTGCTGCCATGTATGTAGTAATAGTGTTTTTTCGACCTGTTCAGTCAAATCAGTCTATTTCAGCATTCTTTCTTAGCCGGTCAATGGAAATGCAAAACAGTTTAACCCTTTTCTCGCTAGATGTGGTAGATGGGACTAGATGACTGTAGCTTCCTTGTAGAAAGCCTCCAGTCTTTGCCCTTTGCCCACCTATATAAAATCATAGCATCTCAGTAACTAATTATGCATCATGCAAAATCCCCATTAGTAGAACCAATGGTTTATCCAGACCTAAAGGCGCGTTGAATAGACTGCCAACTTCCTTTACACACCTTTTTATAGTTGAATTAATAACCTCACTGTCGCCTCCTCCTTCAGTTCTGAATGTTTCTCGTTCTATGTGAAAACCGTAGTCTTGCACAGGTTTCTCTCTCGTAGACGATTGCATCTCTTGTTTTTTTCTCAACTTCACTGTCTAATTGATCTTTGTCTTTTCTTTTTCTCTCTTTTCCTTCCCTTCTCCTTCTCTCTCATTTTTCCTCCCCTTTGTTTGTTGATCTTCTCCTCTGTTCATTTTGTTTGTTCTCTTTTCATGTGATGTTGTTTTGCTTCTCCAAGGGCATGATGGCGCTGCTCCCTGTGCCGTTTTGAGCGTTGCGGATAGCTTTAGCTTTCTGCAGCACCCTGTGCATCAGAGGAGCTTAGAGATCCTGCAGAGGTGCAAGGACGAGAAGTACAGTAAGGCTGCCATCCCATAATAACTCTATCCTCCCCATTTTCAAGCTAGAGCCCCAGGGTTTCGGTGGGGGGAAACTACAGGGAGATGGTAGACCAACATTGTCATCTTGTAGTTGTGTCTGCACAGCCATGCTTTGTGCAAGTATTCCTTCTCCAGTGTTCGAAGTGTTTTCCCAACACAGGAGTTCAAAAGCTTCATATCTAGAATGCTTGCAACATCATACCATCACCAGATTATAAATGTTGTTGTTTTTTGCGATTGGGCCCACATAAAACTATCATTTAATAATAGAGTTGATTGAATGATGACGTGTAATGATGCTTTTTGGTCACAGCTCTTTCTGCGCCAAGCTTATCCCATCCTTTCTTACGACCAAGCATGTCACATGCTGTATGGTGCCAGGGGTCTGCCATTCCTTCACTAACCCCGGGTTTGTTTGTTGCATGCTTCTTGGGCATGGTTAAGACCTTTTAACCTTGGGTTAACCAACTCTGGTCTCTGGAGATGGCCACATGTGCATCTCAATCAATCTGAAAATTGTGGAAAAGTTAATTAAGTTCAATAATTCAATTTTTAAAGTAAAACTCATATATTCTATAGATGAATTGCACCCGAAGTGAAATATTTCAAGCCTTTATTTGTATTAATCTTTATGATTGAAGAAATGATTGATGATGAAAACCCAAAATTCTGTATCTCAGAAAATTTGAATATAGTGAAAAAGTTGAATAATGTAGATTCAAGGATTCCTCAAAATACCTGAAAAGGTTTCCTTTTCTCTCAGTCTGGTTCATATGGCTTCACAATCATGGGGAAGACTTCTTACTTGACAGTTGTGCAGAAGACAGTCGTTGACCCCCTCGACAAGGAGGCTAAGGGCCCTATCTTGCACCCAGCGCAATTTACTTTCTACACATTCTACAATTTACTTTCTATGTATCGTTGCTAATTTGCACCTGCCGCAAAGCTGATTTTCCCCCGCAGCAAACTCGCGCCAATACACTTCCTGAGAGGCGTGTCGGCGAAAAGCAAATGATGCATGGTGCTATCTTACTGATCGATTTTTGTAATTGCGCCACTGACCGGAAAAATCCTGGTCTAAGTGCCCTAGCGGATAGCGGAGTTGGTGTTGCTATTTTGACGTGCCTAAACAGGTCGGAACTGTTACGTAAGCATACACACACGTAGTCTATACACAGCACAAACATGCAAACAATTAGCCTAATTTAAATTTTATGATGCCAAAGAGGGGCTGCATGAATGAACACTGTAATAGGCTATGCCTTGCGTTAAAATAATAACAATAAACTCGAGCAAAGTATATCCAAACATTCCAAAACAAAATGGTAATTTTATGGTAATTGATAAAAGTTGGTTAATTGATTTGGGTTATTCAGCTGATACAGCAGTAATATGTTGTACTATTAAATCAATGCATCTTCAAACACCGTACAGCAAAGACATATTGTCTTGACACAGACACCGTGTACAAGCCAATAACTTTTAGGATTGATGATTATTAGATTGTGAGAAAACCGCAAGTTTTACCGCGAGTGAGTGTTTAAAATAATGAATGAATGCAGGTGATGCTTGGCGCGCGTTTGTGCACCCATCTGTTTAAACACACGCAAACTAAACACGTATCACATAATACAGTCCATGGCAATGTATATTAACGGGGGAAGACATGCATATTATTAACACAAGTTGTAAACAATAATGTATACAATACTGGTAACAAATTATGTGTGTTAATGTATTGACGCATATCATTAAATAGACCAGCAGTTGCGGCCACAGGGCCGCATATCAAATATGTGTTAAGTTCTCTTTGCTGAAATTTACATGATGACTCAGTGTTTCTGAAGTTGTAGAAGAAAACGCTATTCCATGTGTGAATTAGGCCATATTATTTTGCCATAAACTGAGCCATTTGAAGTTTTAAATTCATGTAGTCATGCTCACGCTCATGGCTCTTTAAGGGGATGGGAGATGGCAATCTCATTGGTTTATTGCATGTTACGCCCAAAACACCACCTTGGTTGGTCTGGGTATTCAGACCAACCCTTTTTAGATTTGCGTCAGGTGCAAGAGTCATTTATCCGCCGGTATAATAGCAACTGCGCCAGAGATCCGCCCACAAAGCTACTTGCGTTTCGCGTTTCTCACTTGCGTTTCAGACCATTAAAATAGGACCCTATGCCTCAAAGTTGAGTGGAAGGAGAAAGTATGGTAGAAAAAGATGTACAAGCAAAAGGGATAACCACTGCCCTGAGAGAATTGTCAGGCAAAGGCTATTAAAAAATGTGTGGGAGCTTCAAAAGGAGTGGACTGAGGCAGGAGTCAGTGCATCAAGAGCCACCACACACAGACGTATCCAGGACATGGGCTTCTACAACTGTCGCATTCCTCGTTTCAAGACACTCCTGAACCAGAGACAATGTTAGAGGCGTCTTACCTAGGCTAAGAGAACTGGTCTGTCGCTCAGTGGTCTGTCGCTCATTTATTTGGAAACCAAGGTCCCAAAGTCTGCAGGAAGAATGGAGAGGCACAGAATCCAAGTTGCTTGAAGACCAGTGTGAAGTTTCCACAGTCAATGATGATTTGGGGAGCCATGTCATCTTCTGTTGTTGGTCCACTGTGTTTTACCAATTCCAAAGTCAACGCAGCTATCTACCAAGACGTTTTAGAGCACTTAATGCTTCCTTCTGCAGACAAGATTTATGGAGATGCAGATTTCATTTTCCAGCAGGACTTGGCACCTGCCCACACTGCCAAAAGTACCAATACCTGGTTTGCTGACCATAGGAACACAGTGCTTGATTGGCCAGTAAACTTGCCTGATCGGAACCCCATAGAAAATGTATGGGGTATTGTCAATAGGAAGATGAGACAGAACAATGCAGACGAGCTGAAGGCCGCTATCGAAGCAACCTGGGCTTCCATAGCACCTCAGCAGGGCCAAAGGCTGATCGACTCCATGCCGCTCCGCATTGATGCAGTAATTTATGCAAAAGGAGCCCCAACCAAGTACTGCATAATCAAGAACATACTTTTCAGAAGGCTGGAATTTCCGTAATAAAACTCATTTTTTTACTGGTCTTATGTAAGATTCAAATTTTCTGAGATACTCAATTTTTGGTTTTCCTGAGCTGTTAGCCATAATCATCAAGATTAATATGAATAAAGGCTTGAAATATTTCATATTTTCACTTTTGATGGAATGAATCTATATAATATGAGTTTCACTTTTTAAACTTTTCCACAATATTTTAATTCATTGAGATGCACCTGTACATTTCGCTGAGGGTGCGTGTGTGTTGATTGGATTTCCACCTTGTCCTCTTTGTTGTGGAATAGTTTTGGTCATGGGTTATGCTGTGCACAGAAATTAAAAAAATCAACTCACTGCGCTGACCGTCTCTTGACGTTGAGGTTACCCCAACTAGACTTAAGTGGTTTTGGTGTTAATAAACTCTTAAGTAAAGTGTGTGTCACCTACTTTGTATCCAGATGTGGTTTGTTATATCACTTACTTAAATCACATTGTGAATAAAATACAGTATGTACGTACAGAAATTGATGTAAAAAAAACAAGTGCCTCATGCTAGTCATTTTTTTATGAAACATAGAAGCAGACTCTAGTCATTAATGCAAGAAGAGTGCTGCAAAGAAAAAAAAAAATCCTACTTTCACCAAAGAACAGATCTGATGTTTCCTTGAGATTTCATGGTATCTAGGCTTCTGGCTGAAATCACAGCCAAGGGTAAATCAGCTATGGCAATGGTAAAGATATCGCTTAAATAGACCGAAGCAAAGTACATTAAAAGTGACGGCAGTCCTCGCCAGCACAAAAGTAAAAAAGTATATATCCCTTACCTTAAATCAGTAGAATATCCTTTTGAAACCCCCTATGTGATCCATTTTAAAACCGCTAGACAAGTGCTACTGCTTGGTCACAATGACAGTATGATTGCGTGACGGTTAATTCTATCATACACACAATGTAACACTTTTTGAACTTCTAGCTACCCCAACAACCAATGAAATTGATTTGCCAATGTAGACTAAACTGTTACTTTGGAACTAAGTAGTTGAGTTGGAACTAAGTCGTTTTGTGGGGCAAAATAAGATCAAATATTATTTTGCAAGTAAAACAAAATATTTTAAACATATTAATTTTCACTAAGTGGGTGAGCATGGTCGTCTGAGGGGGCGATGCCCCTTAACTCCCCCTCGTTGCACCAGGCCTGATCAGAAGCATCTTACATGAGACAACGCCTATAATTTCCTCCAACACTAGGCAACACGGCCAATAAATCTATTATTCTTCTCTTTATTCCTTTCAAATAATACTAGCCTTAACTAATCCCATTTCCTTGCGGACCTGCAATCAATGCTAAATTCCTCTTCTGGAACTGAAGCATTAATTTCCACTAATTCAGAAATATTGTCTTTTAATCTAAACTGGTCATCAGTTTAATTACTGGTTGGGTGGTTTTTTTCTACACCATAAATCGTGTGTGTGTGTGTGTTGCTTAACATATCACCATCCTGTGTGTGTGTGTTTTTTATCAGGTGGGGCCAGGCGGAGTCCCCGGACTCCCCTTTCAGACCTGCAGGGCAGCAACACACTCAACGAGAGATCGCCACGGTGAGAGCCTCTGATGTCCAATCGTCCTTGATAACCAATCCCGAATCTTAAACACCTTTTCTAGCCCTCTGTTCATACTGGTCTGTTGGGTAGTTCAGTGTTAAACAGTTACTGAAGATGGGAGTATTTCTGTGTGGAAGCGCCCCTGTTATGAGAAGGGATGACTTTTGCACCGAATGTCCATGATTCACTGAAAGCAGAAGGACTGGGCATAAAGGTTCCCACCATTTGAGCCCTACGTCAGCCCTGCGGACACCAATTGCACAACATAGCCGTTCTTTTTGTAAGACAGTTGAACGCCATCCCACTCGCGACCTTTGCCCGTTGTGATCTGCACACCCGTAGCTTGTAGCCTCCCATCACTTCCTGCCTCTTCCTAGACTGGGTACCCCCAACCCATTCTGCCGGCGATTTGAATTCCCCCTGCAGAAGGGTCTGGAGAAGAGCAATACATTTCTTTCTGCTTCCGATACGTTTTTATGGGAGCCAATCACCAAGCTGGCTTTTCCCCCTGGGGCGCTATTGGCTGGTTTAACACAATGACGACAAGGAAGCGATGGCGAGCAGCCAATTGCGTACAGAGTTTTTGAACTAGGCCCGTTGAGCACGCCTCTTGTGTTGAAGAAAATGACAGCAGCCTCCCCAGACCAACGTGCAATCTACGATTGAGCTTGGTCTGGCAATAGCCTGGCAAGCCTCTTCCCTCTCATCCATCGCTGCTTCCTAAGTGTTCACTAGAGTCAGCTTCCCCCCCTATGCAGGTGGTGGCTTAATGATGTCATACAAGAGATATGTGCTGCAGGATGTTGGTGGTGGTGGTGGGGATAAATTCCTCTTCTCATTAAGGAGCATCTTGGGATGTGTGTGTGTGTGCGCACCCTTGTGTCGGGGGTTTGTCCGCAAATGGATATCCAGAGTGGACATAACACAGCTTTATAGACTCCCAGGGAACCAGCAGCAGATGCGGTTCCATCACCGTGGAACCACCGTGATCTCTGCTTCAACAGATGGAGTGGACAAGGGGAGAGACATTTGTTACTACGTACTGGTGGTGTGGTTCGTTGCTGAGCATTAATTCAATAATGCAAGGCAGCGTTCTCTATACTGTGAAAGGATGCAGTGTGAGGGGATGAATCGATCTTGGCGGAAACCCTATATATGTTTACTGTGACCCCAGCTCCCTTTATTGCTCTACGCCCTGTGGGACTGTGAAGAGGGGTGGCGTTCTGGAAACTTCTCAGGGCCCTCCTCATGGGCCAGGTTAGAGGAACGAGGATAGAGAGCGTAGGGTGGAGGACGGAGCGAGATGGGACAAAGCTTTTGCTAAAACAGACCCTTCGGCATCTGCGGGGAGCGAGAGGTTGCAGTGCCAGTGGAGCGGGTGCTCTGGGTCATGTGAGATCATGTGTTCTTAACGGGTCGGAGCGGAGCTGTTGCGGTCTGATAGGTTGGGAATGGTGATTCTTGTGAGGGATTTTTTGTAAGCCTATATCGATATATACTACTGTGAATATGTTGTAAAAGCAGATTAATACATACAGATCAACTAGTTCAACAATGCTGTAATTGGAGGAAAGGAGGAGAAGGGGGTGTGGTTGCACAGACTTATGTTTAAGTTTCCTGATGTCTCTGTTGGCAGCGCTTGTGAGCATCACTGGTGTGATGATTGAAGCTGAGCTTATTGTCCAGTATAATGCATGGTGTAACGCCACTTGAGGACGGAGAATAGGGATAAAGTTGGAGGATAGAGTTGGAGATGGAGACTAGACAATGGAGGATAACTTTATTGTAGGTGGCAGGTATAGAGGGTAGAGGAGGGAGCGTGAGGGATAGAGCTCAAACAATCTGGCCAGGCAAACCTTTCCCTGAGCTGGATCAGTCGTTTCCATCTGAGCCTCTTTTGGGTTGCAAATGCAAACCAGATGGATAAGAATGGATTCTGGTTACTTTAGATACTGTTAATATTGACAAGGAGATGGGCTCTGTGCACACAGCAGTGGACATAATGTTATCTATTAAAGTACTTTTGTCATAATTGAATCACAATGTTCAAATCCACATTGGAATTGGCTACTCAAATTTGGACCAATGGGTTTGTGTGTCGTACCGTTTTTGAGAGACGTTAAATACAAGTAAATTCCAGTAAGTTCCCTCTCAATCACCTGTTGGTGTGTCTCTCTCTATCCAGAACTTCCAGAGGCATTCCCTTTTGATTCAGTTCGGAGAGTTTATTTTACTTCTGGCCTTAAAGTAACTCTGTGTGTGGGCTGGCAACAGCAGGGTAGATTCCTGTAAATTGTAGAAGTCAAAATAAACTCCTCTGCTCTGACCCAATTCATGACGGATGGTTGCTGTTTCCTTTATTTCCCTTATTTCTAATAACCACAAGAGCTCAGTGTTTGGTTTCATCTAGTTGCACATGCATTTTTTCTTCTTAGTTTACCTAGTTTTTGTAATGTTCATTCTCTGGTTGTGTTTTCTATTACCATTTTGTCCTCTACCTTTTTCCTCTCTGTCGCTTCACTGTTATTTTTTTACATTTACATTTACATTTAGGGCACTTAGCAGACGCTTTTATCCAAAGCGACTTACAATAAGTACATTTGTCATAAGAAAGTGAAACAATATCGCTGTCGGTACAATAAGGATGTTCATAGAACCAAGAGCAAAGCACCAACAATCGCTAGGTTAACCCATTCCCCATGTTCAACATAGATAGCTATGATAAGATGCTACATAACTAAGTACTATAACTAAAAAGATACGCCATACAATAAGTGCGTACATTAAGTGGCAGGACGTACAACATACAACAAGTAGGAGGGGAGGGACTTAAGACCTCTCTGCATAGCCTCCCCGGCTATGTAGAGTCTAGGTGAACTCTGAACAGGTGAGTCTTTTACGATCTTTTTACGGCTTCAGGACTTTACAAACCAAGTGGTTGTAACTAATGCCTGACCGGCCTCACCACTCAGCCCTGACCACTATGTAGAAAGAAGACCAGTGTTTGCTTTCAGGTCCACTGGGTTGGTTTTCACCTTGAGGCTTGAGGCTTTGCATGAACTTCTGACCATAGAAAAAAATCAACCCTGCAGATACAGTACAATGTTACATTGAAGAAATGATTGCAACAATGTTAAGAGTCTGCAATGTTGGTTATGGTCGGTGGTGTGACGTGGAGTTGAACAGGATTATGTCTGTTTGAAATTGTGGCTCAATGTGGAAAAACAACATTGTTTTATCACACAATTGGTTCACATGTCAATATCAAAGATGTTCATGTAAATGTTTGTTAAGTCCCTGTCTATCACCGAATCAGTTATCACAATGGTGAATGAGCCTCTGGCCAACAGACAAAAGCCCTTACATTTGCGTACATATAGTATTATAAATGTAATGAACTGGGCGTTTGTGATGACATGGTTTATATCTCTGGAAGAAATAACGATTACTGCCAAAAGTGCTGCAAAAGAAAACTAAATGGAAATCTTCAAAGATCTTCATCTTCAAGAAAGGCAATTTCTTCCATAGTGTTTTAAGTCTTGAATCGTAGGAAATGAGGTAAATCTGTAAAATCCTGTGTTTGCGTGTGTACCACAGGGGTTCTCCTATTCCTGGCTTGAATGGGCGTGTGGGCCATCAGAGTCGCCTATCGTCCGGCATCTCCACCACGGAAGGGGACGGCATCTTCATCAACTCCACCAGCAGCAAGCTGCTGGAGAGAGCTCAGGGCATCCTCATGTCAGTCACTATACTCACACCTCACCTCCCTCAACCTCAGACTCTCTGATCTAGAGAAGGGCTTTCATATGATGTCAAATGTGCTCTGTTATGTCATAACATGAGAATATTATAATAGTATTTTTAGTATTTATTTCTATGTCTTGGGGAAAAGTCGCAGCATTTGGTTAATACTATTCTATTTTTCTGGTGCCATGTGGAGAGAATTTCATTGGGAATACTAACCCTTCCTTTCTTGTTGCATGCTTCCATTTCTTTTTCAACAGGAGAAATAAAAACTACAAACCCAAGCCTCTCCTCCCAAAGGTAACTCTCACACTACACCCCCCCACCACACTCTGCTAGAGTGTTTTCTGCGACTTGCCCACTGCCAGTGCTGTTGCTAGCCGTGTTGCTGAGGCGACCGTGTTCTCTCCTGCAGCACTTGTTGGACGTCAAGTCCCTCAAGTACCTGAGCAAGCTGACTCTACATGACCGCATCACCAAGTCCCTGCTCCACCTGCACAAGAAGAAGAAGCCTCCCAGCATCAGCGCACAGTTCCAGGTTGGATGCAGCATTCCGACACGCACACACACACATGCTCATATACACACACACACACACACACACACACACACACACACACATGCTCATATACACACCCATGCACACACACACACACACACACACACACACACACACACACACACACACATGCTCATATACACACCCATGCACACACACACACACACACACACACACACACACACACACACACACACACACACACACACACACACACACACACACACACATGCTCATATACACACACACATGCTCATATACACACCCATGCACACACACACACACACACACACGCACGTTCACACACACAAACATGCCGATCCACACACACATGCATGTACACACAAATACATGGTGATACACGCATACACAGAAATGCACACATGCACACACAAAGACACAACTTACATTTATTGGCCTGAGATAATTAGAAGTTGATTGAATGAGATAGCATTTGTTTGGCCTGGGGAGGATCACACTGCAGCCCTCCAAGTTCACCAGCAATGTACTTCATGCACTTCAAAACTTTATTGATACAAAAATATCACTTACAATCTATTAACAGCATGAGCTGTTTTCTTTGGAGCGGGCACAGCGCATCAGCCAGGTTCTTCTCCGATTCTAGTGTTGTATTGCTGTGCGTGCCAAATAAATCCCAACTGGTTAACCTCCCTCTCCCAAGAATACCTTAAAATAATTGCTATGCTCTAAATATGCAGGCATGTTAAATCTGCCCTTGAATCTTTAACTTATGACGCAAAGAAATATCTTAGCTAGAAAGTTCCTCAAGAATATAACGTGCCCATCCATAAATAAATCAGTCAAGGGAATTGTTCCATATAAATCTTTTTAGTCTGGTCTACTACCCCCTCCCCCAACGTAGGGAGGGGGCCATCAGTTAATCAGAAAATGTATATATCTAACTTTAGCTGCAACGTCATCCCCTAGAGGTTACCAATTGGAAAACGACCATTGTGCAGCTTTAAAGGAAACGCTGTACCGTTAATAGGCACTCGCGTTAAAATGGAGCTATAATTATATCACAATGGAAAACTTATATGGATAAATTCCCTTCATCTGCTTTTTGTTCCTGCTAACGGCCTTAACCAATAGCAGCGTATTTGGGTTAGGATCCCTCATCTAGATCTAACTAATAGTCATAGAATAGAAGTTGAGGTAATCCAGGCCTCGTTGTGAGGATGACCAGTCTTCCCAAATCCTTCGCCGTCGCTGATTGCAATAATCCTTCATACATCAGGACTGACTGAGGGACTGACCTCTTCTGTAAACGCACACTAACACACGCACACTAACACACGCACACTAACACGCACACTAACACACACATGCAGAAACACACAGACGCTGATGCACACACATACGCTGATACACAAACAAACACGCTGATACACAACATATGCAATCATAAAACAACATACCCAAGAAGAAAATATGAAACTGCACCACATAGGAGGGGTTTTAAACAAACAAGCATCAACGTTTGCTTAGACAATGTGTGTGTATATTCACCTTGAACATTTCCCATATCCTTGGAGTTAGGCATATTATTGTTGTCTCTGATATATTGCGTATGTGTTGGGCTCTCTAGGCTTCCCTCAACAAGCTAATGGAAACCCTGGGCCACTCCGAGCCCTACTTTGTCAAGTGTATCCGCTCCAACGCTGAGAAGGTAAAAATATATGGAAGACCATTTTGTGACTTTATTACTCAAGCTTTTAATTTCTTTATTCAGCCCCCTGATCAATCCGCATTCCCTGGTCTTCAAAAGCTCTCCTCTTCTGGTTATGATTTTCCCCAGCTGCCTTTGCGCTTCAACGACGAGTTGGTCCTGAGGCAGCTGCGCTACACAGGCATGCTGGAGACCGTACGCATACGCCAGTCTGGATACAACATCAAGTACAGCTTCAAGGTAAGAACCTCAGCCATACAAAGAAATCACACACACTCCGGTTGATTCATTTTTATAGTTGTTTAAATAATGGTGCCAAAATCTGAACAGCTTGAATCTAAACAGACAATTAAGAAGACACCATGTGACTGTAGACTCGTATACTGTAGTGGCTAAACCCTGATGTTTCGGTTGTGTCCCATTGACAAACTTTTGATTGTTCTCACCACTTTGGAGGAATACCATTTTTGTTTGTTTTGCTTCAAAATCATGCTCTATTCTGATCTATTTTTAAATCCCAAATCTTACGTGCAGCACCTTTTCAAGAAATAGAAAACAAAAAAACGAAACGAATCAAAACAATGAGGGCATAACAAAGAAAAAAATGTGGGAGAAATGAAATACAAGGCCTCTAAGACATTGTGAGGTTGTGGTGTCAACACTGGTTTACATCAGCACAGTTTATTGGCAAATTTACGTGTGTGTGTGTGATTATGTGCGCAACAGCACCCCCAATCTAATTTGTTAGTCAGCCAAGTCACTGTTGTATTACCACCAATTCCCATAGTCTGAATCACACTTTTCGACCGCATTTTTTCACGCACTGGTGATTGCTCAGCTTGTTCCCAGCCTGGTCTGTTGGACTCCCCAAGTCCTGTTCACAGAGGAGAATGCATTATTTGGCTTACCCAAATGGCAGCTTTGATAACTACGATTAATAAATATTAGGTTTCTGAATCGTGTCCTATTGTGAACTTTCTTTAAATTCGAAGCCATTAAAATGTTTCAATAAGCTGTGTTTAGCAAAATATTTCCCAAGAAAAAAAGTGTATCTATGATGTTTTTGGTCAAACCACAGCCAGGTTTTAGTAGCTGAGCCACCTTGGAGCTTGTGATATTGTCCGGCGTTCTGGAATCTCCCGGAACATATTAGCACCGAGGTCAGCGCTTATTGGAAATACTTCCAGCATGTATCACTGTGTAAGACCCTGCGGTGGTCCCCCACCTCGGGTCTTCAGAACAGAGCCTCAGCATTGTCTAGGGGGCACTCCATCAGTCCCCAGCCCAGCAATAGCATAAACACTGCATCTGTTTTGCCGGCCAACCCCCTGACGGCAGAGCGGGGGAGCAGATTGGTATCGGGACAATGGGCCTTAGTTTAAATGGTGGGAGTTGAGCTTGTTTCAGGACCTGATGAGATTGAATCCCTGCTAACATGGACAAACATGGGCTTCACGTGAAACCATGTGTGTTAGGACAACCTTGGTCATTTTAGTCCTTGGGTATCGGTTGTATAAAGGTTCATGTGAACCAGCCCCAGTTTCTTCTGATGGTCAAGATATTATCCCATCTATTAGGCCTGTAATACTGATTTATTGCTGGTGGTTCAGTCTATAAACATCAGAGCTTCCTTAAAGGCCAACAGTTGTTTCTCTGCACAAAAGCCGAGATATTTGAGACGCATCTGGCTCTGTTACTAACCATTATGGTGAAAGATATCTCCCTGTCCTATTTCTCATGAATCTTTTTTGCTGTTTCTCTTTGTCAGGATTTTGTCCGCCACTTCCGTGTGTTGCTCCCAGAAGGCACCAGGGCTTCCAAAGAAGACATCCAGAAGTTTCTGGGCCAGGTGGACCTGGCGCCAGATGGCTTCCAAGTTGGCAGGACGATGGTATGTACACTGTTCTCCGCTTTCACCTTCCATATCCATCCTCTTATCTAGTGATCTATGGTTAGCAGATGGTAATATAACCAGTATTTTATTTTGAAAGAGGATAAGAATGGTCAGACTTTATACTGATGGATAAGCATGGAGCTTATTTTTATGAATAGACGTAGTATAAATAAAGAATTTATGACATCACTTTGTGATACTTCCCATTGCAGTGTTAATTAAGTTAATTATGTTAAGGTGTAATCACGCAAGTATTCTGTAATCAGCAATGTAAAAAATTGAACAGCCCTTACTTGATTTGTAAAAACAATATGGAACAACATGTTACGACAGTGAAGTTAGGATTAGGGGTTAAGGGTTATATATGAAAACAAGTGAGTTCCACACTAGGGTAAGGCTAGGGTGGGGCTGTTCCAATGTTATTGCATGTTAAGTATATGCTGTTACCGGTTGTTTCGGTGCCTATTACGTGTGTAATTGCACTCAAATTAGGAAACCATAACGGAGAGTATTACCAATATTTTCTTTGAAGAATAGTAACAATAAAAGCAATAGATGTGGAGGGCACATTCAATTAAAAAGCTAGGTTACATGATAGAGGCGCTCAGTTTTAATATAGTATTAAAAACTATGCAGTCTAAATATAATTTCTAGGTCCTAGACTCCTAGCCCTAGACTGAAAAGAATGATGTAATGAGGACATGGATAAAAGGGCTGTCTGGACAACTGACATGCTTCAGTTTTGTCTTTTCTCTAATTAAACAAACATGCCGTGTATCCGGACACGTTTATTTTTTTAGTATTTTTTAGTTAGTTTTGGCACGGATGGATGCCCTGTGATTCACAAGAATGTGTGTGTGTGCGTGCATCCAAATGTGTGTGACTATGCTCTGCTAAAGTGTGTGCAGTTGCGGTTCTATATCCATTTGCGCCCCGGGCAAGACATCCTCCCAGCGGGGGGGGGGGGGGGACTTCAGCGGGACTTCGCCTGCAGCCAGAGGGGGCGCCAATATACCAATTCCCCACACAATGTTATGTACTTCATTGAAAACCACTTGGGTTTTACCACCACTTTTTATTTTTTACTGCTCGTGGCGCCCCCCATGTGATTTGGCACACCCCACAAATATGGTGCCCCGGGCGGCTGCCTGGTTCGCCCGTGCCTAAAACCGCCACTGAGTGTGTGTGTGTGTGTGTGTGTGTGTGTGTGTGTGTGTGTGTGTGTGTGGGGCAGGCTCTGCTAACATGACTGGTGTGTGTGTGGCAGGCTCTGCTAATGTCTGCCTTCGTGTGTCCTCTGCTAACGCACGGGGCGTGTGTGTATGTGACTGGCTCTGCTGACCTGTGTGTCCCCCCCAGGTGTTCCTGCGGGAGGCGGAGCGTCGGAGTCTGCAGGCGGCTCTCCACAGCCGGGTGCTGAGGCTCATGGTGGCGCTGCAGCGGCGCTTCAGGGCCCGGCTGGAGCGCGCCTCCTTCCTCAGGATCAGGGAGGCGTCTGTGTGCATACAGGTACCCTGCTCCGGATCATTGTCCTCCTACTCGGGGAACGGTTCATGGGTTTTACATGTGCACTGATGACATGGTAACTGTTCTAGTTACCAGGAAATGCCTAGCATTGTTAGAACTCTAATACTAATCCTTTTAACAGTTTAATGGAAAGTCCTTTATTGAACAAATGTGATCTTTACAGGATCAAAAAAGGGTAAAAATGGATGAGATAATTAATCAACTATTTCACTGTCAAGTAAATAAAACACAGCGTTTATGTAAATAAAATGCAGTGTTTTTGTTTTTGTATTTTCAAAGCGATGGTGGCGTGCATACCGGCCAAGAGATATCGAGGATAACGAAGAGGGCTATGAGCTTGCCGTCCAACAAGAGGCGGCGGTGTGCCTCCAGAAACACTGGCGGGGGTACGAGGCCCGCCGGAGGTTAGGGCTTTGGAAGGAAGCCGCTCTGGTATTGCAGAAAGCGTGGCGGTTGTGGACCTATCGCCGCGTTGACGCGGCACTGGTGATTCAAACAGCGTGGCGCTGCCATAGAGCCAGAGAAGGCTATCTGAGTCTGTACGCTACAGTGGTGCGACTGCAGGCAGTCAGCAGAGGCTACTTGGCCAGACAGAGGTGAGGCTTACTCCTTGCTATGTAAATCCATTCACACATTTCATTCATACTGTAACTCTACTAGCTCTTGGTCAGTATGGCTTTTCTAGCCAGGTTAAAAAAGTATTCCCTACTCATTACCTCCAAAAATAATTGTTTAACATGAGGCACAAGTCATTTATGTGGGTTCAGCTTCTACAATAGCTCAGATTTCTCTCCATTATGACTAAATTCCTCTTAGTATGGTCCCCAAAATTCCAAGCGATGAATAATTTCTCCAAACCAGATTAACGTTTGTTGAAAAGAGTTCATTCAGTTCAGTTTATGTATTAGTGGCCGTGCTGTGAGCCTGCAGATCAGTACGGCCTTAAGATCATATTATTACGAAAGCACCGTGACGCAGCTCATCAACTTTTGAGCTGCTCTGGAAACAAATTCTTTCATTAGGGATTCTCCTATGGGGAAACAAACTTCACAGCACACCTTTTAAATGTGTCAACCCCTACAAAGCTATTTGAATGAAAATGGTGATTGTGAGGTAAGTGACCTGTGGCTCTTTCACTGTCAGCTTCAGGGAGCTGAAAAAGCAGAGAATGAAGGAGAAGCAGGAGCTGGTCCAGCTGCAGAACGGTCAGAAGAGCCATTCTCCAGAAGAAGAGGAACGGCAAGAAGAGAGGACCATGGGCCTGGACCTGAGCACCTGGGAGGACCCCTCCTACGAGGAGCAGGAGAGGAGCACCCAGAGGGTCTCCAGGCAGGATACCCAGCTGGACCAGCCAAGAGTGAGAGGAGGAGAAGACTGTCTCGGGATGAGCTCAAGCGACCCTTTGCTCCAAGAGCACCCTGACGCACCGGTCACCGTGGTGATTCGAGACAGGGCCAGAACGTTAGATGAACTCAGCCAGAAGACCACCAGGGCCAAACGGGAGAGCCGGCGCATGAGGGAGCTGGAACAGGCCAAGTTCAGCCTGGAGCTCCTGAAGGTCCGCGCGACCAGTGGCGGGGCGTCGTCGCCCTCTGAGGAGAGGCGCTGGTCAGCAGAGCTGCTGCACATGTCCACCCCGCCTCTGCGCTCTCCCCAGGGCACCCCTGACAGCCAGAGCTCCAGGTGCAGCTTTGAGTTCCTGAGCCTGGAAGAAGGGCCGCCCAGGGCGACACTTGAAGAGCTCGACCTCGACGAGCCCGGCTATCCAGAGCTGCCCGATCATCCCACGGAGCGCCCTTCCTCGAAGTCAGCCACAGGCTCTCCGCTCATCCGTGAACGACCCGACCACGACTACAGGCTACCTCAGTCACCCACACTTCCGCCCAGAATTGAGAACTACCTCCCGACCTTTTACGTCCCAACCCGCGACAGCCGCGCGATCTCCGGCCCTCATCCTGCCAAGAGCCCTCCACAGCGTTTTGAGGCCGCTGTCGCCGCTTCCATAACCACCGCAACCACCTCCATAACCACCGCAACCACCTCCGCCGCTACTACCACAATCACCTCTGCCACAGTCACCTCCACCACCGTGATCTCCAAAGCCCTGAAGGACAGGAGGGAGACGGGGCGACGGCCGGTGGTGGTGGTCATCAGCATGCATAAGGCCACCCCTCTGAGGGAGGAGCGGAGCGCTCCGGGCCGTCCCCGGGCGGAGCTGCCAAACCAGCGACCGAATGCTGTCCCGACCCCAGCCCCCGTCCCGCCCGCCAACCTGGCCGTCCTGGAGAAACTGGAGCGACTGAACGAGGAGAAGGAGGAGAGGCAGCGCAGCCAGCAGCAGCAGAGCGAGAGGCAGATGATGGAGCAGATCAGGCAGCAGAAGGAGGTGCTCGAGAGGCAGCGTCTCCTCTTCGCCCAGAACGAGAGAGACATGTTCGAGAAGCAACGGGGCGAGGCCTTGCACAGGATACAGCAGAGTCGTCAGGTGGGGGCCAGTGCAGGACACAAAGGTTCCCGAGCCGCCACATCCAGCAAGGCCCCCAGACCCGACTCGCTGCTGTTTGAGAGAACGCAAGCACTAGCTCCTCACACCAGGACAATGTCTGAGTACCAGGCCCCTGAAGAGCTCTCCTTTCCTGGGGCAAAGTCCCAGCCCATTGCCCCTCAGCCCCGCTCTATTCCGCTTTCCTCCTCTGTCCCAAGAGAAACGCTTGGGGAAGGCAGGCCTGTCGCCGATGGCTGGGTGCCCAAACTCACATTAGAATCTAGTGATGGAGGAAGATCCTCACCGAGACTTTCCCCAAAGAAGACGCCTGGTGGGCACCAGGGGAGCACAGTTCACACGGCTGACAAGTCTGGGAACATCTTCTTCTCTCCTAAGGACAAGGTTGTGTTTGCCAAGTGAGTACTCAGACTCACTCCTCGTGTGTGGTTGTGGGGTCAATACAAGGATGTTATATTTCTTCCAGATGTTGTCGCAGCAAAGTCCTGTGTCCTATACGGAAGGAAATTATTATTTAGGAGGAGGGATTATTTAGATACACTTTTCAACGTGTTCTTCTCTTGATGCATCTCAGATTTGACGAACAGGACAAACCTGTGGCCAACCCTAGAGAGTCAGTTCCCAAGGCTTCCAAAGGACCACAAGTGCGTGAGGTAAGCATGGTTTGTTTCCTACTTTCTTGCTGGCCTCACTATCAATGAGATGAAATATATATAAAAATAAGATGCTGCAGTTTGAATTCTTGAAGTGTGTGTGTGTGTGTGTGCGTGTGTGCGTGTGTGCGTGTGTGCGTGTGTGCGTGTGTGCGTGTGTGTGTGTGTGTGTGTGTGTGTGTGTGTGTGTGTGTGTGAGATGGAAGTGACTAACAAAACCTTCCCCCAAATAACGGCAGGGCAAAGACAAGTGTTTCAAGATCATAATAGTTTCTGTATTTTTTGGTTCCATTTCATTCACTGTGTGTGTGTGTGTGTGTGTGTGTGTGTGTGTGTGTTATCGCTTTGGGTAAACTCCAGGTCGGCAGAGCGGGCAACAAAAAGAAAGCCCGCATGGCTCGGACCCGCTCCGACTTCCTCACCCGTGTCCCCATTCTCTCCGTGGCGGGGGAGTCTGAGGACGAGGACACCCCCGCCCTCCCTCGCCATTTCACCCTCCCCCTCTCCAACCGCAGCGTCCCTGATGCTGACGTAGGAGAGTGTTTTAGTGACTCGGAGATGGTAATCGGCCCAACCCCCATCGCTCTCTTCTAACCCTTTTCTTTTGTTTTCATACGTAGTCTTTTTTCAGCAGCTAACCCCTCGCACCAGAATGTGCTCGTTTTAGCCGCAGTGCTGATCCGATACCATGCTTTCGCCATTTCTCTAATGTTTTTTCAACGCACATAAATATCAAAATGCATAGATCGACAGGCAGGATACACACTTACTCCTTCCTACACAAATACAATGTGACTTCACTGGTATGAAAGACTGAAATGAATGCATAGACTATACTGTACATTCAAAAACATTTGCCTGTCTAAGCACGGCATAATACCTTGCTATAGCATAATTTGCCATGATCGAAAGTATCGGTATTCTACACTTTAGAACTTTTGAAATATCTGCATCCACATATTTCCTAGACACCAGGAAAGATATTTTTTGCCTAATTCATTCATGCTTTGCTAACATTAACCATTTAATCCCTTTTAATCACTTCTCTCTTTTACAGCTGTAGAAAATATTTTCCTTCTGCCTCCTTTAGTGTTTCCTCTGGTGGTGTTCCTTTGCTCTCTGAGCAGATCGTGCATGTCCGTTACGGATTTCTTAGCCCTGCTTACCACTCACCACTCAGGCTTTGAGTCTGTTGAAAGCGAACCTCTGAACCGGGTCCATCCCGCTTCTCCTTACCTTTTCTATTGCAGAACAGAAAAACAAATCAATGTCTCTTGGTGGTTTTATTGATTATAGTATTCTATTGAAGCACTTTATAAACAATCTCAACAGTACTTGTTTGTTTGTGTTAGTGTGGTACATTGATTGTATTACAATTTCCTATACTTCCAAAGGGGAATTCATCAGTGTTGCCTCGGTGATGTGGTGCTTGCACCTACTGGCGGGAAGATCTATAGACAGAGCCACCCAAAATAATTTCTCATAAAGAGATATCCTATTCGACTTTATTCGGTTTTAAAGAACTTATCCTAATCTATGTTTTAGCAAATGGGCTCCGAGGCGGAGAAGAGCATGCATAAGACCATGTCTTCTGAAGATCTGCCGAAAGCAGAAACCCTGCGCAAGAACGCCCAGGATGGAAGGTGAGTGAGCGCATCACTTCAGAGGTAAATACATTGGGCAGTTTTTCCTTGGTTTTAAAGGCTGGAGCACTCACTTCCATGTTTTCTGGGCAGGGTGCGTGGCAAGATGCGCTTCTGGGGCAAGACCAAGTATAGCGACAAGAAGTCTTCCAGGGAAAAGCTGATCTGCGGGGGAGACTCCATGGACGGGGAGTACGGAGACACTAGTCTGCTGATGGGCGACGGTGGGTGAATCCTACACACCTGACGAGCCGATGGAGAAGACACTGGCTCATGTTTTTCAAGATGGATAGAAAGAAAGTCATTGTTTGTATATAGGGTATCCGGCAATCCACAACACTGGGATTGTTATTAGGGGTCCTACGAAAAACGTAATTGTAATCATTACTGTTATAAGGGGTCCTACGAAATCCGTTGGAATCCTATTGTAATCGTTAGTATTTATACATTTTTCCTGACAAAATCAGCCATATCTCAAAAACGACATGGTCAAAAGTTATTAAAATTGGGAGGCTTGTAGAACTCGTGACATTAATTAGGGATACAATATAGTGTAGGGATACACTATATTGCACTAGGAAAGTGCAATATGCATGAAACTTCTTATCCATGCACCATTCATCATGGTGAAAAACTTTTAGACTCCAAAAGATTTGGTGCCGGAAGTGGTAAAAGCTGCAAACTCAGCACACATGTACCAGATGACTGTGGGACTATATGGTTTGATATAGCAATAAAAATATAAAATTTTATAGCAATAAGCTGAAAGACAGAGATATACATTTTAAAGTGAAATACATGCATATGTAAACGGCTCTAAAACACGTTTAAACAGCTCTAACATTGCATCCAAAATGCTCAGCTGTTGAATATCTGTATACAAGACTATATCTGAAAAAACAACAAACATTTGTTTGAAGTTCTCCCTTCTGAACTACATCCTCTCTACAATGCAGGCTAGGCCTTATAGTGGTACACACGTAATTTCGCAAATGTCCGTTTCGACAGTGGGCTTCAATACAGTATGCTTTAGAAACATGGTTGGTGATTGTTTTGATATGTTAACTTCAGGTAAACCAGTTTTACCAAAATACCAATGCCATATTACCATACCGACCAAGCTCACCATACCTCCGGGTATGGAAGACTATTTCTTCTATTTCTCAAAATATACTCTAATCTGCTGTTGGCAATCTGCGGTCATACTGTCTGTGATACGTTAATACTGTCGGTCATACTGTCGTTCATACCGTCTGTGATACGTTAATACCGTCGGTCATACTGTCTTTCATACTGTCGGTCATAGGGTCATACTGTCGGTCATATTGTCGGTCATACGGTCATACTGTCGGTCATACTGTCATACTGTCGGTCATACGGTCATACTGTCGGTCATACTGTCATACTGTCAGTCATACTTTCAGTCATACTGTCGGTCATACTGTCGTTCATACAGTCATACTGTCAGTCATACGGTCGTTCAAACTGTCGGTCATACAGTCATACTGTCAGTCAGACGGTCGTTCATACTGTTGGTCATACCGTCGGTCATACTGTCGGTCATACTGTCATACTGTCGGTCATACTGTCATACTGTCGGTCACACTGCAATACTGTCGGTCATACTGTCGGTCATACGGTCATACTGTCGGTCATACTGTCATACTGTCAGTCATACGGTCGTTCATACTGTTGGTCATACCGTCATACTGTCGGTCATACTGTCGGTCACACTGTCATACTGTCGGTCATACTGTCATACTGTCGGTCATACTGTTGGAAATATGCATGAAACTTGTTATCCATGCATCATTCGTCATGATGAACAACTTTCAGAGTCTGACCTATACCAGATCATTTAGACTTAACGCAATGGTTACAACTCGACCAAACATCAACACATAAATTACTTTGGTTCCAAAAGTGGTAAAATTCTTAGCAAGAAGGCTCAAGATGGCAGAGATATACATTTTAAATAAATACAGGCATATCTCAGATGTTTAAACAGCTCTAACATTGCGTCAAAAACTAGGCTGAATATGGCTAGAGTAGATTCCATAGCAAACCCATGCCAAACTTCAAGTCTCTATCTAAATAAATTCGATGCATTTGTTTGAGGTTGCCTTACTGAACCGTGGCCTCTCCACAACACAGGCTTGGCCTTAAAGTGGTACACACGTAATTTCACAAACGTCCGTTTTGACAGTGTATTTTGACACATTATTATTATGGTGATTGTTTTGATATGTCAACTTATGGCAACCGTTTTTTAAGGCATACCAATGCCATATTACCATACTGACCAAGCTCACCATACCTCCACGTATGGCAGACTTCTATTTCTCAAATATTATCCAATCTGCCCTTGGCAATCTTCATGTACGTGTAGTGCAGTGGTACGCATCAGAAATCTGAACGAGAAAAGAAAGTTAGGGCTTTACCTACCCTTTTACAAAAGTGGTTTACAGTGTTTCTTTGGCCCAGTAGGTCAGGAGAACACCTCCCCGCCGTGCAGTCCAGACCTGGCGATGGTGCGTGTTCAACCGGAGGCCAAGGAGAACAAGGAGCCCTCCCCCAAAGTGAAGCGCCGACGCAGCGTCAAGATCAGCAGCGTGACCCTGGAGCCCGCCCAGTGGCAGCACGACCCGCTGCAGGTCCTCACCTGCACCAACGACTACCGCTGCATGAACGACTTCCTCAGGAAGAAGGTGCAGTGGACTTGACACATTGGCTCACATTGGTTTGACATTGTTGGAGATAAAATGGGACCATGATAGGTTGATTTAAAGCAATAGTTGATAAGAAGTAAGAAACCTGCCATGACATATATATTCAAAGGTTGTGCAGATAAAGAGCATAAAAGGGAGCAAGGTTTTGATAGCAAAAAACCCAAAGAAACGTTCACCCCCTCTGCTCCCTCCCTCCCTATGTTGCTCTGTCATTGAGAAGTGTCGCATTTTATGCACTTGTGATTGAGAGGAAAGATGGATCCCCCAAAACAATCACAGAAGAGATGCCCTGGTGTGAAATGTGATGTTGCCTTAACTTGAAATTGGCTGAGGAAGGCGCATTCAACACAGATAAAGCACATGTCACTAAAAGCTGATGGATGGCCATGGCATATCTTACAAATAACACTCAAATTATAGGCTTTGTTACCAACAGCAACTTTAACAACTTGACATGTGAGACGAAATATAAAAAATCGTCATGCTTTTATGAATGCCAAAATTATAAATCAATGTTGCCATATTTTAGACTGATATTTAAGTAATATATTATCAATTATTTCTCATTGTCATTTAGACAGACATTTTTCAGGATGCTGTGGTCATCATGACATTATCTTGAATATTGTTGTTCCGATCAATGTATCTCATTGAAGTGGATGGGTCGTCTAAATGCAGATCAATGACTTGGAGACAGAAGATGGGAAGAAGGACACCATCGTGGACGTTGTCTTCAAGAAGGCCCTCAAGGAGTTCCGTCTTAACATCTTCAACTCGTACTCAACAGCCCTGGTGGTGAGTTGGCACACCTTCAACCTTCAGATGACACGGATATCCAACATGACTGAATTTATTCATACATTCACAGGTGATGGTGTTTAGCTGCTGTCATTTTCTTCAGCTCAAGAGGCGTGATCATTGGGCCTAGTTCAACTGACTCTGTACGCAATTGGCTGCTTGCCGATGCTTCCCTGTCGTCATTGTGTTAAACCAGCCAATACCATGGCTGGGGGGGGGGGGAAGCCAGCTTGGGGATTGGCTTCTGCAAAAACGTATCGGAAGCAGAAAGAAATGTGTTGCTCTTCTCCAGACCCTTCTGCAGGGCGAGCTAAAATGGCCGGCAGAATGGGCGGGGCTACCCAGTCTAGGTGTTTATATGAAGACAACTTACATTTACTTTACATTCATTGTCTTTCATGTACCTCCGGTGCAAATATTTAGGATCATTTTTGTTATTTAAAAATATATATTTGTAACACTTTGGCTTGGAGCTAAACAGGTAAAGTAGCAAACCTAATCTACTACCTTACCTTTGTAGTACAACTCGTATGGAAAAAAAGCATGTTCTTACATTGACTATTTACACTGGTTAAGTGCTTCCATTCAACATCAGTAATAATGCAGCCGAGAACATACATAGACACAGTAAAGAGCTGAAGGTTGGCCTTTCCATCCCTCATGTGTTCACCTCTCTGCCACTCCCCAGATGGATGATGGGAAGAGCATCCGCTACAAGGACCTGCACGCCCTGTTTGAGCAGATCCTGGAGAAGAGCATGCGGCAAGAGCAGAGGGACTGGAGGGAGTCCCCCGTCACGGTGTGGGTCAACACTTTCAAGGTCTTCCTGGATGAGTTCATGACCGAGTACAAGACCCTGGACAGCATGCAAAGCAAGGTACAGCCCCTGGCCCACAGGCATGGGACTTACTCCATGAGTTCAGCTGGAAAATCACGTTAATAGTGATTATTATTGCGATTATGTTAAATCGTTTTTTCGGTTAGCTTGCGTGTTACTGAAGAATTGTTCTTTTGAATCTATAGTTTGCGCAATTAAGATTTATAAATTAAGTATAGTAGTACATTTTCTGATATTGTTGTTCTATTTACAGCAAATGCCCAAGCTTGAACGCAAGAAGAGAAGAAAAAAGGACGCTGACATTGTGAGTTCCTCTGATGTTTCTTGAACACCTTCATCCAGTATGGGCATATTAAGTCAGCCTAACTAAGGGTCAAAAGATGCTGAGCGTCAAACACAATTCATGTCTTCAGTCATTTAAAAACAGAGGATGCAATAGCCAGGGTTTGTTTTTGGCTGCTGGCATCCTTGTAACTCCCTGTATGGCCACCTGTAGGTAGAGGAGCACAATGGCCACATCTTCAAGTCCACGCAGTACAGTATCCCCACATACTGTGAATACTGTTCTTCACTCATATGGATGATGGACCGTGCCTGTGTCTGCAAATGTAAGTGTGTTGTCTCTCTCTCTCATACACAATCACAGACACATACCTGTCACCATTTATCGTCTATGCATTCTACTTGTTTTTCTTCCAAATGAAACTCAGAATAAACACTATTTTCTGAAGATTCATTTAGAAAATGTATTAATTTACCTACCTCAGTGATGCAAGATGGATTGCTGTTTAAGGTCATTCAAACACACAAATATACACACTATGGGCACAACACATGGTCGAAAACACTACTCTAAAAGGGAGCACAGTCCTCCATTCACTCCCGGGTTCCTGAGAACCAGGCTCCTCCTCCTCTTCCTCCTCCTACTCTCCCACTAATAACTTGAAACTTAAAACTTAATCAAATTGTTTTCAACTGGACTCATGGGGTCTGACTGTCTGGGCTCAGCGGAGGATCAACACCGTTAGTCTGTCTTCACTTAGGATGTTTGCTTCGGTCCTCTAGTCCCTTTGCTTTCTCGGCCCTTGTAACCGTGTGCTCCGTCATTAGCCTAGCGATGAGGAGGCACTGTCTGTCCGTGGAAAATGGCACTGACTTCTCTCACTCCTCTGGCTGTGTTTACCCAGCATGCCGCTACGCCTGCCACAAGAAATGTTGCCTGAAGACGACTACCAAGTGCAGTAAGAAGGTATGTCGACACACACACACACACACACACACACACACACACACATGCACAACATAATTCTAGAATGTGGGCGAGAGAAGAGTTAGTTGCACTGCTGGTTGCAGAAACGGCAAGTCACAACTATTTAAAAAGGTGATATAGGAAAGACACTGTTGATATATAACACTGAATACAAATATTAATATTGGTTGTATGTGTGTGTGTGGGAGTTTTTCTATATGTACAGACAAACACGGGGTCTAATGGGATAGTGTTTATGTTGTGTTTCTGTGAGCAGTTCGACCCGGAGCTCTCGCCAAGGCAGTTTGGAGTGGAAGTTTCTAGGTTGACTAACGACGAGCGAACGGTGCCCCTTGTGGTAGAAAAGCTCATCAACTACATTGAGATGCACGGCCTCTACACCGAAGGAATCTACCGGAAGTCGGGGTCAACCAATAAGATCCGAGAACTAAAACAAGGCCTTGACATAGGTAAACAGTGCTGCCAGCAGATTTTGCTGGTAGTCCAAGAGGAACAGTCAAGCTTGTCTTTTTTATAATATAAGAATTCTGCTTCATATGCATATTGTGAAAACAACATTGTCTGCAACTTCAACTCCGGGGACAATTGGGTCCATATATGCGTTGGAAAAATTATCAGAATTTTGATCGTTGTCATCCTTTTCCCTAATTGGATCTATGGAGAACGCAAATCTTGGACCCATGACGTCAACGGTCCAAAATTGTTTTTGTTAATTAGCTTCATAGCTAATTAAGACTATGGATATGAGCCCCTGACTCATTTAGCCTGTGTTGCGTGTTCCGGGCTCTACAGATGTGGACAGCATGAACCTAGATGACTACACCATCCATGTCATCGCCAGTGTCTTAAAGCAATGGCTGAGAGACCTGCCCAACCCTCTCATGACCTTCGAACTCTATGACGAGTTCCTGCGTATAATGTGTACGTAGGCATAAGATCTTTGTATATTTTTTGATATTCATTATGTACGTTTAGTTTCAATGAATGTTCTCTCTATCCTCACATAACATTGAAGGGACAAGGAATTCAGGAAATCTGAGGAATTCTCCCTCAGGAATCAGTGATTATAATCAGCAGCAGGTTATATTAAAGATATAATCCTACGTTTTCGTTTTTCTTTCCAGGTTTGCAGGAAAAAAGGGAGGTGATCCGGGGAGTGTATTCCATCATCGATCAGCTGAGCAGAACCCACCTCAACACCCTTGAGCGGCTCATCTTCCATCTCGTCAGGTACCAGAAAAAACATTCCATCTCTTCCCCTTAAACTCTCTGATAGATGAAGTCCGCCGCGTTCTCATCCAGAGTCTTTGGGGCCGTATTGTTTTTTTTCCTGTAGGATTGCGTTGCAGGAGGAGACCAACCGCATGTCGGCCAACGCCTTAGCCATCGTGTTCGCCCCCTGCATCCTGCGCTGTCCAGACACCATCGACCCACTGAAGAGCGTCCAGGACATCGGCAAGACGACAGCGTGAGGAAGCCCCCCCCCTCCCCAGTGCCCCTCCCTGCCTTGAGTGCCGTTGCTGGAAACCCCTCTGATTTAGTTTGGCTGTGTATGTCCTCACTACAGGTGTGTGGAGCTGATCATCGTAGAGCAGATGAATAAATACAATGCCAGGCTCAAGGACATCAACAGTCTGGAGTTTGCTGAGAATAAGGCGAAGTGCAGACTGACCCTCCTTCGAAGATCATTGGTGAGATTAAAACCACAAAACTGTACCTGTTGTTGTTATAATGGCCATAGATTGTTTGTTAGCCAGAAACCTGTTTTAATAGCTGTAAGGTTTATGAGCGTAGCGCCCAGTTTGGCCCCAGTATGTATACACTGCTCAGTGTATTGTAGTAGGCGCTACGCTCATTGAACCATGGTCATCTTGTACTGGCACTGCCACTGCCACTTGTCTCTTTCTTTTTTTCTCTTCCTTCTCCTATCCAACTCCTGTTATTTGTCTGTGGGCCAGAATATTGATGTAATTATCGCAACTGCTACTTTCTATTTGTAATGGTGTGTGTATGTGTGTGTATGTGTGTTTTATGCTTGTGTATGGAAGCCATGGGAGGCAAACAATGTGTATTTTTTTTTTGCTGCATTGTGCAAACAGACATGACATATGTAATATTTGTTTTGGGCCCAAAAAAATAATTTCAAGACTTTTTTGATTCATTAAGAAATATCTTACTTTTCTACAATGCAGCCAAATGCAGCCAGAAAGGTAAATATCGTTCTATATCATTGTGCCATTGAGCACCATATAATATCTTAGTACGGATTTTGTTCACTTCTACATATTAGTTCCCCTCTAGAGTTGTCATCGTCGTTTGGAGTGTGCTTTCAAAACCGCATGCGTTGACTGAGTAGTGGCTGCCCAATCACAGGGAGTGTTGCCTGTTAATAGATTACCGCTTTTTTAATGCCAATGTACCAGTGTTATAGAGTTATACTAATTGTTGACCATGAATAAACAATAGAATCTTGGACCTAAATACTGCCTATCCCAATAAGGTAGAAGAAGATAAAACCGCTACTCCCAACCGTTTGCTGGGGGATTGATCTTCATACGTTTGGATGATTCGTTTTCCAGGGCAAGGGCCATACACGGAGACTGGGCTACCATACGCCCTCACCTCCTATCAGCCCACGCTCGCCCTCGGTGACGGATGTTGTGATGGAGGAGAGCGGGGCAGAGGAGGGGGCAGGAGTGGAGCCGGAGCTGTTGGAGCATCAGCAGGCCATCCTGCAGCAGGAGGAGCGAGTGCTGACGGAGCAGATTGAAAGTCTGCAGAAAGAGAAGTAAACATTGTTCCTGAGAGTTGTCCATTTATGAATGCACTTTACCGCTCTAATAATGACGCCGGTATTGTAATGTAATGCAACACAATTATAATATAGAAATACTCATTCAGTTAGCATTAAGAAGAAGGTAGATTCATAACCATTCCCATGATATAATATAATTAGGGGGATTGGAATGTGTGCATTTGGGTTGTATTTCAATTCCATAATTGTATGCATCTGGCTCATTGTTCACCCTGGAGAAATGTTTGCTTCTGCAGAGAGGATCTGACGTGTGAGATTCTGACCTTGGAGCCGCGCGCTTCGGATGACGAGACCCTGGAGTCGGAGGCCTCCATTTGGACCGCAGACAGCTCCGAAAACCTGAATGTGGACTCTGAAGGGGCCACATCCGACTTCTCGGGTGTGTCATCATGGAACTCACTGAACAGGATTTTTGGTGGAGGAATGCATTAAGACAAAAGAGGAGAAGCAAATGGAAGCTTTACGAGTCACGTTTTGACGTGTGCCAAATGCGCTTTTTTTCCACAGAGAGGAACCCTGCGTCGGCGGCCGCCTGGCCGCAGAAACCCGAGGTGAAGCGCCCCAGACGCCGCAGCCTCAGACGGCAGCCGGACTCCTTGGACTCCGGTTCCACTCTGTCCTCCTTCTCCTCCTCGTCCCACTACTTCCAGCCGTCCTCTTCCGCCACCGCTCGCCGCTTCCGCTTCCACTCAAAGTCTCCCTCCATGGAGTCGAGTCCCACAAGGGCCGAGGTCCCTCCCCAGCCTCTTCGGTGTGACAGCCTAGACGACAGCTTGACAGTCGAACAAGAGGGGGCGGATGAGGAAAAGCCCAAGTTTAGCAGCCGCGGAACCTTTAATCCCGAGAAGGGCAAGCAGAAACTAAGGGGGCCCAAGCATTCGACCTTGAGACACACCAGAGAGGGCCCTGGCCATAGCAGGGACCCCAATGACATAGCCCAGCAGCTAGTCATGTATGGCAGTAACGAGTTCATGGTATGAGGACACTGGGACAAAAAAAATTAACAATAGCTCCAACTCTCCATCTCCCTGAAAGGTATGAGCAGCTTAGCCCATCTCCTTAAAGCACTTCTGCTTAGCCTTTCTTTGTTCAACTATGCAGACGGTTTTCCCTAAGTGCCATGAACAGAGTTTTCAACTCCGTAGATAGGAGAAGGGTGGGGTGGGGACGACGACAAAGCAAGGGCTCATCTTTAATGGCCTTTGCTAGCCCATGATTTCTCAGTGCCTAGGCAGCTCACGTGCCGCCAAGGCTGGACTTGTTGAGCAGGAAAAACAAAGAAAAGGGAATGTTGGTATACACAGACAACACATTAGCATCAGGGGTTATTCTCACGTTGAAAAGCAGCCGAGTACCAGGTCAAAGGAGACATAAAACGATCAAGCAAATGAGTCGGTGACGATGCAATCTTCATGAACAGAAAGAGCTCATGATCCTTAGCTGCTTTGAAGGTTTACAGTTCATAAGTCAGTGTAAGCAGTTGTTGCTATATTATAAAATGTTTTCATTGAAGCCTATTTAATACATTTTAATGTCACAAATGATTCTATATAGCTATATTATACAGGTATAAATACTGTACAAAGCCAGAAGTGACCGCTGGGTCGTTGAAGTCCAATATTTATCTTTTTTGATTTATAATGGAGAGATGCGCATGGATTCGGGATACGTCTATGTTTGCAAAGTATGCGTGGTTATATTTGCTTGTTCATGTGCAATGCACATGTGTTTCTGTGTGTGAGAGAAAAACTGCTTGCGTTTTAGGTTTGCGCTGCGTTTCCCCCTCCTACGAGGGAAGTACCACCACCAAAGGGACCAAGCTAGCTGGTGTGTGTTCCAGTTGAGGGGACCCTGGCTCTAAGAAGAATGTCTAATGCGTTCACTGCTTAACAGCCATACAAATATGTATAATGTACAGGACATATTGTACAGTACGACGGATAAAAATGCCATTCTATTCAAATGTCTCCCACCTCCCATCCACCACTCCCCATTGTTTGCTCAATAGCAAAAAAAACACGAATATCTTTGTCTTTTGTCATTATTGTGTGTGTGTGTCTGTGTGTGTGTGTGTGTGTCTGTGTGTGTGTGTGTTTTAAGGTGGGTCATTCGAGTAACCTTATTACTTTAATTGCTTAATTACGTCAACAGAGTACTTAATGTCTTGTTTGTTCCAATAATATGTCATTGACCTCAGTTTTTCAAGGCTGGCTGCTTGTAATAATTTTTATACAGATATCCAATCTTATGAGTACAGTGGTGTGATCGATTTAGATCATTCGAATATTCTGCATTATAAGGCAAACAAATATTCAAGTTAAAATGGAAATGTGAGTTTGTAAATTGATTGTGGCTCTTCCTTGATGAAAGTGTACAATTGTTCATATTGTTTCTGATATCAGTGGTATGTTTCAATATAGATGTGAGTTAAATCAAACTAAGGTCATAATGGCAAAATTGTAGTAATGATATGGTGTTAATGTAAACTTCAAAGCTATATTAACTTGCAGTCTTATTCAAATATGCGGTCAGCTATGTTGTAGTAGTGCTGGCCCAATAGTGTTTCCGTGAAGTGGAATATATTTATTTAAACAAAATTATACGCCATATCTAGCTGCCACTTTTACTGCAGTAAAAGTTGAAAATTATCAAGGATTATACTGCAGTTTAAAAAAGGGGGTGTTGCGCTGCTTGTATCATTGCAAATTAGATATGGTATAGCAAACTCCAAACAAAGTAATGGCATCTCTGAGATTCTCCTGGTCATGAGAGAAGGTCTACACAATGAAAAGTAATTTGACGCAAATGGGCTCGATGAGCAGGAGCAACTCTTTGGTGACGCAAACCATTGTCACGTTACGCATGCGCAAAGTAGCGTTGTGACACACAGAAGTCTGCCGATCTGAGTGACCGCAGGAGGGAAGCGAGTTCACGTTTTGTTTATTTTAAAACTATCAGAAGTCTATACCCAAAATGTCGGGTTTCGACAGCAACCCATTCGTACAATCTGTGGACGTCAATCCGTTTCAGGTGAGCCAAACCATTTAAAAGTAGACGCAGGATGTCACCTAATATCTTGAACGTTTTGGAGGAGACCGTAAACAGATATGTTGAATCAAAACCTGTTTGATAGGTTGCTTTGTTCTTGCCTTCGCATTCCCTGGTACATTCCCTACATATCATATGCATTAAGGTTGTTGTATTATTTCATTTAGTCTTTGAAGTCTCATATTGATAGGCTATATATTAGGCTGTGTAGTATTCGATGCTAGACTTACCTGCACAGGTATCTACTAGGACCATGGACGTCAGGAATGGGCTCAACGTTGTGAACGATTTTAGCTGCGGCTGCCATATCGTGCGACTTGCGGCTTAAAATAGCTTTTGCCTTGGCTTGTTCTTAAAAAAAAAAACACCTTTATTTCCAGTCATGGCATAGAAATACTAGTTTTGCAGCAATTCTTCAGCCGAATCATGTTGAGTAGGTGAATCATGCCCTGATGCTCTTAAAAGGACGCGTCGATTGCTGAAGCGACCAGCGGGGGATTGGAAACACAAGAAGAATTCAACCCGTTTTCAGGAGATGGACTGGTAGGTTATGGTTATCATTTTCATGAAGCCTATTCTGAATAACTGGTTGGTTTGAGCCTATCGATTGCCTATTATTTTGCAAACATTCTCGTAATTTACAAGAGCTTTGTCAATTGAGATGCTTAATATTTTTTCTGCTTATTTACACATTATACAGGGGAACAGTAAAACCATTCCAATATCTGCTGCCTTATCCCAACCTGCTGTATTACAGGCCTCTGTGGAGACTAACCCAAAAGTGAGTATTCACGTAAAACAAGAAAGTCAGTCCTCGGCACAAAACAAGTGAAAAAAATGTATTTCATGATTCATAAAAATGATCAAGAGCACAGTTTCTTGCATCAAAACCGTGTGTGTATTTTTAAACAGCGTTAAGTTATTTTCACCCTATTGGTGGTATATGCTATGTATAGTTTAAAGCTCTGGATTCAGAATCTTCAGGAATTGTCAAACTGTATTTACACTAAGTGACCCATTGTTTGTCACATTCAGAAGAGAATTTTAGCTCATGATTTTGAGAAACAAAGCATACGCATATTAACAAGATGGGTTTCGTTGTAGTAGCAACCTGTTGGTCCATAATAGCTCTCTGAATGCTTGATCTCTCTCTTTCCTCCCGGACCCAGTCTGTGGCGGCCGCCGGAGCTGCTAGTCTGGCTAAACAGCAGGAGGAGCTCGAGAAGAAAGCCGCAGAGCTGCAACGAAAGGAGCTGGACTTCCAGAACCTGGCCGCAGGCCGAGGACTACCCTTGAGTGGTGAGACTGATTAGAGATGGATCTGGCTTCAAATGTCACATTGGGTTTAATTTAATTAAAATCTCTATATCTATTGCAATTGACTTATCTACAAGTTAATTGCAAAACCAATAACTATTAGAATGTAATCTAACTAGAATTGGGGGGGGGGGGCGGGGGGGACAGGAGAAGGCGTCCTGTTTTACATTGAAACCATGAAATTTGACTTATTTCTAAAAAGATTCAGTGTTGTTAATTGTCATATGCCTGTATGGATGGTTTCTGGCAGAGCGGGTTAACAACTGGCCACCTGTTCCAAGGATTTGCCCAATAAAGCCCTGCTTCTATCAGGACTTTGAGGAGGACATCCCAGAACAGTACCGCAAAATCTGCATACGAATGTACTACCTGTGGATCTGTACGTACTACACTTCACCCATAAAATTGTCTTCCTATCATGTAAGGTGATCATATTTAGTGCTCACATTTAGTGTTTATGTCTACCTTTGGTATATTGCATATTTTCAAATGTTTTAAACAATGTCCCCCTGAGGCTCGCTTCTCAGGTAAAAAAATATCACTGGTCTTTAGTTTTACCATGGATTTTTACAAATATTTGTTCCAATTATTTGTGTTGGTTGCTAAGAACAGTGGAATTATCTTGGATTTTGATGCATATGTAAGATAACTCCAAAAACATTTCATTGGGACTTGTATGTACCCTTACATATATATTATATAACTGTGATTTTCCGATGAAATGTTGCCTAGCCCTCTACCCATCTTCATCAAAACAAAACGAATATCCTAAAACTGAATTGAGCTTTGAATACCTTTCCAACAAACGATTATCCTGATATTTTAATTCTCGGGCTCAGCCCTAGAACTTGCTCTAAAGGGTATTTTGTTCCCTCTGTGTTTTTTAGTTCACTGCATCACTCTGTTCCTGAACATATGGGCCTGCCTAGCTTCCTTCATAACAGACAGCGGTAACGGTGTGGACTTTGGCCTTTCCATCCTCTGGTTCTTTCTCTTCAGCCCTGTCGCTTTCATCTGCTGGTACAGACCCGTATATAAAGCCTTCAGGTATGTCTTCTCTATTTGCACACTTGTTTCTTGCCTTTAAAGTTTTTGGAAGTTGTACACAAATACATATAAAACACATTTTATTTTTGTCCTGTGACTTTAAATGTTGTGTGTGGGTGTCCAGAAAGTAGTTTAGACAGCAGTAGAGCATTCAGATAAGTGGTATAGCATGTAGTAATGTCTATGATCGTTTATTATATTACTTATTATTCTTACTTGTTGCATTATTAGTATTATATATAGACTAATTGTAATCATACTTAATACAAAGTAATAATGTAATTGTAAATTGTACATTGGCACTTTTAAGAGCCGTTTCACAAGCTTGGTTTGTTTGGTTAGGCCGAATAAGAATGAAATTGATACAATTGATTTGTATCTAATTGAGTCGGGTTTCACATTTCAACAATATAAGCTCACCTAATACTTTTTTTTGCTGATGACCGTGTATAAACTCATTCAGTTTACTCCGAATGAGATTCAATTAGGGCTAGACATGGCCAAAAATGATCACCTTTTCTTTCTTTTTTATACATTGGTTAGTCAAAATCCCCCTACTATACTGATTTGCATTTGTATAGCTCACAGCATTTTCATTTACATGTAAAAGCCTCCCCTAGACCTAGGGACTGGAGGAGTTTTCAGGCTTGGAAAACTACCAGAAATTGAAGTGCCACATCAATTCCTGGAAGTTCCTGGTACTTTCCTGTGTTGCCTACAAATTCCTGCAAACAGTCGTGACGCCCAGAAGTCAATCAAGCATCTAGTGACATCTATAATGGTTACATGTAATTTTGTGAACCTGCTTTTCCACCCACTGCTGCTTGCTGTGTGTGCATGTACGTCCTCACACACTGACTTAGCCTATTGTAGTCTGCTTGAAACCATTGCATTATGACTCAGGGCGCTACACCGTCATTGATGCTTTTAAATGTATATCGGAAATGTATTCGAATAACATGTCAGTGTTATCGTGGCAGATATTAATTAGATGGATTTTAATTTAACATCCAGCCCTAGATTAAATACATTGTTACATAGATGTTTGTGTACTTTATTCCACACATATAATATCTGCTCTTAAGCCCAGAAGTCAAGCAAGCGTCTAGTGACTTTCTATGCCATTTTGTTAACAAAATGGAGTTTAATCCCTTGTCTGACAGTATGTAGGCTATATTTTTTTTATATTGTATCTGCCTACTGTCTGTTTTACCAAGATGTTTAGTTAATATAATGCATAACTGCATTGATGAAATATAAAGCTGGAAAGTAACAACAAAAGGAATGGGATAAAAATGTAACATAACAAAACATAGAACTGACCACAGGCTTGTTCGTATTCAGAAATGCCCAGGGAGGCATCCCATCATCCAGTAGGTTTTGGTTGAGTTCCTGCAATTGGGTCGGATTGCGTTCTTACTGCAAGTGAGACCAATCTAACCACACTAGAGTTCCATCCCCGAGTTGGTCTGACCCCAGTTGTTTTGGTCCTCCCCCGAGTTCAATTATTGCGTTCACAAGCGCAAACCAAACCATACCAGGGGGTTCAACCGTACCATGGTTAGATTAAGATGCAAAACTAAATTGTGTGCTAGTTAAAGCAGCTTCAGCGACCCATTGGCCCCTCTTTAACCTCCAAGCAAAACCTAATAACATGTATCTGTATCTTTTCTTCCTGTAGGTCGGACAGTTCCTTCAGCTTCTTTTTCTTCTTCTTTGTGTTTTTCTTCCAAGTGGCCGTGTACATCATCCAGACGGTGGGCATCCCAAACTGGGGTAACAGGTCAGTGGGAGACCACATGCACACCTTCTTCATGGGAAATCCATCATGCAAAATTCCTTGAATGATGGATTGCCACTGAAATGATTGCCACAATTCTTATATATTATATTTTGTATATAGTATAAGTCTAGGGTTAGGGTTTCTGGTGCCATAGTTTTTTAATGTTGATTTGAAGTTATTACACTGCTTCTAAAATAGACAGAAAAGTGAACAAGCACTGCGACATTTGAAGTACCTTCATTACACTCTACTCTCCCTCTGGATAGTTTAATTAATGTTCCCTGGAAAAAGTACAGTGAACTTTGACAAAGCAACACATTTCTATTGATGTAATGGGTTATTTTGGTGACAAATCAACAAGGAAGAAATGCGATACTATTGCAAGACGGATGATGGCTGTGAGCAGAAGAAACTGCTCTCTGATGGGTTCATTGAGATGATGGCAATAGCAAAAAACCAAAAAGAAACACGCTGGTCAGGTTTTTTAACGTGTAATGTGTGTTTTGCTCCGCAGGCAGCATTGGTGTGGGGTTTCTTTTTACACCGGTTTCTTGTCTTGGGACTATGTGTACACCTTATCTTGTCCTGTATCTCTCACTTCTACCTCTTTGTCATGGATCCCCGTGGCTCGAATTTGGTGCTGTGCTCTCATCTCAGCACTATGCCATAGGTTCTCCAGTCTTGCCCTATGCTTTTCATAAAAACCCTTCCCCTTCAGAGTGCCTTATCTCTTAATTTAAAGGAGATTTAGGTAAGATTCAAGAGTTGTAAAGAGCGAGAGAACTAAACAACCTAAACTAGTCCCCTCCCTTCGTACACTTCTCTGCCATTGAGAAGTGTTGCATTTCATGCACCTATGACTAACGTCCTCGTTGCTCATACAGGCGCAGTTGACTGCATGTTTACTGCAGGTGCAGTCAACTTGAAGTGGACATCCTCACAGTGCATTCCACTCACTTATAGCTGACGGATGCCAATGCCCTTTCTAACAAATTCCAATATAATAGCTTTTTCAAATCCTACCTACAGCACCTTGACTGCTTCAACACAACATTGGTACCGTGACAAATCAGGTGATGATGCTACTGACGTTGTTCTCCTGTTTTGATTACAGTGGATGGATCTCGTCTATATCCATGATTCGTGTCAGCGTGGCCGTGGCTGTAGTCATGATGGTGGTGGCCGGTTTCTTCACAGTAAACGCTATCTTGGCTGTCATCTTACTGAAGATGGTAAAGTATTATGGTGTTCTCTGTGTAGAACTTGGTTTCAGTGCAAATGTTTCGCTGTTTAAATTTGTAGCTCTGCGTAGATTGGGCACATGATTCTGTAAGGAATCAATGCATAGTAACACAATAACAGCGTGCAAATTGGTCCAAGCATTTTTTATTTAAGATGCATGGAGCAAGTCTGCAAAATGGAGATCTTGAGGGTTGATTCTAAACGATCAACCCATTCGTTTTTTAGACTACTTGTATCAAACCCAGTTCCATCTGTTTGGTGTGCAACTTTCTCCAGGTCCACTCCAAGTACCGTAACACAGGGGCCAGCTTCACCAAGGCACAGACAGAGTTCTCCCAGGAGGTCATGGCCAATCGGTCCGTCCAGTCGGCCACAGCCAGTGCTGCTACGGCTGCAGCCCAGGGCATGTTCCGGGGGAACTAGGGAAACCCTCGGGCACGTATTGGGGCACTGTTTTCGTAGGTTTCACACTAAAAGATGTGTATAGGATTTTATAAATGACTCTTAAATTTGTGATAATCAACGTCTTGTCCTATCATGTTAACACTGGAATAATCCTGATTAAATATTAATGAGCATATATTACCTCAGGGTAATGGCTCCCTTTTTAGATTTAAAAATGTCAACGTTGTTCTCAAGTCAAAGGCATAAAGTGGATAATTCTAAGGTAGATTGAAAATGTTAGCTCAGGGATAGCGATCATACACTGGCCTCTATCAGAGCAAGAAATTATACATATACAAATATTTGATCATGTAATACCACATAACATGGTTACAAAGAGCTTCTCCTGTGCATCAGCAATTGTCTTAGTATATGTACCTCATTAATAAGCATACAATTATTTATGTGTTATATTTGGTAGGCAGTTTATTCAATGAAGTCACTTGTCTTTTGGTAACCTAATGATCTAGCCTACCATCATGGCTTCTTTCTTTGACTTTCTTTGACCGATAGAATATGAGAGATCTGTAAGTATGATGGGCATTCTTCTTAGTCTTCAAAATGTCTCCTCATCTTCTTAATGGGGCATATTTAGCATGTCCAAGCTGCTCTTCCGGGGGGAGAGCAGCCCCCCCAGGAGTGTGTGTGTGTGTGTGTGTGTGTGTGTGTGTGTGTTCTAACATCAGATACAGAGTTGGTCCCCTGGTAGGGCACCTATAGCTTTCCAAGGTGGACCAGTTAAAATGTTAACTCATTCTTTAAAACTTTTCTGTGTATATGTGTATATATATGTATATATGTATTTATTCAGCCTTTTTAAATATATTGTTACTAAATTGTCTATCACAGTTTCTGGAAAATACAAAAAAGTGATATTTAGACTACAAGAATACATTTTGAATTATAACCACAGATAATGTGACTATTTTGAATGTAAAGCTGGTATGCCTGATTCCTCAAATGGTCCTTTCTGTCCAAAATTTTTAAATTGAGATTTAGTAAAAAAAAAAATTTAAAAAGATATATATATATATATATATATGTATTAGTTTTTGCACTATCCTGTCCAGTTACTGAAAATACATGAAGGGAGATTTAAGGTATAATAAAGATGTGACTAAACTGATACATAGTTAAAAAATATGGTTTTAATGTTCATTGGGAAATCTTCTACAGAATCTAATAGTCATTATGGGTAGGATGGGTTTTTGTTTGATAATGGGAAGTTTTAAAGATGAATTATTATGATTGTTGATTATTCGAAAAATGAGTCTTGAGGAAGGATAATTAATTATTATGGTTGTGATTCCAACTCTATAATTTGTCTGAGCAGTTTTAACGCTCTAAAGTGTGAGTGTAAACAGACAGTTTGAATGTTTTTCTGAGGGCTGTTGTGCTGACTTGTAAACTGCAATACTTTAACCTGACCACCATTTGGTGCATGCAAGCCTTTGGAGTTGAAGTGCAATTCGAAAAAAGTTTTCATTGTTTTAAATAATCATAGCACTTTTCGTGAATAACGCTGTGCAGAGATCTTCATAATAAAAGTGAAAGTGGAATTTTGTCTTATCAGTTGCTCAATACAGTTTTTTTGGCCAATGTTAATCGACGATGCTGCACCCTTGATTGCTTTTGCATCAACATGAGACACAATGATTTATTAGGTTGACACATAGATTAACATTGAACTGAAAAATAGTTTAACGTTCTTTCAATACAGAATGCAACTGACTTAAATTAAATCGTCCTACTTAATTGTAAATGAACCTTAAAGATTAGCTTCGTGCTATACAACAGTTGACTTTAGTCAAATTGGGTTGCCACTTTGTTTGAACGTTATTTCTCAAACAAATGATGAAACAGACCCATTTCAAATGTAATTTAAAAAAAAAGGTGTTTCGTATCTGCTTTTCCTATCCCTTGTTTAGCTTGGATGTTTGTTATAGGCTTCAAGATGGACCAGCCTGTGGCCAATCAGAGAAGAAGGGAACATCTCAAGACCCTCCTCCCACGGATGTCACCATGACAACCGCTTCTCGCGTATGGTCTCTGCAGTCAAGATGGCGGAGGAAGAGAAGGAATCGGCAGTAAGTGCTAAACTGACTTGTCTTGTAAACAATTAAAATTACTTTTAAATTCAGTTGTCGGTTGTTCCCATACAACGGGTTACTATTGTTAACATATGATATCTCATCTCAGCTCATACATTTTAGCAGTTGTTACCGCAATTCCTCTTAAATCGTGGCTAATGCAGCTAACTCACTTTGCACAGCCTATAATCTCCCAGTTGCTCGATTACCGTTTGAGGCCACTGGTCCATCTGTCAGTAGTAGTAAGCAACTCGCTATTCCCTTCACATGCTTTAATGTTCTATAACCAAAGTAACTAACGTTGCATCTATGATTGTGGGAAAGCTATTGAGCTACATGTATATTTTCAGACCCACTGTGAAAAATACACATGACACAAGCTTATTTAGATACCCATATAAGCGTTTAGTTAAAGAATCTGGTGTGTTGTTTTCCTTCTCCCCAACAATCCGACGGGAAACTTTTTGAATGAAATGGCAATATCATGAAAGTAAATCTTGAGGGCTAATGTCTATTTAGTAAACTTATTTACTTTTATGATTTTTTTTTTGTGGCAGCTCCCTATCGCTACAGAGCCCAAGAAACGACGCGCCCCTAAAGGTAGGACATATGTTTAAGCTTAAATATATTAATGTGTAGGCCTGTATCATAAAATGATGTGCTGCTGTCTTGTTTTTGTTCAGCTTTTTTGCATTGAATTCGTACTTGTTATGATCCGTTATCAACTCCACATCTTAAATTAAAGCAGCTCACAGAGTTATGGTTTATATGAATGTTTCATACAAACCAAACCCAATACAATAATGTTAAACATACATACTGAAAACGTTTCCTGCAGAGGGCGATATCGCCCTTTTTTCCACTTTACATAAGTATTGTATAGCCTTTGCGTCTATGTTTTGCATCCATATGTGTTACATCCACTTTACATAAGTATTGTATAGCCTAAGCAGGCCTTCATATTCATCACATGTTCAAAACATTTTTCTTTGAATCGGTTACTAATGCCAATTAATCATTTTGTTTGTTAGATTATCACATCATAATTATTTTTGTGTATGCGTTATATTTGTATACAATGTGGAACTTGGTTGACTGCACTACGTATGCCTTTTATTGGTACATTCTGTGTTTCCCATGAGTGTTTTATTTTGGGTTGCCTAACCTCCTCTGTTCCCCTCAAACGGTTGATGGTGGAGTTTACATTGAAGATTTTTTTTGCTATTCAAGTGTTCAACTATGTAGACTACACTTTATTAATAATGTGTTTGGTATTCAAACACATGCAAAATATATTCCTGATATTCTTTTGGAGCACTGTGATCTTTGAGTTGAGTAAAGATGAACCCCCTCATCGTTTCGTCTCCTACGTGCTAAGTCTTGCGGCAATACTTTTTGGAATCCAACATAATTTCATTTCATCACACGTTCCATGTGTCTTTTGATCTCAGCATGGCTCTCCTCTGCTCTCATCCTCTTTTAAACAGATGCTTAAAAGACCTCAGAAGGCAAATCTTTTTTATAACGTTAGCAAAATCGTACGCCACGATGAGCAGACTCCGCCATTTTTACGATGAAATAGTATTTCTGTCTACAGGGCTTTATGCAGCAGGCTCCATGCTGTGCTCCTCACCCTTTGTTTCCATCCGCTCTCCATTCACAATGGCAGGGATACATGTCACATAGACACACCCTTCCCAGAACCACCCTCATCCCACAAATCTGCCCAGCTTTAGTTTCTCTACGTGGACTTCGGAGTGCCAAGGGGCCACAGCTGAAACCAAGAGACAAGGATATTATTACTGCCTCAGCAGGAGGGAAAGCCGATTAAGTCACTGAAAATAGGGCCGCTCTACATCTTGATGTGGCAAAATAAAGTGTGGGGAATTTGCAGTTCCTCAGTCAGAGATGGCAGGCGACTTATATGAAGCAGATGCATAAATCATTAGGCCCAATTTGTTGTTTTAGAAGCAAAAGAACCCTGGCATGAGCGCTAAAGGCTAACTGTATAATTTTACACCAGAATGTCATTAACAATGTTTTCCAGAGTGAGCAGGAAATTCAAAGCCCACGTTGTGACTTCACACACAAATCCTTTTTTTTCTTTTGGCCTTCGGAAAAGTAGAAGGCGGAAGATAACAGGATTACCAGGATCAAACCAGAATTCCAATCGCTGCCTTACAGGATATCATATCGTACTGTCATACGAATGGCTTTGACCACTCTGGTTCTACCTCAGATTCTTAAACCTAAAGCTTTGTATTGAATTGATCCTCATTCCACCCCAGCTTGCTTTCTTATGTCTGTCTATATGCATTATGTTTGTAGACGCAAACCCCTTGTTGGCTGGAGACATTGTTGCCTAGGTAACACGAATATGTTAACATGCATGAGCAATAAGAGACCTCAATGTTGAACAGAAACTGAAAAAGCTTACCATCAAGCTGAGGAGTACCTGAATAATCTGTTTTGCTGTCAAATAAAAAATGTGCTATAACCTCCAAGGTCAAAATTATTTTAGAGAAAATAAAAATATATACAATTGTTTTCGGAGGAGTAGATTCAAGGTTTAACACAAAACAATCCAATTCCTCAGCTCCAGAGCTTCCTATCTTGGAGAGAAGGAACTGGCTCATTCACCTACACTATATCCGCAAAGACTATGAGACCTGTAAGGTGAGCAGCTTCTCTCCTCCCCCTCCATCTTGTTCCTGTCACTTGCTGAGGTAGACGGTTAGTTTGGGCCAGGTTGACCCCTTCATGCAACCATTTGACAACCCTTTTATTTTTAAGAGACCAGGCTTTCTCCCACCTGAGAGGTCTTTAGTTCAAGCCCCTTGTTTTTTCCATGCCTGTCCGTGGGTTGTTTAAGATACTCAACCCCTTACGGCACTCTGGGTAGCCATGCAGATTGCTGACCCTGGCAAACAGACTTTCGCTCAAAAGTAAACTTCTAGAAATAGCCACAAAATCTGAGACGCTGGCCAAACAGCAAATACTTCTCCTACCCCTCGTCAATAATAAGCCCCCTTGTCTAGATCCATGGTTTGTTGGAACCGACTTAAACTGGATAGAGAACAGTGCTTACAGCACAATGCAATGCATATTTGATACTTTAACGGAAAGCTCTCACTTTACACAGAGCTTTCAAGTGATTTTAAAAGTATCACATTTACATCTTGTTAAACCTAGGGCCATTTCTTTCAGAAGCCATTGTCATATTTGTTGAAATTCACTTTTAACATCCTGACAGCAATCAATAAATGAAATGCTCATTATCTGTGGCTGCCACAGGCCTGTAATAAACCTGTCAGATTATTTATTTTTGTTGCACTCATTGTGCATGAACAGAGTCTTCTACAAGGCTAGACCGACCAATTGCTTAAGCTATCAAGCTAGACATGTGTTTTGGTGGGGTGTCTTAGAGGGAGGCCTGAAGGGTGGGGTTGGTTTTTTTCAGCTGGATACTTTCGTAATCGGGCTTGCCCTGGCTGGCTTCTCAAAATGTTGTTCCCTAGGTTTAGGCTTTTTAACTTTACAGATATTTATGGGATGGTCTGAAAGAAGCTCCTACACTATTATTCATCATTAAAATACGTTGCCAGCCTATAAATGTATGCCATCCTTTGTTAGAATGGTTATTCTAATGGATTGACTTAAAAGCCCCAAATAGAAGAAGTCCAGTATTTATGGTTTGATTTCTTTGTTCTTTAACTTTTATCTCAATTCTGTTGTGGACCCAGGCCATCATCAAAGACCAGCTGCAGGAAACCAATGCGATGTGTGAATATGCCATATATGTGCAAGGTAGGACAAGATTTTCCAATCAACACTCCTCTATACAGACTAGGCATGCACCAGGCAAATGGAAGAGATGAAAAAGATTCATGTGCAATTTAGCTCCCTCACACACGTTCCTCTAAAATATGCATTGTTGACCGCCCGTGGTTCTTCTGTTTAGTTTTAATGAATCGGATTAGCGCCCTTTCAATTCACAAAGGAAAAAGAAATGTTCCTTTTCTTTCCCTAAGCGTTAATCCTACGGCTGGAGGGGAAGATCCAGCAGTCCCTTGAGCTGTTTCAGAGCTGTGCCATCCTCAGTCCAACCAATGCGGACAACCTCAAACAAGTGGCCAGATCCCTGTGAGTCCCCTTGCCCAGCATGGTTTCTCCATGCTAACCCCGCCCGTCGTCTTCATCATCTAGCAACTATAGACACTGGGGGGGGGGTTGTAGTTGTATACAAACAGAATGTCAATAAACAAGGCTTTATTTTTTTGCCACTGACCATTTAAGAATTAAAGGTCAATTTGACAACACGCTGCTTTTTTGAGAGTGTTGTGAATGAGTGCGTCACGCCTATGAATTTATATACGGTCTGTTGTTTGTTTTCTTCCACTAGCTTTCTGCTTGGGAAGCACAAAGCGGCCATCGAGGTCTATCATGAGGCTGCCAGGCTCAATGAGAAAGATTGGGTAAGGAACCATAGTTCTATTCATTAGTTGGTATTATGTGTTATGGGGGAGGGGATGAAGGGCTATTTTCAATTGTAAAATTACAAAAGGAGTGTATTTAAATAAAACTAAAAAGTGACATACTAATGGTGTTCATATTAACTACGGTATTAATTTATACATTATGAGGGTAAGGGTTAACCCTAACCCTAACCACTATGCTAGTACTATTTAATTACGCTTATTACGGCATTAGCTAATGTCAATGAATGTACCCTTATTGTTAAATGTTATCGAAAGGATGGTGAGAAGTTATTCTGATTTCTTCTTCCAACTTCTTGCCAACATAGCTACTTCACTAACCTTGTTGTGGATTCTAAATCATATCAAGGTTATTGTTTAGCAGATGGTGACTGTATCTTCAGCCAGCAGCACTATCTTGCTTTGCCCAGAATCCTATATTTAATGTTGATTTGAAACATAATCTGATAAAATTGAAGTTTTAGTTAGTATGGTAATGGAAAACTCCATTCCCCCACAGTGGAGTTGCAACTTTATGCGTACTATTATCTAGAAAGTTATGATCTGTTTTGCATACTAAAGAAATCGTCCCCAACTCAGAGAGACTTGCTCAAACAGCAATGATTTTTTTATATCCAGCTGTAATACTGTCAGTGCTAGCCATCTCCCCATGAATGATTTGGCATTTCTCTTCCCACCAGGAGATCAGCCATAATCTGGGTGTGTGCTACTCCTTCATAAAGGATTTCAAACATGTGAGTATACCAACCTTTGCCACCCACTGTTCTTGTGAAGGTCCTTCCCTTTAGGATGGCCAGAGCTTTTACTCCTCTCTCTTTCTCTCTCTCAGGCTCAGGAGCATCTGAACGCAGCCCTGCAGTTGAGCAAGCATGACAGGACTTTCCTGACGCTGGGGAAGGTGCATTTGCTGGCTGGGGAGGTGGACAAAGCCGTTGAGCTGTACCAAAGCGCAGTGGAGTGAGTACAGCTTTGCGGCAACATATGCCAGATGTTAAGTGGTGGTGTTCGGCCTCAGAGTATTAAATTGAACAGGCCTTTTTAAAAAAGGGCACGTTACCAGTCCCTTGGAGAAAAAATTGCCTGCTTTCCAACTCTCCATTTGGAAGGGTTAAAACTCTGCTCTTAACATCATCATTCTTGGAGCAACCTCTGAATGCATTTGCTTGATGTATGTTTGAATAGTAAAGCCAGCCAGTCTTGAGGCAAAAGGCGGAAAGCAACATTTCAAAGCAATGTCAAAGCCCGTTTAATGATCCCAATTATCACCGTTGCTCCAATTAATTTGAGAAAAGATACGCTCGTCACCAAAAAAACACTTCAAATCCGTTTCCAATACAGTTTTTTCACCCCTCGAGGTTCATTCCAATATTCAGTTCCTCCCTAAATGCATCAGACTCTACGTTGGAGTCCTCTTTCGGTTCACTCAAAAGTTTGCATTGCCTCCTAAAGTTTTTTTTTTTCTTGTGTTGATTATTGTAATCAGCGAGCAAAGATGTAAATAAGAAAATCACTGTGCCAAGATTCTGCAACGAGACTCATTATGACTATCTCCTGTAGGGGGTAAATTAATTAATCAAATGCCCCTACACGTGCAGTAATTCTAATGAAGGACACCACTGTGCACCCCCTCAGAACTCCCCGGGAGCCCTCTTATTCACTACACTGTGGAAATCCACCCCCCACAGGTCATAATTAATACTATGCAATATGCACTGCTGAATCAAGCCCCAGATTGAGTAAGCAGCAAAAGATTGGGCCCCTCTTCTGCCTGTGTTAACTTGATACTTAGCACAGGTACTTAGTGTAATTGCATACACCGATCCAAAGTGATTCTTTCCACTTCTGATGTATTAATGCCGTCAATGCAGGTTCTCCCCAGAAAACACAGACTTGCTGACGACGCTTGGCCTGCTGTATCTTCAGGTGGGAAAAGCTGTAAATTGATGTAGAAAATTAATTATTTCATTGGCCAACAGACAATGTAGGTAGATGCTGGACTTTTTGAGAGGCAGGATTGCCTCATCAAAAGTTGTTGGCAATGCATGATTTATTTTAATTATATTTACAGTCTCTTTATTTTCTCCTCAGCTTGGAAAATACCAAAAAGCTTTTGAACACCTTGGAAATGCTTTGACCTACGATCCAAACAACTATACAGTATGCTCTTCATTACATTGATATAGCCCCTTTTGTTGTTGCCATTCATTGCATTCTGACTCCAGTTTCAAGCCTATTGGGTGAAATGTGTCTACAATCAAGTGGTTTTCCCAAAGGGAGGTTCCTCCTTCTAAACACTGTTCCTTCCTAGGCCATCCTTGCTGCAGGTAGCATGATGCAGACTCACGGAGACTTTGATGTGGCCATGAACAAGTACCGTGTGGCTGCCTGTGCCGTGCCCGAGAGCCCCCCCCTCTGGAACAACATTGGCATGTGCTTCTTCGGCAAGAAGAAATACGTGGCTGTGAGTGTTTTTTCTTTTCCTGTTGTACATGCACCCTGTATCTTTGAAGCAGAGCTATGACTATCACTGGTTGTTTAGTCAGCAGAGCGTGTCAGGGTAGCCACAGGCCTGATAGAGTTCAGGCGTGGTGCCTGAATTCAGGCTTGAGCTCGGCCATGTATGTTGTCAAGAAAAGTGAAAATTGGTGAGCGGTGCCTTTTAAAATGTCTACTCAACAAGTCAACCTACCCGACCTTTTGATTGACATGTCTGCCACCAACTAGGCGTAGTCTATATAAGGAAGTCTTTTACCTTTGTATGTTTGCACTGAGGATGGTCTGAATAGGACTGAAAACGTTTTGCACGCACTTTGGGTAGCATTTTACACTTTTATGCAATAAAAACTTATTGTTGCATCGGCTACATGGTGTGCGAGTTGCGCTCCTTTTATTGTTGTCAAGAAAGGCAATCTCTCTATGGTGTCTTCGAATGTATTTGATAATTTCAGGCAAAGATAATTTCACTTCCTATCAGCCCTGTAGCCAACATTCAATGAAAGTATTTCAATGATGTTCGTGGCCTCTGGAGTTGTGTGCAATTTCAAATTTGTAATTTCACAAATATATCAAACCAGTCATGGAGAAATGTGTGAATAATTATTGCCGCATTCAAGAGGAAATGATGGTAAGGGTAAAGGTGCTTAAATCCGACGCTGACTGACAACAAATCTGTTCTTTACCCCCTAATAATATAATTACAAATATTTCAATTTTTTCGCAAATATATAACTTTAAACAATTTGCTTATTTGAAGCATTTTAGGTATTCATGATATTTAGGTTTTATCTTCATGTTTGAATGCACTTATTGTAAGTCGCTTTGGTTAGCTAGTTTTTGGTCAATATCTTCCCTTCGTTATTTTATCTTCAAATGGTCGTAACATGACAAGTTTGTTTTGATGCAATGTCAATGAAAGACCTTAATAATATTTAACTCTTTCAATTGGATGGAATAAAATATAGTCTGATTGTTACGACCCCATTTAGTATCCAGGGGGGATCAGGGGAGTAACAAAGAATATTTTGTTTCCGGGGTACAAGGAGGAGGCTCAAACAGAGGTAAAGGTTAGCCAAAAGGTTTTTTGACATGTCAAAGAACTAAGAACCACTTTCCCAAAAAGGGTAAGCACAAAACAAAACACTACTAATACTAGCTAACAGTAGTAGCTTACTACCAGCTGCACGAGATCACATCCACAACGGCACTCCGTTCGCTAGCTCCCACACAAGCAATCGTCGACTGCCTAATTCATTCAATATCCTGATTGCTAGGGTTGCAATCAGGGGGGGGGGGGGGAAGGGCGTCCATCTGGGAAGAGAACACAGGGATCACAAACACAAACAAACTACGTCCATAACACTGATGTTATAGCCTTCGTAATAGTTTAATGACATGTTGCCTATTCTGTACTAGAATTGAACACCATTAAATAAAAAGTGACCTGTTTCATCTATTTAATCATCTAGGCGCAAATAAAATGGGGTGATTTTTATAGCCAAGGATTTGTGAAAACTAATATAGAATACTATTGTATTAACGGGCTAGCACACAGCTGGGTACAATGTTTTGTTTATTTAGTTTATTTAATCAGATCAGATATTATTACCCGCCTTCACAGTTGTTAGAAATGCTTCACTCGGTGCTCCTAGTTGCCAAATCCAAAATGGCCACTGTGGGGGCCAGAGCATTCAGTGCCATGTACCCTAATCTCTGGAATTATCTCCCCCAACATTTTTGCAATTCCATCTTCAGAGCCTGGTTAAAAACTAATTTATTACTAAACACTACTATACTACCTGAACAATACTTAGACCTCACCATCCGTTTCACTTATATATGTATGCACGTTTGTTTGTGTGCTTGTATGTTCATTTATTTTTGTCTGTTATTTACCCTTTCTTTGTAAAAATCGATTATTATGATTATGAAAGTCATATTAAATGGTTCATTCTAACCACAGGCCATCAGCTGCTTGAAGAGAGCCCACTACCTGTCACCGTTTGACTGGAAGGTTCTGTACAACCTGGGCCTGGTGCACCTCACCATGCAGCAGTATGCATCTGCATTCCACTTCCTCAGCGCGGCCGCCAACCTCAACCCACGCTTTGGGGAGCTCTACATGCTGCTGGCAGGTGGGCTAAGAGAGGGTTATGAATTGGAGTGCTTTATCTTAATCATATAACGGAAAAGGATATCCTTTCTCTACTGGGAGTCCCTCCCGCTCTTTCCCCTCTCCCCGCTAAACAGCTGTCACATTAATGTTTGTTGGTTCAATTAACATACATAGGCTATGAATCTGAATACATTTTTAGGTAGTGGCCATCCCCAAAATGCACCAGAATACAGGAAATCACATCTACCAATTTTAAATATTTCTGAGGGAGGACCCCCAGACCAGTCCATGACTACACCCCACCCACAAATGTTATCACCAGCCGCTAATGATACAGACATATATATATACACATATTATTATTTATTTTTTATAATTTTGTAACTTCTCTCAAATCCGATTAGTTGAAGTGTGCACATGATGATGAAAAATTGTGGCCCTCTTTATCATGAAAGTTGCCCATCCCTGATCTAGAGATACTAGTGAATAATTATTGAATAATTTACTTAACATCCAAATGTAATGAATATAACTCTTAATGTAACCTCCACAGCTTTTCTGTTGGAATGTAGGGTGGCTTAACATAACCAATAGTATAATGGTGTGGTTCCCTTCCACACCGTATAAGCCTGCAACAGGTACGCCTGGTTAAGTGTTTCTAATTGGAATGGTCCAATTAAAGCTCCCTCTCTCCTCTCTTAAAGCAATTCAAAACCTCCCACTCTCCTCCCTCCCTTCCTACGTTTCTCCCCCATTGAGAAGTGTTGGATTTCATGTAGTTGTTTAAAAGGGCCTCATTACTATTTTATTTATTTCAGTGTTATATGGTTGATTCTAAACGTTCAATTGCAGCAAACTAGCAATAGTCATCAAAAGTTGTTGTCCTTAAAACGACTATGGTATGATGGCAAACCCTTTCTGACTGTTCCTTTCTAAGTGTGTCCATTTAGTTGAATGCCGTGCTGTAATACTTGTGTGCATTGGGTAACCTCTCCCCAGTTGCCCTTACAAATCTGGATGACGTAGAGAACGCCAGCAGGTCCTACCAACAAGCAGTGTCTCTCGACAGGTGAGCAACCGCACAGTTAGAACTCCATTAGAGCGGTTAACAATGACCTCAGATATGTCTGGGATATATGTTTAGAATCCTTAGGCTGTGAACTTACTTGAAGACAGGAGCATGTCAGAATTGCCAGTGTTGCCAATGTTTCCCCCGACAGATCGTATCCTCCAACTTGAAACTGCGCTCAAAGTTCCAACAATCTTTGACCATGGTGTACCGTGTCCCATCAGATCAGAGCTTTGGTTGACACATTTTTTAACCGACATAATCTAAACAAAAACGACTATCTCAAATTCTTTAACTCAAATACAAGTTTAATGATTTCAAAGCGCTGAACTCCTGTAGGCATTGGCTATTTTCTAAAAGCCCAACCTGGGCTTTTAGGCAAGCACTCATCATGTGCTGACCGCGTTAGATGTCTCTGTTTGATGTTCTGTGTGGTCCTACCTCAGGTCCAACCCCTTGGTCAACCTGAACTTTGCCGTGCTGCTCTACAACCAGGGAGACAAGAAGGGAGCCCTGCTGCAGTACCAGGAGATGGAGAGGAAGGCTAGCGGGCTCCGGGAGGGCAGCAGCAGTGTGGAGTTTGATCCTGAGGTGCGTAGAGACCAGCCTCACTCTCTTTACGTTGTGTTCTTTTGTAGGTCTCGATGTTTCACTGGGGCATCTAGAGGGGTCGCTCATTCCAGCCCTCAGCTTTCCCTGGCCACAAAGATAGATCCTTCAGCAAGAGGCATAATCCTTCCAATCCACTTTTTTTTTTTTTGTTGTTTTACCTATTGTAAAGTGCTTATTTTAATATGGATTGCATTTTATATTCCATAACAAACTCCTAAACTGTCCTCCGAATAGCAGATAAAACAGCGCTCTTACTCTGCCACTCTCTTTGTCCCATTCTCCGCTGTGGGCGCCACTGACAGCTGGTGGACATGGCTCAGAAGATGGGGGCCGCCCTGCAGGTGGCAGAGAGCCCGGTGTGGACGCGACCGCCCGCAGACACCAAGTCCAAACCCCGTTCAGCAGCCGCCACCAAGAACCCCACCGCCCCCCTTGGCACCAACCAGGCCCTGGGCCAGGCCATGTCCTCGGCCGCCAGCTACAACAAAAAGATCCAGCTCTCAGCAGGTGGGTCCACTGCCAGGGGGGGAGGCGTTGGGGGAACAGTCATTAGGACTGTGCCGCTAGCTCCTGTGCAAAGCCGTTGCTGCCTGTTTGTTTCGATGCAGGTTCATCTGCTGTGTTTTAATCTGGTGCACCCCACTTGGTTTTTGAAAGGAGACATTTTTCATGGCCTTGTTGATTATTTGTATATCTGCTTTTAGCATTTATTGCATTTATACTGCTGTGTTCTCACTTGGTCAAGAGAAAAGAACTGTCACTACAGCCCTCTCACTGAGATGTCAGACGAGGCCAAAAATATTCTATTGTGCAGTTATTAGCAGGCCCTCTGTACTCAGCACACTGTAAAGCAGGTGGTGAGAGTTCCACTTCACTGGAGCGTAGCCTCTTGAACTGCCCTCCCTTTCTGGCGCCGTCAACAATGGCAGCAGCATAAAGGAACTATGAAAGCGATATCTACTAGTTGACTATATTAAGCCACTGCTCGGTTCAGCCACTTTACACAGCCGGTTCTAAGATGTAACCCTTGCTGTAGAAACATAACGCCATGTTGTTGTGTTACTGGATAAACATTGCTTATGTCATAGGCTCTGGTTTATTAAAAATAATCTTTGTGTTTAATGAGCTATTATAACATACTTTTTATTTTATTTTATTTTTTACATATTGCGGACTGGACAAATTATGGCTTAATGTAACTCGCATTTAATGATATAAGTAAGGTTATGGGTAAGGACATGGGCCAAGGACAAGTGTTACAGCAGGGATACTCCCAGCTGACGTCAGCATCATGAAAATCTGCAGTTTGAAATAACAACATGAAAGAAATGTCTGAAGTGGAGATAGACGCCAAAAAATGGATCCAATAAATCGATGCCTTTATCATTCCAAACGAATGGCCTCATGAGCCTGACGGTGTTGTGTGATTGTAGGAGCCAGCAGGGGTCCATCGATGCCTCTTGAGCCTGAGCCTTACACAGAGAACGCCCCCAGCACACCCAGCGACCCCCCTGGCCCTCCTGAACTCCAGGAGACCCCTGAGGCCCCCAAACCCCAGACCTCCAAGAGTAAAGCCAAGATGGTGGAGGGGGATTAATCCTGCGCCTGCCAAAACCTTGCCTCCCTCTCGGCAGCTCATGCCCTTTCCTTCAAGCTCCCGCAAAGCCCAGAAGCAGCTCATCCATTTTAGTTTGCATGTCGTTTTTTTGTTTTCTTTTGAGCACATAATATATTTTATGGATGAATTCTGTGATTGTTTTAAGGCATCTTTATATCAAGCCTTACTATTATGATTTCAGTAAAAATAAATCTATGAGCGGCTGATCACAAAAACCCATTCAAAGATGTTTCTTAGGAATTTCAGCTCCATTCACATAGAAGGTCAGGATGTGATTAGACTTCAAGTGAAGATTATACTTTGCCCATTTCAGTATTTGCGAAATAGGGTTTGATATGACAATCACTGGTTGACACTATGACCAGTCTTTTATTTATTTACAACCCACCATGGGTTTATTTTAATATTGTCATCTTTTTGTGAACTGTGTAAATAATTGTAAAGGCCAAGTTCATGCTCATATATATGAATAATTGTTATCTAAACATAGTTATAATTTATTGCAATAAATAGTTGTAAAAAATACAACGTTCCATTTTTTCCTAATCAAGAGAGTGTCCAAGAGGAGGCAGTGTTGATTCAGAATAGTCTGTTAATTAATAATACCTGTATCGGTCATTGTAAAAATGTAATGGCCTGTTTCATTTAGTTTTCTTTTCTTTGGGCTGCTTCTTGCTCAATTCTGACCAATCAAACCAAATGATTGGTTTGGTCAATCCATCTTGCACATCATCTGATTTGCGCGCCAGCGTAATTATCTCTGGCGAAGAAATGTGAAGGATGGTGGCTTATCGTTTATTTTGATTGTTTAAATTCAACATCTTTCAATTAATAAGGATATTATGGTTTTGCAGGAAATGGGGGTAAAAAATAAGTATGCTTTCGATGTTAATGATTTAACAGTATGCAAAATATGGGAAAATCTGGGAACGGTGCTGCATGGTTTGCAAAAATGTCAGTCAAGAATCTTGGATACTACATTAGCCTTGGCGTAGTTGAAATGCTTGAGGTTGAGTTGTAGGCTACTCCTCTTAGGATGGGATGTTGAGACTCAAAGATTGGACCTGGGCCTTTGATTAACTCATTGCAGCCACACATGAAACATAGCAAGAATGGATTCACCATTTTAGTTTAACCATGGGATCTCATGGTTTCCTTTCAGATGTCTCACTGGACATTAACATTGTTTAGGCTCAATGTTACCAATGATCTGCCCACCTGAATGTTCAACACAGTTATCATATGGGATAAGAACTAGCTACTCTCTGTTTCTCTCAGGGCTCTATAGCAAGAATAAAATGAAAGTCCCAGACGACTGTCACCATGGACTTCTTGATTTGCTGATATGTTACAAATATGTATTGGTATAGAAACAATGCATCTAACATGCTAACTAACTAGACATGGAAATTAATGCCTGGCATTGTGCAATGCCCCTGTGATATATATATAAATATATATATATATGTATGTGTATGTATGTATGTATATATGTGCATATATATATATATATATATATATATATATATATATATATATATATATATATATATATAAGGTTCCTGGGGACAGAGGGGACAGAATCAGACTGATGCTTGGGCAATACCCGGTTTTAATAATGATAAAGAGTAACAGAGTGAAACAAATAGTGGCTCACACCCCCTGGACAGGGGTCTGATTGTGAGCAGGTGCCCGCAATCAGACCCAATCAACCCAGCAGATCCATAGTGCTCCAAACATGACTCCCCAGCCCCACCTGCAGGCCAAACGGCATCCCCCCACATACCTCCACCGCCCAACACAGGCCAGGGACACATCCGGCCGCCAGCTTACTCCCCCCTCCACGACCTGAAAGTTGAAGGGCTGCAGCGCGAGGTACCATCGGGTGATCCTCGCATTGACACCCTTCATGCGGTGGAGCCACTGGAGGGCGGCGTGGTCGGAATAGAGGGTGAACGCACGACCCAGCAGGTAGTAGCGGAGACGTCGACCACTGGACTGTATCTTGGGCACTCTTACGAGTGAAGTCAGTCAAGTGGCTGGCTAGCTCCGAGAAGCGTGGCACAAACTGCCAGTAGTACCCAACCAGCCCCAGGAACCGTCTCACCTCCTTCTTGGTCCTGGGCCAAGGGGAAGCGGCGACCGCAGCGCTCTTACTGACCTGCGGCCGGACCTCCCCCCCCTAGTTGGTGCCCCAGATACTGGATATCCCTCCGCCCGATGCACTTCTTCAGGTTGGCCGTGATCCCCTCCCGCCTCAGCGACTGAAGCACGGACGTCATCCGCTGCATATGCTGCGCCCAAGTGTCACTGTAAATTACAATGTCATCAAGGTAGGTTGCAGCATACGCAGCGTGGGGCCGCAGTACATGGTCCATCAGCCTCTGAAACGTGGCCGGGCCGCCGAACAACCCTAAAGGAAGCACCTTTAATTGGTATAAACCGAGCGACGTGGAGAACGCTGTTTTCTCCCGGGATACTTGAGACAACGGATTATGCCAGTATCCCTTCGTGCAGTCTAGCGTCGATCCAGGGCATCGAACTCAGAAACTGCGTTCACCCTATGGTAATCCACACAGAACCGGACAGACCCATCCGGCTTTCCCACAAGCGCGATGGGGCTGCACCAGTCACTGTGGGCCTCCTCTACCATGCCCAACTCTGGCATTGCTGCCAATTCGCGCTGCACAACGTCCTGTTGATGGACGGGCAGCCTATAGCGGTGTGTCCGCACCAGTAACCCGGGTTGAGTCTTGATGGCATGAGTAATAAACGGGGTGCAACCAGGCAGGCAGGAAAACACATCGGCGAACTGGAGTTGCAACCCTGCAACGTTCGCCGCCTGGCTCGCAGAGAGATGGTCGCTTAAACTGACCGGAGGGTCGGGACCTGGAATAGGGACCTCAGGCCCGAACTCATCTCTCTCGTATAGCGCCATCACCAGAGCGACCGGGACCACATCATTCCAACTCTTAAGGAGGTTGATATCTGTTTGCTCTCGCCCCTGTCCGACCGCACTACCTCATAATCCACATCCCCAACTCTTCGTGTGACCACAACAGGCCCTTGCCACTTAGTAATTTGCGAGTAATTTGGTGCTAGAGGTGGGCAACAATACAAGGGCCTTGTCCCCCGGTGAGAGATTGCGTAGTCTTGTCCCTCTGTCGTACAGGAGTCTCTGATTTTCCTGGACTCGCTGCAAATGCTCATGTGACAATACCCCTACTGAGTGAAGCCTTGCACGCAATCCATGGCGTACTGTACTTCATTTTTTCTGTCACTGGACCCCTTCACCCAGTTTCTCTAATGAGGTCCAGGACTCCTCTGGGCTTGCGCCCATATAGCAACTCAAATGGGGAAAACCCTGTGGAAGCCTGGGGCATTTCCCGAACTGCAAACAACAGAGGGTCTAGCCATTTAATGCCAATTTCTAGCATCCTTGTGTACGAATTTATGGATCATTAACTTCAAGGTCCGGTTGAAACTCCCCCACAAGCCGTCTGTGGCTGGGTGATAGACGCTCATGCGGATGGCCTTGATGTTCAACAACCCGTAAAATTCCCTAAGCTTACGTGACACGAAAATGGTGCCGTGGTCAGTGAGAATCTCTTTCAGGATTCACACCAGCAATATGACATGAAACAATTCCTGCGCAATCACGGAGATGTTGCGCAAAGGAATTGCTTCCGGGTATCGGGTTGCGTAGTCGATCAGGACCACCACAAATCAATGCCCCTGTGCAGAATGTTCTAATGGCCCGATAATATCCATGTCAATGCTGACAAAGGGGGCTTCTACCAGGGGGAGGGGCCACAAGGGAGCCCTGGGGACGGCCGGGGGACATGTGCACCTCCGCCACATTCCCCGGCCAATAGAACCAAGCCATTATCCCGCGATTAAACATTAAGGGCCCTATTTTGCACCCAGCGCAATTTACTTTCTACACCGACGCATGTATTGTTGCTAGTTTGCACCTGGCGCAAAGCTGATTTTACCCCTCAGCAAACTCGCGCCACTAAACTTGCGCCCTGAGAGGCGTGTCGGTGAAAAGCAGAGGCGTGTTAAGGCACAAGTGATGCATGGTACTATCTTACAGATCGATAAAGTAGTTGCGCAACTGACCGGTAAATACCTGATCTAAGTGCACTAGTGGATAGCGCAGTTGGTGTTGCTATTTTGACGTACCATGGCAGGGCGGAACTGCAGCATAGGCTTACACACCAGTAGGCCATACACAGCACAAACATGCAAACGATCAGCCTGATTGAAATATTATGATGATGATGTGGATTGTTGAAAAAAAAGAAATTCTATAGTGGCTGCATGAATGATCAATGTAGTAGGCTATGCCATGCATTAAAATAATAATAATAATAATAACAATAATAAACTCGAGGAAAGTAGGCTATATCCCACCCTTCCAAAACAAAAAAACTTGTTTTAGGGTAAATTATACCGTTGGTTAAATTATTTGGGAAAGAACAGCTGATACAGCGGTAAGAAGTTGTACTTTTAAAACAATGCATCTGCAAACACCGTACAGCAAACACATATTTTGCACATATAAACACAAGCGCGTATTTTTTAGGATTGATGAGTATTTGATCATGCGAAAATATAGTTTTACCGTGAGTGAGTGTTTAAAAGAATGAATGAATGCGGGTGACACCATCTAACACACGCAAACTAAACACGTAATGCAGTATGCATTCCATGGCAATGTATATTAACGGGGGGACACATGCATATTATGAACACAAGTCGATAACGATAATGTATACAATACTGGTAAGAAACAATGTTTGTTATGTTTGCCGCATATGATTAAATAGACCCACAGTTACGGCCTCAGGACTGAATATCATATGTGTGTTAAGTTTTCTTTGCCGAAATTTACAAAGCGACTCAGTGTTTCTGAAGTTGTAGAAGAAAACACTTCTCCATGTGTGAATAAGGCCATATTATTTGGCCATAAACTGAGCCATTTGAAGTTTAAAATTCAGGTGGTCATGCATCTGTCTCATCGGAGACTGCAAACGCGCTGTCAAAAAATCAACTCGTCAGGTTCAAATGCGCTCATGACTCTTAAAGGGGATTGGAGATGGCACTCTCATTGGTTTATTGCAAGTTACGCCCAAAACACACCTACGGGTATTCAGACCAACCCATTTTAGATTTGCGTCGGGCGCAAGAGTAATTTATCCGCCGGTATAATAGCAACAGCGCCAGAGATCCGCCCACAAAGCTACTTCCGTTTCTCGCTTCTCACTTGCGTTTCAGACCATTAAAATAAGTGTTTAATCGTACCCCAAATTGCCCTCCATGAGGTTATAATGCGCCGCCTGGGAAATCCTTTCCCGGTGGCTCCTGGGCACCAGCAATTGGGTGACGTCCTCCTCATTGAGTGTCACGATACACACAATAAAGCCTCTCCCTAACCATCACAAAGTGTGGGTAAGCGAGCACTGTATGGCTGTTCCCAGGTACCATCAATTGGATTTCCCCGAATCCAAGATGTTGAAGGCCAGTATCCCTTCTTTAGCCGGGAGTAAAAAGGGATTTTACCGGGATTGCAATATTTTTGATAAAAACAATGGATGTTCATCATTTTTAGAGCACCCACAAATGGATCGTTTTACTGCCTTCATGGGAGCTCAGCCAGCAACTTATGTGTCTAGTTTGCTTAGAAACAATAACAGTCATTAAAGTCATTTCAACTTAATCGCCACTACAACTATTAGAACTGCACTGAATATAGTGCTAGTTGTTGCACCCACTCCAGCAAGAAATGCTGGAGTTTCATCCGCCTTGGAGCTGCACAGAAACCCCCAACCCATAGCCGACACTCTGTGAACCCCAATCAAGTCGCGACTCACCTACTGTCTGTTGCAAAGACATCCCAAGACAAACACACCAGAAGAGCAATCTTCTGAACATCTTAACTGAACTGAAGGCAGAAGGAAAACATCCCAACGAGGAACAAAACCCTGAGCCCTTCATGGTCAACGAACTGGAGAAAGCCCTGCAGGGACTGAAATGTGGTAGGGCCGCAGGCTATGACATCATATCTCCAGAATTCATAAAACACCGTGGCCCCAAAGCTCTTACCTGGCTGGCCAAATTCTACACCCGGATTGTACATACGAACACGATCCCTAAGAAGTGGCGGACAGCAAAAGTAATTGCTTTACCAAAACCTGGCAAAGACCATAAACTGCCAGCAAGCTACGACCCAATCTCTCTGCTCAGTGCCCCCTTTAAAATCTTGGAACGCCTAATACTACAGCGTATATCCACAGAAGTAGAGTCAAAACTTAATGTAGATCAGGCCAGTTTCCGCAAAGGACGCAGTACAGGGGAGCAAGTACTGTCCCTAACCACCTACATTGAAAACGGCCTGGAAAGCAAGCTTAAAACAGGGACTGTGTTCCTTGATCTCACAGCAGCCTACGACACGGTCTGGCATAGAGGCCTCCTTCTGAAACTCAGGAAAAAGCTCCCTACAGGGGCAACAGCCACCATCCAAACTCTGCTTAACAACGGGAGTTTCAGAGTACACTTAGGACAGAAAATAAGCTCATGGAAAACACAGAAAAATGGGCTCAGTCCTCTCTCTGCCCCTGTTCAATGTATACACAAATGACCTGCCCATCACCAGATCCTGCAAGTGAATCTATGCCAGGGGTCAGCAACCTTTTAGACATGCAGTGCCAGTTTGACATTTTCTCATTAATAAGTGTGCCATAAGCAACACTATATTAAATATTAAGCTGAATTATGACACAGCGACTCCAAACTGGGGTTGTAGTTTGTGACTTTAAGCTGCACACGTGCCTCAGAGTGCTCCGTCGTTAAACGACTGCGGGAGGTGCTGAGCACGTATTTCATGTGTGAGAATAACTGCTCACAGAGGTATGTCGACCCGAAGACTGACAGCAGAGCCAACGCAACGTTCCGGAGACAACTGAACTTCTCTGGAGCAGATGCCCAGCAGGCCAGGATGCAGGCTCTGTGATCTTTGACTGCTGTGGTTTCCAGTTGTTTCCGTAGCTCTGTAAACTTAAGTCAGCCAGAGTGTTGAGCTCTTCAGCTCAATCAGCTGCATTTCCATATCCTGTGTATCCAACCATTCTGTCAGGGATTAATCCAGTTCATGTCCTTCAAAGCTTTCGAGCTTGATCAGGAAAGAGAACATGGGTCCGAACCTCTTAAAGTCCCCAAATCTTGTTGTTAACTCTGACTCAAGCTTGTGCATATATGCACATATTTCAGCCGTGCTGGGAGGACAGCTCTCTTAAGTGTCGGAAGTAGCGCAGAGTGGAGGTAGCAATATCACTTGAAAATACACAAAATACAAAAGCTGTCTATGTGTCGAACATGTCCTAAACAGTTCGCCCTGCACCTTGCAGTCGGAGAAGAGCTTGTTGAGGTGTCCTGTTATGTCCGTCAGAAACATGAGTTTCACCACCCACTGCTTGTCCACCAGCTATAGATAGTCTCTGCCTTTTTCGGACAGAAAGGCCTTGACAGCATCGAAGCAGCGACAAACCGCTTCAAAACTTTTCCGCAGCTTAGCCCCCTCACAGCTGAGTGGAGAGGGAGATAGCTGTATGCGCTGTCCATCAGCTGTCCATCTCCTCGAGCAGGGGTGGAACTGTCGGTGCGTCAATGCAGATCGCTTCACTATAAAGTTGATCACCTTCGCCACAGCAGCCATCACCTCATTGAGATCCGATTTGGACATTTTTGCACACAGGTTTTCTTGGTGTGTAATGCAGTGCAGTTTCATGATGGGGTGGCCGACTTTTTCTTCAATCAAACTGACAGCTCCCCTCTGTCTCCCGACCATGGCAGGAGCTCCGTCTGTTGTTATTGCAAAGATTTTTTTCTGATGTCGATTCCCCGCTCGTTAAGATGTTCCACAAACACCTTGGCTACGTCCTCGCCCTTTGTCATGCCAGGCATTGGCTTAAGGCAGCAGAGTTCCTCTCTTACAGTTGAATCACAATATCTTGCCATGACTGCCAAACATGGAATGTCATTCACATCAACGCTCTCGCCAAGCGCAATGCTTAACGCCACAGCATCTTTTAACCCTGTTGTTTGCTGCGCTCTGACATTTTCTGCCATTTCATCAATGCGTCGCTGGACACTTCTTGCTGACATGGGAATGTCCTTTATTCTTGACTTAATACTATCTTTGTTTGGCAAGCCTTCGAACAGGGCATTGGGGCAACCGAGAAAAGCTTCTATAATATACTCCCCATCCGTGAAAGGCTTCCCATGGTTTGCGATGCAATGAGCAATGCGATAGATAGCTTCAGTGGCATGGTTTTTAGTGGTGACAAAGACTTTGAGGGCGTTTGCTTGCTTTCCATACCTTGACACTGCACGCTTAATAAATTCGGCCTTTTCTGCATTATCTTTGAATGTTCTCTCGTGCTTGGTCTCAAAATGACGCTTCACACTGGAGGTTAGGCATACAACATTTTCAAAACATAAAGTGCACACAGCACGGTCCATTTGAAAAAAGAAACCAAAGTCTTCTGTCCATGAGGGCTGAGATGCCCTCACCTTGATTCTCTTAGTTGGTGGCGCCATCAGCTTAGCCAAGTAGTCTACTGCTGCCGCTGAAATGTTCGCACTGAGGAAAGCAGCCACGCACAGCACAAAGCGGCCACCGTTGGAATTTTGCGCAGGAGGGCGCAGTTAAGACAGACAGGTGTCGCTTAAAGCCGTTGCTTTTAATTGCAAGGGAGACGAGAAGAATATTTATTTATTTTATGCAAGTGTGCCAATGATTATGCCGCCGCATTACAGCAAAATAATTAATAAATAATTAATAATAAAAAAAGAAATAAAAACAATATATATATTTATATTAAAAAAATGTTTATAGATTATGCTGCCGCGTGCCAGTGGTGGCGCGCGTGCCTAGGGTTGCCGACCCCTGATCTATGCTGATGACATCTGTCTGGCAACCCAAGCGCCTGACCTTGCCTCTTTGGAGCAGGTGCTCAATGAGGACCTTGCAAAACTGGACCAGTACTGCAGGACCTGTCGCCTGCAACCAAGTCCAGAGAAAACTGTTTCCAGTGTCTGCCATCTTCGAAACGCAGATGCCACCAAACAGCTGGACATCATATTGGGTGGACACTAGCTCAAATACTCCCCCAACCCAACATACCTGGGAGTGACCCTGGACAGGACACTGTCATTCGAAGAACACCTAAAAGGAACAGCAGCAAAGGTGAAATCTAGAAACAGCCTCCTCTACAAACTTGCAGGTGCAAAATGGGGTACAGTGGCTCTCACACTGCGCACCTCAGCTCTTGCCCTGTCATATTCTGCAGCAGAATACTGTGCCCCTGTCTGGTCCAGGTCACCCCACACACACCAGGTAAACACCCAACTAAACAACACTATGCAAATTATTACTGGGACTATCTTGTCAAAACCGGTCACCTGGCTCCCTGTCCTATCTAACATACTTCCCCCCAACACCAGACAAACTGATCTCACTTGTAGGATTCTCCAAAAGTTCAAAGATTCCCCCCACTTACCAATCCATACCGACATCTTCAACCCACCACCCGCACGTCTCCGATCTAGACGTCCAATTCGAAAGGACCCTCCAGCCACTGACTTTGATGCCAGGTCTGCTCAGAATGGGAATCCAAAGACATACCAAACAAATATCTGGTGTAAGGCCCGACCCAACCAGTCCCTGGCATCAACCTCCCTAGGAGACAGTGGTCCACCTTAAACAGATTCAGGACTGGTCAGGGTCCCTGCTTGGCCAGCCTTCACAGATCGGGAAGCAGCCCGAGCGGAGAGGAGCATACTATGGAGCATATTATTGAAGCCTGCCCTCTCCAAAGACTGAAAGGAGGTCTAAAATATGAAATGAATGTATGTTGGTTCAATTAAAATACATAGGCTAGGAATCAGAATGAATTTTTAGGTAGTGGCCATCCCCAAAATGTACCAGAATACAGGAAATAACATCTACCAAATTCAAAATGTTCTGGGGAAGGACCCACAGACCCCCCGTCCATGACTACGCCCCACACACAAATTTAATCATCAGCCGTCACTGATACAGACATATATATACAGACATATATATAACACATATTTTGCAATTATTTTGTAGCTTCTCTCATGTCAAGCAATTAAGTTGTGTGATACTTGGAACGAAAAAAAATACACATTACCCAATATGTTGTTACATAATTCATTTTTCTTTTTTGCGCAAACACAAAATTTGAGAGTTCCCCCACCTGCCAAAACCCTGTTAAACCACTTTCTGTCTGTACACACACACACACACATATATATATGCATGTATAGGGGAGAGTGGGGTAAGATGAGCCAATGGGGAAGTTGACCCACCCCCTGTATTTAGGCAACTTTACACTTTTGAGGTAATTTGACCATCAATTCAGGAAGCACCCATAATTTATATCTGGCTGTCATGGAGAGATGCACATGGTTAAGTTGTTTTGCTTGTCAAAATGAGATCAGGTATAATGACTGCTATGTCAAAGCAAATTTATCCGTGTGTAAATATTTACGTCATCCTTGTTGGTGATTTGCCAAGGTATAAAACCATGAGAATAATTCAGATAAAGATTAGTCTTAATTATTAAACTAGGCAGTTTTTTCCAAAATGGTGGCTGTGGGGCAAATTGAGCCACGTGCTGTGGGGTAAGTTGAGCCGTATAATATATATATTTTATATATATATACACTGACACACATATACATACAGTGGGGCAAAAAAGTATTTAGTCAGCCACCAATTGTGCAAGTTCTCCCACTTAAAAAGATGAGAGAGGCCTGTAATTTTCATCATAGGTAAACCTCAGCTATGAGAGACAAAATGAAAAAAAAAAATCCAGAAAATCACATTGTCTGATTTTTTAAGAATTTATTTGCAAATTATGGTGGAAAATAAGTATTTGGTCACCTACGCCTTTAAGAGGCTCCTCTGTCCTCCACTCATTACCTGTATTAATGGCACCTGTTTGAACTCCTTATCAGTATAAAAGACACCTGTCCACAACCTCAAACAGTCACCCTCCAAACTCCACTATGGCCAAGACCAAAGAGCTGTCAAAGGACACCAGAAACACAATTGTAGACCTGCACCAGGCTGGGAAGTCTGAATCTGCAATAGGTAAGCAGCCTGGTGTGAAGAAATCAACTGTGGGAGCAATTATTAGGACATGGAATACATACAAGACCACTGATAATCTCCCTCGATCTGGGGCTCCACGCAAGATCTCACCCTGTGGGGTCAAAATGATCACAAGAACGGTGAACAAAAATCCCAGAACCACACGGGGGGTCCTAGTGAATGACCTCCAGAGAGCTGGGACCAAAGTAACAAAGGCTACAATCACTAACACACTACACCGTCAGGGACTCAAATCCTGCAGTGCCAGACGTGTCCCCCTGCTAAAGCCAGTGCATGTCCAGGCCCGTTTGAAGTTTGCTAGAGAGCATTTGGATGATCCAGAACAGGATTGGGAGAATGTCAAATGGTCAGATGAAACCGAAATATAACTTTTTGGTAAAAACTCAACTCGTCGTGTTTGGAGGAGAAAGAATTCTGAGTTGCATCCAAAGAACACCATACCTACAGTGAAGCATGGGGGTGGAAACATCATGCTTTGGGGCTGTTTTTCTGCCAAGGGACCAGGACGTCTGATCCGTGTGACAGAAAGAATGAATGGGGACATGTATCGTGAGATTTTGAGTGAAAACCTCCTTCCATCAGCAAGGGCACTGAAGATGAAACGTGGCTGGGTCTTTCAGCATGACAATGACCCCAAACACACCGCCCGGGCAACGAAGGAGTGGCTTCGTAAGAAGCATTTCAAGGTCCTGGAGTGGCCTAGCCAGTCTCCAGATCTCAACCCCATAGAAAATCTTTGGAGGGAGTTGAAAGTCTGTGTTGCCCAGCGAAGGCCCAAAAACATCACTGCTCTAGAGGAGATCTGCATGGAGGAATGGGCCAAAATACAAGCAGCAGTGTGTGAAAACCTTGTAAAGACTTACAGAAAACGTTTGACCTCTGTCATTGCCAACAAAGGGCATGTAACAAAGTATTGAGATGACCTTTTGTTATTGACCAAATACTTATTTTCCACCATAATTTGCAAATAATTTTTTTAAAAATCAGACAATGTGATTTTCTAGATTTTTTTTTTTTCATTTTGTCTCTCATAGCTGAGGTATACCTATGATGAATTACAGGCCTCTCTCATCTTTTTAAGTGGGAGAGCTTGCACAATTGGTGGCTGACTAAATGCTTTTTTGCCCCACTGTATGTATGTGTATATGTGTATACATATGTGATTTAATTAAAATGACTCCACCCTTACAAGCTTCAATGTTTAAGTGAATATAAGATCTCAGTGCCACTTCACTTTGATAATATGACCTCTTGCTGCACAGCTTGTATATAAAACCAAATTAATTGGATTTCAATGCCTTTATAAGTTATTTTATGAATATGATATATTACTTTTCCGTTTCTTCTTGAGATTTGCCTCATAGGAGTCAATATTTATAGTTTTGTTTTTTTCAGGGCCTGTTTCAACCTTTGATGGCTTTGCCATGGTTATGCCAATGCAATAGACAAGTGTGCTCACTTCATACCTACTTCATGCCAGCCAAAAAAGGTTTGATATTTCTAATGGTGTTGATTTGGTTTGCCAAGGGATGTAAGTGCTGATGGTAAAGCACACACACACATCTTCATTCATAGTAAACAACACCAGAGATGTTTATCCCGAGTCAACAGTTTGTAGAACCTCAAGCTAGTTAGGCTTAGACCTTTTTCCCATAAATAGTCATGTTACTAATTATGGGCTTGCTACTTTTATTAATTTTTATTTGAACAACTTGTACATGGTACATAAAAGGAGCAGACCAATAGTAAGTGTAACAAGTGACACCTGTTTTTGTCCTATGATAAAAAGTCGTGTGAAAATGGCCATGATAATTCCTCATCAAACAGCCAGGTATGTCTGAATCCAGGGAATGGTTTGAGACCCTGACACCAGATTGGAACAGGTAGTTATTCTAGAATACTGTGTTTCGAAAGATGGAAGGCCATCAGTGCTAAAAACAGTTGTAAGCCGTACATGAAGCACTGTTGCCTTGTTGGTGTAACATGGAAGCTTCTCTTGTTGCCATCTCTGTTGTTGTGGCTGAGGCTACAACCATATTTAATCAGGTGTGGTTGCTATGATTACTTTGAAAACAATGCAGCCAAGGTTTTTGGTCTTTTGAAATAGCAGGAGTTATCGTGTAAACTTTTATTTCAAGTTATTAACTTTGTGGATGTGTTTTCTTCATGCCTGAAGAAGAGAAACACTTGACAAAGCACTTTGTCATTACGACCTCTGCTGTGTTCTTGATCCTAAGGGCAGAATTCTAGTGTTGGCTTATTCGGCCTAAATGTATCAGCTGCTATCGATTTCTATAGGTGTTTAAATGATTTTACTTGATTACATCAAGTGGTTCTCGGGATTCCATCCTCACATAAATGAATAAAAATTCTCTAGTGTTTGAGTTAAATTTATGATATAGAGATAGTTACTTTTTTTCTAAAATATCTCCAAATCATTCTGTGCTGTCAGAAATATTATATCTACAAAAAGTTTATGATGTGGTAAATGGTAAAATATTCTATCATGACTTCTGAATTCACTTTAATAACTGCTAAAATATTTAACAAATCTATCTGAAGTTTAAATGAACTCTGAAATGCCCGAGTCTTGAAAAATATGTTGCTATTTAATGAGTTTTTATATCAGTTTTGCAAAACATTCTTAAAAGTTACAGAGAAATAATTATTCAGTTTTGACTACAGCGATCCAAAATTTCACGTCACCTGCTGAACAGTGTCATGAAAATTGAATGATGATAGTATCCTGTTATATTCATGTGAGAGTCGACGTGTTTGGGATACATTTTTAAAGCATCTTTTTAGGGACACACAACACCCACTGTGCACTCTAAAGAGGAAGCTCAAAGCTTATTCTGGAGATACCTGTTGTTATTTTGGGCTCTCGGAAAACAACAACATTGTTGTTAGTTTCACCACCGTGAATGATGGGTTTGGGTGTTAAATTGTGATCGGTAATGTTTGTCGAGACTAAACTAGACCATCAATTAAAGATCAAAGAAGAAGTTATTGAAACATTTTTCATTAAAATAAAGTCTGTACGGGAGGTGAACAAACAAACATATCCTACCGTATTGTAAGTTCTGCTACTGCTTCGTGCTGCAACAGCTAAAGGCACCATTGCCTTTGAAGTGTTGGAAACTCTCCTCAAAGGTACTGACATGAATCAAACCTCTGACGGCCTTTTGACAGAGATTGATGGCTTGGTAGGTATTTTATGGAGATCTATTGAACGTCTAGGGCAAGGCGGCTGTGCCAAGTTCCATTTTGATTTCAGGCGTGATTAAAAATGCATGCTCTTTCATAATTGAACTTTAATAATGTGCCCAGGAAGGTCAGTAATCCTTTCATCTGCATCTCTGGTTCACACTTCAGCGCTTCCATGGCGACTCGTGCACTTGAGAGAAAAAAATCCCACAGTGAATTGCACAAAAACTCTGTGGGATGGCTTTAAGCTGGGTCAAAGCTCAGAGGGGAAGGAGCCAGGCTGTTTCTTCAAGCCCCAAGGACATGCAACACCACTGTCTTTCCTTCATGCCAAGTCTATTGTATTCAGCTATGACAGCAAATGTTTTTGTTTGTGAGTTGTTGAAAGATATAAAATAGTTTCTCAGAAACAACTTCTGAAAACTTCAGATTCTTTGGACAGATGAAATGGCAACTGAACGGCCACATGCTCAATTACATTGCAGTTTCCAATATATCTATTTTAGCTATAGTTCATATTTTCAGGGCATATTTTCAAAACCTATTTAGTAGTCTACTCTGTATAGTACCCCAAGACAAACAGTATTTACATTTAGTATTTTCTCTATCACCACTTCTACTCACACAAGCAGTTAGTATATCAGCAGCACATAATCAAATGAAGTGCTACCTTCTGGCACCGACTGTGGCTGAGCACTCCTCATGAAGCACCAGGTTTTGTTGCAGCTGCTAAAGGTGCAAAACTTTTGCTCCTCTCATTGGAATCTTCCTCACTGATCACTCCTCTGCAGATGGTTGAAATTATTATACAAGCTTTCTGATCAAGCTTGCAGAGCATAGGATGACTCTGCCAACAACTCTGGCACTGCCGGAAAGCGCCCCATTCTCTGTTTCATTCAGAGATATTTTTTTTGCAGGGAGTGGGGTAAATTCTATATGGCATCTCAGCCATAAAAATCCCTTGCTAAGCAGTAGCAAGTTATTTCCATGCCTCGTTCTTATGGACACGATCGATTGCACTGAAAAAATATTTAAATGAAATTTAAGTGAAAGTGCTGAATTGCTTTGCCTTCTACATTAAATATCCCATGATGTTTCAGATCACGGACCCCAAACAGAGTGATTAAATGTCCAATAAGCACTTGCACTCCCTGCTCCGCCAAAGGCTACCTTGTGAGCCATAAAGCGTCCTTCAGAGATAAGAAAAACTAATTTGTACTTTAAAACAAGGTAGTATTTACAGTCATGTCCTCCATGGTGAATGATGTATGCTGTCATATAGTCCCGCCCAGAATATGCAAGGAGTCATATTTAATAGCCCACCAGTGAGTCCATGTAGTCTACTATTAAAGCTGCAGTTGAGTCTGTTGTTCTGCTTAGTGACACCAGTGACATCCCAGCATAACAGTTGAAAGGTCTGGTGGTTTAAGACTCCTCTCCCGGATGTTATAAAATGAACTGAACATGTTGACGCATAGTCAGTCAAATACGTACCATAATAGCCTGGAGGAGGTCTACTCTGTTCTAATGTATCCTTACTCCCACTGCTTTTATATCACCTAGCCTCAATGGCAGTTTGTATAGATTCAAAATGGCAGGCTTATTAGTGTATTTAGCTGGTGATGCTTTTCTATGATTGGTCTTTGTTGATTCCTGGACCTATTTATGCCCCCTTGATGATGTTAAATTCCTCCTTTATTTCAATCACATGTGCTCTAATGAACAGTGAAGTTTTATATATTCAAAAAATCTGCTTCATTGGGTATGTTGCTGTTGACGTAGTTGTTGTTTTTATAGCACGTACTGTTCACAACGCACCTAACCCAACGCCCCCCTTTCTCTCGTACTCAACTGAAAGAACCCCTGCAGCTGCCCGACAGCCAGGCAGAGCTTATCGGTGCTTTCTACTCATGCAGTATCGTTCACACCTTCCCGCCACTTCGCCTCTACTCTTTGTGTCACCCCAATGTGTCAGTGCGGGAGCTGTGAGTGACAGCCACTGCATACTGTATCCCGGCTAAGCGATAATTAAATTAGGGCTTTGCCACATTCTCTCCCAGATAACTGTTTGGCTGCTTATATGCTTTAAGTCTTATTAGCGTCCCTTTGTATGTGTGAAAATGAATCTAATCGTAACAGGGAATGCTTGCGGCAGCATGTGGCTCTTGAGGTAGAGCAGAAGGCTGGTAACCGGAAGGTTGCTAGTTCCATCCCCGGCTCCTCTTAGCTGAGTGTCGCGGTGTCCCTGAGCAAGACACCTCACCCTAACTGCTCCCGATGAGCCGGTTGTCGCCCTGCTTGGTTGACTCCGCCGTCGCTGGGTGAATATGAGGCAATGTTGTAAAGTGCTTTGATGGGCCACTGGTTAGAAAAGCGCTATATAAATGACATCCATTTACCATTGCATTTGGGCTCTACCTGAAACTCAATGGTCACCTTCAAAACGAACTACAAGGACGATATCCCCCAACGAGCAAGTTCACACACATACACACATAGCCCTCAATGAATCACCAATAATGATGTGTTGTCTCTCTAGAGTTTTTATTACCATAGTGATGCTGGTTAGGCCTTTGATTTAAACATTAATGAACACCCGTCTCCTCCGTAGACCAGTATATAGCCTCTGGCATTTTAAACAGGATGCCAGGAAGTTTCTCTTTGATCACAGTTTAGGAACCACTAAGATTACAATGATATTACAATCCCCTCTGAGCCCGGGGAAACTTAAACTAGGCAGGGGGTTGCCTCCTTTGGAAGAGTACACTTTATGTGAACCTTCATAAACTATTAATTGTGCTTTGGGCAGAATTGTAATGATCTTTGGAGCAGTTGCCAAATGACCGTGCCATACTATGGTAATGATCATAGGACAGTCTTGCATAACAACACAGAACGATCATTTGTCTTTTATTACCTTTTTGTTGTCAGTTGTTGTAGATAGTAGTTTCAGCCTCTTATTTATTAAGTTACGATTTATGTCACGACACCGTCAGTAAGATATTACTGACGGTGTCTCATGAAAATGCTGTTTACCATTATTCAAAACGCATTATGTGTTTATTATTCAACTTGAACAAGCAACTCAATCTCAGGCCCGATTAAAAATGTTCACAAATGTTTGCTTTGAATTGTAAAAACCAATGGGACCATGAAGGCAGATGTTGAGCAGATTTTTGAGCACCTTTTCCCTTGTCTTCTTTCCCATAAGTTTTTTATAGGTTTCTGCTGTTTTTAGGGTGACTTTCTAGCACAATCCCAGAGCCTGCCCTCCTGCTTAATCATTTTTACCTGCCTCTCAAGCCCCATAAAACTGATTTTATAGATAGATTACTTGTGCAAGCAGAATGATTAAATAAAGACGAGTATTTACATCTCTGGATGTATGTGATGGGTTTATCTGTGCTCTGTGCTCATATTCCTGCATTAGGAGGCTGGAGCACTTGTTTGTTTCAAAAACTGAGCTGAACATGGATTTTTGTTTTGTTTAATACTAAGCCCAATTTAGAAAGGCAGTCTAAAGGGTCTTAAAGGTCAAGCAAGCTTATAGCCATTCAAGCATCCTGCTTCAGATGAGAACACCGTGTCTGGAACTATACAATGAAAGTTATTTTTCTCAACCAAAAAAGCATAATGGTCATATGGGTAATATTACTCCATTCAACTCTTAAATTAATCATTCATTAAACGCTTTCGCACTGCCAAATTTGCCTGTCTTATACCTGCCTTTTTCCTGGCGTGGTCCGCGCGTTTACACTGGCCGAGGTAATAAACCGGCTTGTTTTCGCAACCCAAATTTACCCTCTCTGACAAATTATTCTAAAGAGGTCTACTCTGTGCAAAGCCCCACCTTCTCCAGTGAACCAAGAAAGCCGGCTACTTGACGAAGGGGGATTTTACCCCCTCAGTTTTACACAGGCAAGACAGTGAAATTGCAGGGCGTACTGGCTAAAGAAGTGAGTATTGTTATGATGGTATCTGTTATATTAAAGAAACATATACATACAGAAATTAATAAATGTTTGAAATTGCCTGAATGATGATTTGGAATGTTTAAATAAGGTGACTCAAATAGATGCAGATATTTGGAGTAAGGGTAAGATACTGAACAAGCAGAATTCTAACAATCTTTGTACCTCTGATGGGAAATTTGCAATTCACTGATCACCGCTTGGACAATGCTATCCAAAAGAGTATGAGTATGTAATTTAATCGTTAAAATGCATTAAATCAGCACAACAAAGGAAAAAAGGGGGATGCTCTAAAAATCTGCAAATTTTCTGCAAAAAACGTTTTCTTTAATAAACTAAGCTTTTGCCGTTGTCCAGAAAAATCTTGCGGGTACTGTGTTTGTTTGTTTTTATCCCCCTATCGCACGGAAGTGACGATTCTGTCGACCAATCAACAGACAGTGTTTGTAGCTCCATCTTTTCGGCACCCTTTCAGACAGCTTGGGACTCCAACGGAGAAGTACCGAAAAATTGGTATGGCTAAGCGCGCTTATTTTGGGACCCTGCCCACTTTTGTCAGTGGAAATGTGAACCGTAGCACACCTAACCACACCGAACCGTACCGCACTGCTCGGTGGAAACGCGCCACAAGCGCTTTAAAAGTTTCTGATGACTCTGGAGTGTTGATCTTAGCACTAAGGAGAAGGAGGGTTGACGAACACAATATAGCTACCATGGCTGAAAATATAACGAAATGATTAGCCTTCACTACTTGGATCAGTGCCTCGAGGGCGTTACAATTGGACATAAGTATGTATGCTCCCAAATCTGGATTTCTGGATAATAACGCCTCAGCATCACTTGGAGACTTAGAAGAGGATCCACTTGATATGTCTCTTCCGCACTCTGAGAAAAGATCAGTCGCTCTGTAGGTTACCTTCGCTGGTGGCCTTTCCCACAGCTCCTCATTCTTGTGGATATACTCCAAGCCACTTTCATATGGAAGCAACTGGTCAGAGCTGGTTCAGACACAGATCATTTACTTCAGCAATTACAGGTTGTGGAAATAAGCTAAAAGGCCTCTTCCAAGCACCCTTATTGCATGGGATGGTGTCAAAGCCTGTCCCTCTGAACCACCTTGACCAATGCAAAGCAATTTATTTAACTTATGGTGTGATCCAGATGCCTCGGACACCAGCCTTCCAAGTTGCACTTGTGACCTCATTTCCGGTCTCGGAGCACTTATAGCGTTCCCGTTCGTCTTTGTGATTGTGTCATGAAATTGGCTAGTCGTTGTTTATTGTTAGCTACATAAGTCTCTTTAGCAAACCAGCTCGAAAACAAACAACACAACTTTACATTGTATTGCACGCACAGCAAGACCGTGCAATGCATAAATTGGTGACCGGAATAAAGTAGCAATTTAATCAAGTGTGCAAGAGCATTTAAAATCGACAGTAAAATGACCAACGTGGTACAAATACAAAGAAATTAATCTATTTACGAACACAGCCATTTTTCTCTCATGATCTCACACCTGTCTCCCACCGACCTTTAGGTCACTGTTCTTCATGTGCCAAGATGGTGGCTCAGAGAAAAAAAATATTTATGGCTACGCTCCTGACTCTTCTGCCTTTTTCCAGAGAGCCAAAGACAAAAGATTATAAACTATTGTATTACTTCTTTTGTTATTGTTTGACAAAAATGTCAGGAAGGGCTCAAAATCTTCTATATCTCACTGACCTAAATACAGGCTGCTAATTCAAAATAAAATTTAAATCCAGCGACTAATTTAGAGCTGATGTTTCCTTTCCTGAGAGTTCAACAATGTGGATGTATCTGTGGAGAGCCGGAGTAGTGTAGGAGTCCAGCCAAAAGCTTCTGTTTCAATCCCCATTTTCTGAATTCCACCTTTAAGCAGTCTTGGATCGAGATGTCTAACCCCTGCAGCGCCTTAGTGTTTTTCGAAGAAAAATACTTTTTTATGTACAGTTAGTAATTAAATTTACCAAGAGGCTGGCGGATTCGTGTGGATCTGGCGTCCACATGAATCCGAACACGAAAACTCATAGGCCCGTTTTTATCTTATCCTGGGATAAGATATGGCGCGGCTTACCCTGGGACCTGATTTCAAACGCAGAAGACGTATGCGTTTTCACAAAAAATCTTTTCCGTGTGGACGGGGCCTCAGAGTTATCTCCTCTGACAAGGGATCCCTACAGAATGTGGTAATTTACACACTGTCGAGTAAATACTCTAGACTTGAGTGAACGTAGCCGCAGTGTGATCCACACTCGTAGATCACACAAAATATAGAAACATTGAAAATTCAATTAAATTCAAAGGGTCTATTCTTATATGCACAATAAGAAACATGTTCTCAGTCATACAAGGAAATTCTTCCTTTGTTTTCCACAGACTGAATGCCAAGAAAGAAATATAAAAAATATGCAATATACAATATACAAATAAAATAGAAAAAAGCTGCAACGATATAGAATATACAATTTACAAGATCAAAAGAGCAGCAACTAGATGAAATAATAAAAAAATAAATAATAACACTGCGTGCGTGCGGGCGTGTGTGTGAGAGAGTTTACTATGTCAGTGCAACCGGTCATAAATGAGGCCTGACCAAGGTGTAATTGCTCCCTGGGCAGCCGTTTCATTGTTTTAAATGCCTCTCAGCCATGACAGGCCCAGAGCAATAACGCTGTGTGACTGTTCTTTTATTTTTTAAGGATAAGCCAGTTACAGAATTCTGTCGGTGGGTGTGGAATTACTTGGCCAGCAACCAGCCAAGCATAGCATTATGTTTCTTCTCAGGATTGATCCTTTGCAGAAGGATGTTATTTGAATCAAGCCCATAGCTCTGTGACGGTCTCTCCGAGATGAAATGACTCCAATGTTTATTCATTAGCATGGGCAGTTTGTCCTGTGGAAGGAAATCAATGGCTCCATTTCCTCCAAATACTTAGTGAACTGATTTATTCAGGTAGGTGTATTTTAAACATTTCTTTAGAGGTTTCAAATTGATCTTGCTATGAAGGCCTTTGCTCATTTATTAAAACGCAGAAGAATTCCTATATATTAGATTATCAGACATTGAATAACGGGAAAGCACACATTTTGTCAAAGCACTCACAGGAATCGTCCAACTCCAAAAATGTATATTTTTTTCCCCCTACCAATGGGCAGATGGGGCCTTATGTGGGTCTGAACTTATCTGCGCAAGTCAATTATTTTCAGGCATAGATGTGTAGCCTTCCTTTTTTGGAATTCAGACTCTGGTGATTCCCATCTCTGTGCCAGCCTATAGCAGCCAGTCTGTGATGAGCATTGCAGGTACCATGGCCAGCAGACGTTCTCCCCACCTCGCCTTTTCTTTTCCTTCCTTCCTAATCCAACAGCCCGTCTGGATACTGCTAAGCACAGTGCAGTGTCTCCCGTCTACTCCACAACCCATTTCACTCCGGAGTAATGGGGACGCCAGAGTGCCTGCCCGTCTCTCTGATCCTACATCTCTCGTGTACATCTTCCAAAAACAAGTATCTTTATCAAGTCAGTTTTTCTTTTCACTGCTTCCCTTTTTCCTGCCCTCTCTTCTGTCATCCTCTCTCTTCTCTTCCTTTTTGTGCCGTCTTAATGAGAGAGGCAAATATAAAGCTATGCTCTTTCATTTGCCGGCGTAGTTGCAAGGGGGGGGGGGGGGAAGAGAAAGAAAAGAAAGATGGGCCTTCTACATACCCGCTGTCTAAAGAACACGTGGCTTCATTGAAACAGATGACCGCGGGTTCATGCTTTGTATATCATTATCACAAAAGCTCTCTCACTCCTAAACACTCACACACACACACACACATGCTAGGGGGTATGTGCTATAGGCAGCCTTGGGATTGGCAGTAGTGCACTTACACTAACTTCTATCACTGTGTGTGTGTGTGTGTGTGTGTGTGTGTGTGTGTGTGTGTGTGTGTGTGTGTGTGTGTGTGTGTGTGTGTGTGTGTGTGTGTGTGTGTGTGTTGTTAAATCCATGTGGAGAGGCCTAGGGAGATCCATTAAATGCACTCCACCCATTGGGCCAGTAATGAACTAGTGTGTCCTCCAAGCTCCCACACCGCCCCAGCACATCAGTGTCTGCAGCTACATGCATTAGTCATGGCCAACTAAAGTGTGTGTACCTTTAGAAGACCACAGACAGCCTTCTCCAAAAGGGGTTCCATTTAGTGATGTGGGGTCAAAGTGGAGGGGAGCACAGTTCTGGTGTTGGTCCTGTACTTTCTTAAATAGTGGTCCACCTGGTCATATACACTGCTTGGACAACTACAGAACAGTAACCTCTCTCTCACCGATCCATCAGCAGGTATAAATCTACCCCCGGGGTGGAATGTAAATACTGGCCCAAGCCACCGCCCTTCAAGATCTTGTCAGATGTAAGGTTCTCTTTTCCCAAGCTCAGCTTTGACTTTTAGGGAAAGAGAGGAATGATGAACTTGGGCTTCCAAGGTGGTCCACCACGATGAAGTGGGATCCTCACATTTCAAATGTACATGGGGCCATCGCTGTTCTGTATGGAAGCATATATGTAGCAAAAATTCAAATGGAAATGCAATTTGCAATTCAATAAGTCATTACATTATGCTATTGACAATTCATTATGCAATTTAATAACGTCATTTAATAATTCGTTATTCAAATTGTATTTGAATATTCAAATTGACTATGAAATCCTCAATTCAATATGAAAAAGTTCTAACAATAAAAATATGATTACAATGTTGTAACATTAATTGTATTTTGATTGTTATAACTTTTTCAAATTGAATTGAGGATTTCATTGTCACTTTGCATATTAAAATACACTTTGAATAACGTATTTTCAAATTACATTATTAAATTGCATAATGAATTGTCAATTGCATAATGCAATGACTTATTGAATAGCATATTGCATATGAATATTGATTATTGATTATTTGGCACAATATTGTGCCAAATATTATTATCAACCTGCCTTAAAAATAGCCAATTATGTGTTGCAAAAGAATAAGGTGACTATTTTCTCCAGACAGCTCAATTTTAATTAAGCTGTTGCCCAGTATTGACAGTCCCAGTCATTAATCGCACAGTTCAATGATACAGAATTTAAACTTGAACTGCAAAACGTCATTAACTACACACCAAACTGATATAAGGCCATTGTAATAGTTTCATAAATAATGTATAAAAAATGTACAATTTAGTATCGTGAGCTGACGGTACAAATGGTACAAACAGCCAAAAAGCTGCCGGCTTCGGGCGGCAAGGAGACTCAGCAGGGTAGTGATAGACAGTGCACATGGGGGGGGGGATTATGGGACACTGTAGAGAGACAGAGTTGCTGCCACTATAGGCTTCAGTGCCAGGTCTCAATCACTCACGCACTCTCACACAAACACACACACACACACACACACACACACACACACACACACAGGGGAACTCAAATTTGAATGGCCAAGGGATGGTGAGGGTAAGGAAGAGAGGGGCAGATGGGGAAGGACATGACCTGTGTCCACGGGGACAGCTGTAGACGTCCCCTCCTTCTCCCCACCTCACACCTGTTTTACATCAAGTCCACTCGAGCACACACTGAGCACCAAGGGCCGATAGCCAGCACGCTGCCTGCCACACACACACACGCATTAACCAGCGTATGATGCATGCACGCGGACAAGCACTCATTCATATGATGTCATATTAAAATGGCCATATATGACCGAGGAATGAATTGCTTTTTTGTATATATTGAGGAATTGCTTTCTTTACATCTACTTTTCTATCAAAAATTACATAATGATTTCATGGTGTGTGGACAGTCTTGAATAATGTGTTTTTTGTTGTCCAATGGAATTATTTGATGTTTCTCATGTTGTGTGGCACAAAATACTGCTATATGTATTATATATTAGACATTAGATATGAAATAGCCTCTAAGGCACTCCTCTTAAAAGAAGTGCACTTCAAAGCGAAGGAACTCTCCCCAGCTGTCTTGACTTGTCTCATAAAAATACATAAATATATACCCAATTGTGCAACGTTTATATATCCCTGTCAAAGGGCATCTTGACGATCTACATGTCATTATTCCTTTGCAAGATCATTTTTAATCAAACCCACTTGCTTTCGCTTGCTTCGTCTCCAACAAACAAATGGGTGTTTGTTGCCTAGCATGCATGTGTAAACTGGTGGCCATGTATGTTCACATTAACAAATAAGCGGACCGACGGCATGCATCAAATGGACAGACTGCAAGGAAGGCTTTCCAGTTATCTCGGTTGAGAGGCCCGGCTTTGCTTCGTACTGATGGATGGAAAACACATACAACATGTTTTAAGGCTGCCTTTCATTACACACCGGCAGGACGGTGTAAACACTAGTCAGGAAGGTAAACAGGAAGGCAGCCAGGGGTCATGTTTGGAGGGACTAGAGGTCAAGGAAAACCAGAAATAGAAATGGGGAGCAACGGTGAGAGAGATAGTGTGTGTGTGTGTAAGAATTTATATAAACACTCAATACTCTAAATAAAAGAACAAACGGATATAATACAACAATAATACTTCCTCAAAATTAGAACTACAAGGGTTCATTGGCCAATTGAGCTCTGCAGATTTAAGACACCTGGCTTCCCTACGTTGCATGGCACGGCTATGCTCCAGTAGAGCAGAAGATTAAGATGCATGCCACGCAATCACGAGGGGAGTTTGATTCTGCCTGCTGATCTTATCCTGCATCTATCATCTCTCCATCCCTCTCTTCCTGTGCAGCTTTCTAATAAAGCAGAAATGCCAAGGAAGTAATTATATATTCCCAGTACAAAGGTCACGGGACTCTTAACGTGCAATGAAGCATTTTAACATCGATTTGAGGTTCCTTTTTTCAGATTTTTGATTTTTGGGTTTTTTACCATCTCTATGGTCATAATCGCTCTCTCATGCGTTTTCCTCTGCCATTATCTCAGCCTTTTCAAAGTCTTACTGAGAACTCAAGTGCCTGCTAGATGGATATTTTGAGTGTGGTGATGTCATTGTTAAGACACTATTCTATTAGCTTCTATATATCCCACCAAAGGGAATATATAAGGTAATACAACAGTTTGTGCACATCAGTAAATGCAAGAGACATGGCTTGCATAATATTCCCTGGGAGCCAGGTCATGGACACAAGTTGCAGGGCCTCGCCTATACAGAGGGGGAATCATGGAGGTGCTTTCAGAAATCTGATGCATTCAGTCTATGGCGCGCATATATTATCTAGCATTGCTATGATGTTGAGTGGAACTGTAAGAGATTGATTGTTTTTGTATTGATCAAGACAAGATGGAATGCGTACTGCTGCAAATCTGTACAGATGAATAAATGCAACACCGGGGTGAAATTATTCTTTCAACTCGGTATGGCTTAACTGATTTCCCTCATGCTAATATAGGCTTTGTTTTATAAATCGTATATCATTTTCCCACCTCTTTTTTGTTTTACAGATACCGAAGATATTCCCCCCTCACCAAATACATTTAGTCAGGTATGAATATTTGTCTTACGGGTGCATTACGGCGCATTTCAACCGGAGGGTGCGGGTCAGTTCGCGTTTCCACCGCCAAAAGTGGGCGTGATCCAGACTGAGCTGTATTGAGCCATAATCGTCTCACAGTACTCCCCCTTTGGGGAACTGAGACGCCTGAAAGGGTGCTATGGAGCCAGTATCCTGCCATAATTCAAACCTGAAAAAAAAAGTTCCAAAGGCTTGTAAGTCTGGGTTTGAAAACTCAACACCTTGTAAAAAAGGTTTTGCAACACTGAAAAAAGAGATTATAGCCTGAAAAAAAAATTAAAACATCTGCAAACATGATATTGTGTTCTATTTTATCTTCTTCATCATTTTCACCAACACATTTTCAAAGTTTCAAAAATGTCACCAGCGCATTTGCAGAGTTTCAAATCTGGCACTGTTCTAACAGTGTATTTCATTGTTTCCCGGTTTTGAAACCTTGTAAGTGGGATTCTGCAAACAGGTGTTCATACATTGAGAAATAAGTTCTGAAAGGTTGAATATTTATTTTTAAAAACTTGTAAAGGTGTAAATTTACACCATTGTGTATTTAGCACTGACTTTTCAGAGATTTGACCACACAGGCGCAAGCTTTGAGTCACGTGATTATTGGCAGTGTTCTGTCGCGCATTCGTTTTGAAACTCCCTGAGAGTCAGAGATTTATTTTCCCCGTTGTCCCTTTACGGTTTCCGTACCCAGCCATGGTTCCAGAAAATGTAAAACAAAATCAACCGCGCAGGTCGCTTGTTATTTTGTCATTGGCAGAGCACTGTCAATCACGCACAGCCCGGTCAACGGCACACGTGATTGGAATGTACGTCAGCAGAGAGCAACCAATAGGTTTAGAGCCAAATGGTCCCGCCCCCAGGAACGTTTTTTTTTTCCTTTTTGCAGATCAACGATTTCAGACCTTTGACTCTCAGGGAGTTTCAAAACGAATGCGCGACAGAACACTGCCAATAATCACGTGACTCAAAGCTTGCGCCTGTGTGGTCAAATCTCTGAAAAGTCAGTGCTAAATACATTGCAATGGTGTAAATTTACACCTTTACAAGTTTTTAAAAATAAATATTCAACCTTTCAAAACTTATTTCTCAATGTATGAACACCTGTTTGCAGAATCCCATTTACAAGGTTTCAAAACCGGGAAACAATGAAATGCACTGTTAGAACAGTGCCAGATTTGAAACTCTGCAAATGCGCTGGTCACATTTTTGAAACTTTGAAAATGTGTTGGTGAAAATGATGAAGAAGATAAAATAGAACACAAAATCATGTTTGCAGATGTTTTAAAAAAAAGAATCAGGCTATAATCTCTTTTTTCAGTGTTGCAAAACCTTTTTTACAAGGTGTTGAGTTTTCAAACCCAGATTTACAAGCCTTTGAAACTTTGTTTTTCAGGTTTGAATTATGGCAGGATACTGGCTCCATAGGGTGCCGGCAAGTTAGAGTTACACACGCCGTCCGTTGGTTGGTCGACACATCTTCACTTCCGTGCAACAGGGGGATATTAATGGTCTGTTCCTGAATCCTCGGAAGCCAGACTTCCGAGTCGGAAGTAGGGAAAAACTTCCAGCTTTCTTGTGGCATTTCTCGGAAGCACTCCCCCTTTTTGTCTTCATCTCTCGGAATTCTGAGAGTAGACCGAGAGTAGTAATGACGCTCTCAACAAAATTGGCTGCGCCCGTGAAGAGATTATTTTCTTTGTATTTGTACCGACTTGGTCATTTTAATGTCGATTTCAAATGCTCTTACACATTTGATTACATTGCTACTTTATAACGGTCACCAATGTATGCATTGCACGTTCTTGCTGTGCTTGCAATACAATGTAAAGTTCTGTTGTTTGTTTTTGGGCCTGGTTTGCTAAAGAGGCTAATATAGCTAACAATAAACAACGACTAGCCAATTTCATTACACAATCACAAAGAAGAACGGGAACGCTATAAATGCTCTGAGACCGGAAATTACGTCAAGTGCAACTCGGAAGGCTTGCGTCCGAGGATTCAGGAACACACCATAAGCGGGTTTCAGATCGTCTGCATTTGCGCGCATGCATGCACGAGACTTGTGGTGTGATCCAGATGCCTCGGACACCAGCCTTTCGTGTTGCACTTGTGACCTCATTTCCGGTATCTGAGGACATATAGCGTTCCCGTTCGTCTTTGTGATTGTGTGATGAAATTTAATAGTTGTTGTTTATTGTTAGCTACATTAGCCTCTTTAGCAAACCAGCTCGAAAACAAACAACACAACTTTACATTGTATTGCACGCACAGCAAGACTGTGCAATGCATAAATTGGTGACCGGAATAAACTAGCAATGTAATCGAGTGTGTAAGAGCATTTAAAATTGACATTACAATGAACAACGTGGTACAAATACAAAGAAAAAAGGGGGCATGCCTCCGTGAAATGCCGCAAGAAAGCTGGGAGATTTCCCCACTTGCAACACGGAAGGTTGGTGTCCGAGGCATCTGGATCACACCTGTTGAGAACATCCACCGGAACTCAGAAGTCGGAAGTCGGAAGTCAGAAACACGTCAAGTTCCCACAATGTCAAGTCGGACACAGGTGCACAGCAACGAGAACGTTGTTTTGAACAAGCATAGTTTGGGAGAGGGCACGCCTCTTTGAAGGAGTTGTCATTTCTCACGTGGGAAATTTAAGTTATGTGACATGTCGCATAGGGAAGGTATCAACAGCATTTCTGATGTTTTGATCCCAGAATGCATTGTGTTATGCGAAGCAACGCAACACATGATTGATCTGAAACTCTCCTAATAACAAACAAACACAGTACCCGCAAGGTATTTATGGAGAACGGCGAATGCTTTGTTTATTGAAGAAAATGTCGCGCAAAAGTTTGACGTCCTTCTTGGAAGTCCTACATTGTTGCTCTTTGTTCATTGTGTCGTGTTCTTCTTTTTCCTTGGATTCATTAGCAGGCTACACTGTGTTGGACTGCTACGAGGTCACGATGCTTACGTAGCTGCCGCGGCTATCGCCATCCGGCTTAAACCCCGCCCTACCATAAGGGTACTGTCGGCGGTGCAAACGCGAGCCGTAACTGAGCTGGGCGATAACCCACCCTCACTACTGGGCTGAGGCGGGCTGGGTCCGAAGCGTACCCGCCAGTGGAAAAGGGGCATTAGACAGTTTCACTTGTGTTAGGGACAGACTGACTTTGTGTTGCTTGTGAGTCAACAGAACCAGCCAGGGAGATGGATTAGAGGGGTAGAGACTCCTCTGGTTGCTTGTGCCAGATGCTCCGAGGCTTGCTTGACCTTCGAGGTAACACACCTGCCTGACATTAAGCCAGCATTTCAGTGTTTTGCTCCATACATCTCTGTCTAGTCCATAGGTATTAGGCCCGGGGAATCTGAATGTGCTCATTGAGGGGAATGCACCCACACACACACACAGACACACACACACCCACACACACATACACACACACACACACACACACACGTCTTTCTCCACCCTACTGTTTACTAGTAGGTGTATCAAGAGCAGGAGTGTTTACAATTCCTCATGCTTATCATCAAAAAAGGTTATGGCTGGACTTCTACTTGTGAGATTATGTGTTATTTTTTCCTTGTGACATGTCTGTATAACTTGTATGAAGAGAGCAATTTTTTTTGTTTTAAACTAATCTCGCTGTTTGTTTCAAAGACAAAATAATAGAAAGCTTGTTTATGCAATGGAGCGGTGATTATGATACATGTGTTGCTCCTCACTGCAAATATCTTTTTCAAACATCTTGCCATAAAGCCTACAAGCTCTCCTGGAAGTTCAAACTAGAAAGTTACAGATGTCCAATGGCTTGTTCATGTAGCTAAGTCCCTTGTTGCTTGTAGTTAAATTACAGACATATACGTTCACATTCTCAGGCATCATTATTTCAGGCAATAACTAATTTCTTACATACAGGAAAAACTGGAATGAAGATTCCTAACCTGTTTTCTAACTTGGCAAAATAAGCTGAACGAGGACTGCTTTATGTCTGACCGTTTCAATACGCAACAACGATTCACGTTTGATTGAGCAAAGGCCTTGTTATTCCCTGCAGAACTATATAGCTGTATATATTGTCCACAACATTGTTTAATATTGATTCACTGGCCCCACCCCCTGTCAAGCCCCTTTCATCAGCAGAGAATCGCTGATTGGCTGTCGTTCAGCCACAAATTGCACTGGGTAACAGGCATGATTGATGGTGTGGCAGCTCTGATCAAAGGGAGCCATGGCGAACAAGTGGTGGATTATTTTCCCTTCATCCTCCGTCACTTACTGCCTGTGATGATCAATGTGAAACGGACGCATACATGTGCACATGCGCACTCAACTACTGGGTATATGAGGAAAAGGTCAGCACCAAATGAGTAAGCCATCATAATTACAAAGAACAATCATATCTATTTCACTGTTGTTTATAAAATATTGAGAGGAAGAATTGACAGCACATGCTGTTGACATTTATTCATAATTTCCAAGCTAATCTCCTAATGTGGCTATTATTCCGACTCCGATATTAACCATTACTGAATGTAGTTCCTGTATACTTTCTTTGTCAAAAGGTCATTATAAATCGAAGCCATTGTAGGTGAAGGTTCATCTTAATTATTTGCATGTGAAGGCATTACAAACAAGGGCCTGGAAAATGCAAAACCTTTCACCATTTTTCTCAGACTTGAACCTGAATTAATAAAGACATTTTCAGTTGATAGTAATAACAAAAAACAATTAGCATATTACTATAGCTTTGTTTTTACATTCTAGTCTAGCTAGTCTTCCTTTCATTATTATTATTTATAATTACCTGGCGTTAACCAAACACGATGCCACAGTGATGTACTGGCTTACGATGATGTCATGAGCGTGGACTGCATTGCAAATTCCCATGCGCCCTTTGTATTTATTCTCCCTGCTCCAGTGCAGCTTGTTACAGACCGTAGTGTGGAGGGAAAAGGTTAACGGAGGAAACCATTACTAGTTTACATACTCCGGCCTGGCCCCCCCCGGCCCCCACCAGGCCTTCTCCTCCTTCCCCTGGTGCAAGCCTTGTAATCTGAGACCGAGCAGGTAGACACACCAGGTTGACATGCAGCTCCTTGGAGTATGTGGCTGAACGCGAGCAATGGTTGTTTTTTTTCCGATAATGCCGGGGGATGGAGAAATAAAAAAATTATAAAAAAGAAGGGAATACGAGATGAGAGTGCTGGAAAACACAGGGGGGGGAGCAGAAATTATGAGAAAGGATAGGTTCTATGCAAAGATTTCTGTTGAATGGTAGTGATAACCCCCTAGGAAAGGAATGACAAATTTCATTGGGGAACGTGTTGTTTGTTTGTGAGTGCTATGTAGATGATGTAATGCATGCAGTAAATCTGAGACTCACTTAATGACATTGACGTGTTAAATAGCCTTGAGACTGTTCGTACAAGGCATACAACATATTGAAATAATATATTTCAAAAACCACTTCAATCATGCATGAGGTTACTCACCATGGGGACCGCATCGTACACAGTACAAACTCCAACTGGACATACTGAAATGTATCATTATCATTTGACATGACAAAGCACTTGAAATGCCATCTTTAGAAAACAAAAACAAAAAAAGAGGGAAAATAAAGTTAAAATAATTACCCCTTGACTGATGACAGTGATAAGGGAATGACAGAAGGGGGTTGATAAGCATTGTGTTTGCTGCTGTTGACACAATAGGGGCCATTGCCTGATCCTGAGCCTACATTAGCGTTAAGCAGTCTACCTAGACATCTATCTTTAGGAGCCATGTTTTCCATCAACCTCACAGAGAGAGAGAAATAGGTAGAGGGTTGGGGGGGGGCTCTGTTTTTGGACCGCTTTGTTTCTGTTATCATCTTGAATCGGAAAAAGGAGGAAGAGAGACTTTTGGACGTCTTCCTCTGCCACCTTTTATGAAGCTCATTAATACTTTTCTGCTCATTAATCTCCCACAATCCTGTGCCGGTGCCAGTGAGTTAGGTGGCGGTGTGGTACCTATACAGCCCCACAGAACGTCACAGGTTGCCATCAATACAGCCAGGAAGGCAAACAAGCTGAGATGAGAGATAGAGGCCACTGAGAGACTAGCCCCAAAACAGGAGATATATAAAGCTGTTCGCTTGAATCATGGCTAGAGTCATAATGTGTTGCTTATCACCAGCTTTTGTGAGCCAATTTAAGTTTTGTGCCCTCAAACCTGGAACGCATTGAATTGGATGAATAGAATGAGTCACTGACACACCACTACTGGAATGCCAAAGCAAACCAAAGGCAAAGGGCTTTACTGTAATTCATTATTGATTAAGCTCTGGTTAATGAATCTAGCTGCACCTGGTGGAGCCGCCTGAGACGATGGTCCCGCCGAAGCGAGAGGGGGGGCATGGCCGGCGGATGAGGCTGTTCTGCAGCATCATGAGGCAAGACAGAGGGGCTAAGCCACTCTCCTATCTTGTGTTGGACGGTTGTGAGAAGTTTTATGGCTGTGAGGCCTGCTGTTTTCTTCACACAATATCTTTAATAACTCCAGATTCAGGGTAGATATGAATAAGGAAGGTGAGGGGGTGGGGGGCATTTATGTAGTCAGGCAAAAATGTTAATCTAAGCCAGATGTCGGAGTGAGCTGTCCTCAAGGTCACAATGAACAGAAAGGTATGAATGGATGGCCTGGGAAAAGAAGACCCAGAGAGAAGTACTATATACCTTGTGTTACTTCTCTCTTAACACACACACACACACACACACACACACATAAAAATACAAAGTAAACATGGTAATGCAGTTAAACGCATTGTTCACCACTTTAAACTTTAAACAGATAACACAATTCCTCTGCATTCATCGATGCAGTGCCATTACTTCTAATCATGTCATCATTAAGGTCAAAGGGCAAACATATCAGGTTCCTTCTTTATTCAAATGTCACTTTTTTGGGAGTCCTGGGTTTCATTAGAAGCCTTCCGACTCCCATATAAAGGACCTCAATACTACACTACCACCACCCTTCCCCCCCGACTCCCTAACGGACCAGGCACACACAGCCATGGCTGCTGCCATGGAAAAAGTGGTATCATCAAGGGCAATGGTGCTTGGCAGGATGTTCCTGCCACTACTACCATACCTACTAACATACAGTATTACCATGAGGGAAAAAAACGGTGAGAGGGTTGAGTGCAGAGTTCATAGCCCGCCATGGAACACCTCATCAATCAACTCCCCTCCCCCCGCCCCACGCAAATACTCCACTGCAGGGATTGTTTAAACCTGGCTCCGAGCCTCGTCTTGAGTTACATCCAGATGGTCGATAGGAAGTCGAGAGGGGTTCTTGTTTGGTTGGGCGCCTGGCTGGTGTGCTGCTTGGTATCGTGAAAAAGCCAGTCATTTCTTGTGACAGCCCTATCAACGTTTCCTCGGAGAGAGGAAAGATGTTTTTCAAAAATGGCCACTGCTGTACATATAAATACAGTGTGTTAGTGGAGTTCCCTGCCCAAGATCACACAGTTATGTTTCAGTTCACTTTTGAGAGGAAATGTGGAAGCAGTGTGCGACGTCAAAGCAGCAGGCGGATGGTATTTCTTTCATAAAACACAAGCTTAAAAACAGCTGGAGCTTTGGTCCAGCAAGTCATAGTGTCCGTTGGCCGTGAAAATGAGACAGAAAAGTCAGAGTGGATATACATACACGGATAAACCATTGTGTGTCTAAACAATAAGAATTGGAATTGGATTTTATTTTCAGTGTGTCATCAACAGACTGTCATCCGACATATTTTCTTTTTATTGACGTAGTTGCATGACCTAGAGCACAGAGATAGAAACATGCTTGCTCAGGACAAAGTTGTATTAAATCAAGATCCTCTGCTGTAAAGAACTGTTATCTCCACATTTGTTTGGTTACATATTTACAATGATACAATCCTCTTTAATGTCAGATACAGTCTTTAATGTCAGATACAGTCCTTAATGTCTCATTCAGTGAGAAACAAAACTACTCAATTAAATAATGGTTGAATAAATCTAGGCTGTTGTGATCTTCCTGTGATCAGCGTTTTGAAAGGCATGAAAGGAAGGAGAGGCAGCCAGGAAGACTAGGCGGCCTCTGTTCACTCAGCACATAACTCTGCTCACAGGGACACATTCATCACACTGGCTGTCTGGAGGGGATCCCGGACCACCACCCCTCCGCTTGAGAGAAATAGTACCGTCCTCAAGATGAACAGTGCTCTAGCACACACGCGTGCGCAAACAAACACAGACACAGGATACACATAAATGCACACGCAAACACATCTGTCTGTTCACTCTCTATTCCTTCCCTCCTCCCTTCCTCTCTCTGAATCCTGAACCTGCACGCTCTTTTTCTCTCTATTTCTCTATGCATCCTTTAGCTATTTTTGCTGATTGAAGGGTACAAACAATGCCAACAACAGTGGAACAACTTTTTGGGGTTTGATTAAAGCTTGGAGCACAATGAGTCAGTGGGATTAATGTTGACAGTTGAGGCATTGTGAAAAAATAGACCACAGAAGGCTGGTCCTGCTTCTATTTTTATACATCATTTGAATCAAGCAAAATCCAATGTGTCCTTTGAAAGGTTTGAGGTCTGCTCCTTCTGCAACATTGTGATTTGGCATGCCCTGCATGCTAATGAGGACTTCACAAGATGTAAAAGATATTATAGATATTATATATTAAAACCTTTGCCATAATCAAAGGTTTTAATATATAATTGAATTTATTATTATCCAGAATAAATTCAATTAAAACTTAATAACACAAGAAAGTGCATTTAATGCGTTTGCTGAACAAAATACTTGATATTGACCTGTTAGGCAAAAATGTGTTTTTGTTGTTGCAGTAGAGGCAGGATTATCCATTGCTCAATCAATCTAGCAGCCAAGGTTATATATTGTGTTTGTGTATTGCCTTGGAAATTGTTTGTGTGGGCTGGTGTGTGTGTCCACATATTCATGCATAATTCATATTATTATTGATATCCTGTAGAAGTAAACAATTATAACTAGATAGCTATATCTATGTTCGACTATGTCTGAATGTAGGAACCTCGGTTGCCATATGGAAAAGTTTAAGAAAAAAAGCATGGTTGCACATGAAATATTACCACAAGAATGTGGACCAAATTAACTACATGACATTAAATTCTGAATGTCTTTTATTGAACTCACAATAAGCAGTTGTGGATAGCAAACAATGTGTACAGCAGAAACAGTCGTTGTTAGCTGTTTCCTAGTAGTAAAAACCTTATCATATCTCATATCAATCATATCTATATGTGGGTCATTCTACGAGACGGGTGCCTTTTCCACTTTGTAATTTTCATTTTTTTTTTTCAAGGAAAAACTGTTTTTTAAACACTCACATTATGAAAGACAAAGTAGACCTTCAAAAAAACATGTTTGCCCACCTCAGGTATTAAATCCCTACAAATTATATCTATTTTATTACATCCCGGCAGTTGTTTTTTTACCACCCCGTAACGGACAAGATACACACCATTTAATACATAAATCATGAAACAATTTTCAAAAATGTCATATTTTCCTATCAGAATAATGTCCTTTTTTTGATACTGAAAGATAAAGGCTTGTTGTCTTATTGTAGTTTTTCATGATATAGATTATTTCCCTTGAGATATGAATTTCGCCAATCAATGGCTTACATTTTTGAACAATATATGCTATTATACTTCCCATAGTCAAATAAAAGTAGCATGTATTAATTGATCCACATAAAGACATCACTATCCCACATTTATTTATAAGGCATTTCATTGCCTTTCAATGTTTTTTTAAATAAAAAGAGACCGTTATGGGGTGGTAAGTCATGTTACAGGGTGGTAAGTCATGTTACGGGGTGGTTGACTTTGACTATTCCTATGTAATATATTGTGTTTTTACCAACAACATTATTAATTTGGAGTATACATGTGAACATGGGATGACTTAATAATGCAATATCCAAGTTATATATAAAGGTACAACTTGGTGACACTTCATTATAGATGGCACTGGGGGAATCTGATTTTGCATCTGCTGCACTGCATGATCCACAGCTTCCGCCGGAATAAAGAACAACTTAATGCTTGTGGTTGTGTTTGAGAGGGCCAAGAATAATGTGTGTGCATCAGGGATGTCACTGCCAGTGTTGACCAACTGGTCTGCCGTTCTTTTCAAGGCCCCTCCCACGCCATCAGGAGCCCCCTTCCCATGACTGGCTTCAAAAAAGTTCCACGTACCACCTTTCAGCCCTCTTCTTGCAAGCTCAGTACTGAAAAGGTACAGATTCCTTTTCTGTTTATATTAAGTGCATGGCCCATCACTAAGAAAATGAAGGACAGACACCAGAGGGTAATTCGTGTGCACATGATCCAGCACTGGAGCCATGTGCTTCCATGTGCTTCCTCCAGCCGGAGGACCCTTTTGTTTCGAGGGTGACACAGAGCAAAAGGGCACGACCTCTTTGTCTCCACCTAGATAGAGCACACCAGTGTGTAGCGTGGCCTGATTTTGCGAGGCGCCAAAGCGAACAGACTGGATCTCTGAGCTGTATTTGCAAGAGTAATTCTCAGAAAAGTCAATGTGAATTATTGCCTCTTCTTTTGTCAGGTTTTCTTTTAACTTTCTGCAGTAAGAGTACTGCTGAATTATGTTAAAAGTGTGCCTCTTGAATTTGTGTAGAAAGGCATGGAACAAATCCACCAGATTTCCTTGGGAATCTTCCACCAGCTTCTTCAATGTGTACCTAACAGTGGTTCCATCCTTCATGTCCTCTCTTTCTTTCTGAGCTGTGGCCCACTGAGGGAAGGTAACTGTCTTCACAGCATCAAACTGAGGGAGCTGGATAATTTTGTTTTTGCATTCCACACACTCATCGTACATGCAGGCCTTGTTAGAGAAATCACATGTAATCATCTTGGTTAAACTCTCAAGATTGGTTGTCTCAATTAGTTTCGAGTGATACATCTTCATGACCACAAATTCAAGATTCTCATGAATCTTGCACAAACACGTTTCACGATCTGACAGAGTGGGATGTACAACCCAAAATGGACGCAGTCTACAGAAAAGGGAGTAGGAAATGAAGTGCTCCTGTTCTGCAACGAATTTTCTGTGCAGGTTCTTCATTGTATCCATTAGAAACCTCTTTTGTTTTTTCACCTTGCCTCGGGTGATGGTTTGCTTGCGTCCAGTAGTTATCCGGCTGACATCGTCTCTTCTGTAAAAGGAATGCACCTCTGCTTTCAAGCCAGGACGAAGTCTACTAGTGGGTTTTCTTGTGGTGCTGCTGATGGTTTCACCTTGGAGAAAGCGGCGCTTTTTTGAAAATCCTAGTAGCTTTTCTGCAAATGTTTGGAGTCGGTATCTCTTCACAATCCCTCCAACAGTTACCTTTGCGATAAGCTGTTTTTCGCGTTCTTTTCTTGCTGTCTTGTACTTGTTTTTGATATCTTCTATTAAAGCTTCATGGTAGAGGAGTTTTTTCCTGATTGTTGGTGTTAATCTTCCACTTTTTGTCAATTGTTGCACTTTTGAGCGTGGAGACTCACTTTTATTTGATCGTTTGTATTTTTTTCTGTATTTATCTGAACGCTTCCTCTCCTTCTCCAGCAATTTTGTTAATTTCTCTACTTCTTTCTTGAGGCGATCTTTATTCTTCCTCCACAGCCGCTTCCCTGCTTCATGTTGCCTAAAAAATAGCAAATTCAGTATGTCAGTCAATATACATGGTGGCTTTTTATCTAGGCTACTCTCCACTTATATTCCCTATAACTGAATGCTACCTTGAAGGTCCTGCCTGCTGCCTGTCTGCAGATCCTGGCTGTACATTCTCTGGGCTTTCAGGAGGGGTATGGAAAGCCCCCAACATTGCCTTTTTCTTCTTTCTCCTTCCATTCTGTTCCCTCCACTTCTTTCTTAGCTCTCTCTGGTCTCTTTCATTTAAGTTTTAAACTAACTTCTTCTGCCCTCCTTCTACATCTCGTCTCCATCTCTGCTGCTCACTCTCTAGGTACATCTGCCTCCTCTCTTGATCTGCGTCCCGGCGGGCACGGAATCGTCTTTGTCTTTCTGCATTACTTAGTGGAGCCATGATAATCTGCAAATTATGTAATGTAATTATTCTTTATAATATATTATTATAATATATAATATGATATAAATGATATAAACAATGAATTTTCATATTTAAATGGCAAAAATAACCCCTCTACAACTCCCTTTACCACCCCGTAACAATATACAGTGTTACGGGGTGGTATGTTACGGGGTGGTAAATTTCACCTTAAAATGACTGCCGCTTACCATGTGGTCAACTAGCTGAGCTAGCAACTACACTAATCAGACTTAAATATAATTTTCTAAACATTACAACTGGATTTAAAAAAAAATTAAAACAGTTTCCCTATCTATTATGCGTTACGGGGCTGTAAGACTAAGCTTGACGGACCCTGTCTAACACACAAAAACAGCAAATAAACAATTTAAAATAATGTGGGAACTTGCCTGCTCTTGACCTTGACTCCTGCAAGGGTTCGAATGATGTCGCTTCCTCTCTCTGATATCATTTAAAGCAACAGTGCATTCTTAATAGGCAGAAACTGTAAGCGTTACGGGGTTGTAAGACAAAATGGGGACATGACTTTTAATGACTTTATAATGACTTTTTTTGCATATAATAATGTTTTATTTTGAATAAATCTATTGTATAGTGTCAGGGGCATAACTTTAATCCTTAGTATAATAAAGGTTTTGTTTAGAAATAATATTTTTTAGTTAAAAAGGTTAATGCAAATTCCATGTTGGTCATTGCGGACATGGCAAAACCAGCCATATCCTTACTAATAATGTCTAAAAAGTGTTTGTTTTAATTTTGCAATGTTATTTAAACATTAATCATGTAATTAAAAACAGTACCATTTACAACCTTGAACTTTTGGAACACATTTTGACAATGTTTTACATCCTTTGAAGATCATGAAATGCTGTGGACTCAAATAGCACCCGTTTCGTAGAATTACCCATGTACACTTCTAAATGATGAAACAGTGAAGCAAATATGCACGTTAATCAGTCCCTCCAGAAAAATGTGGCGTTTCTTTGTGATTGTTGCGGCCAAAAATCCTTGATTATGCGGCATGTTTTCTTAAATAATGCGATGAAATATGCAGCATATTTATGCAATTTCATGCGATGAAATTGCGGGAACTTGCAAAAATTGCGGGAACTTGCGAAAAAATGCGGGAACTAGCGAAAAATGCAGCTTTTCGATGACGTTCACTTCGCATAATTACGTCACTTCATAACGTTCCCATGGCAACAGGGGGAAATGGCTGCTCTTGTGTGAAGTAAATGCAACATTTTTCAACTTTCTGCTAAGATATATGTGACTTTTTTGCAACGAAAATGCAGGGATTATGAAATTATGCAAGCCCCGCATATTTTCTGCGGAAATCTGCAATTTATGCGGTGAAAGTGCGGCATATTTGAAAAAATGCGGCCCCCGCATGAATATGCGGACTTGAATGCGTTGAATTATGCGATCGCATAATCACGTTTTTCTGGAGGGACTGGTTAATAGCTCATGATTGGCCAAGGATATAAAAATGCATCATTAATAGAGTCGTGTGCAGATAAAGCCCATGGCTGTTTGGTTTGAATGGGAATCAAATTTTCCATTTTTTATTTTGCTCATGCTTTTGATTGATGGCATCATGTCATTAAGAACAGACGTCTTGTAAAAAAAAAAATAGTTTGACCTTCTGTCCAGCAGTCTACAAAATATTTTGTGTCTTCAAAAAAGATGCAAGAGTTAGAGCCTAATGCTAGCTATGCAGACACTAACACACACAGTGTTTTGTTGGCAAGGGAATAAATGTGTGAAGGTGGAAAGAAATACACACGACCAGATGTCTACAGGATTTAGTTTGTTGGGTTGCAAATAGTGGTGAATGATATGGGTTATAGGTTAAAAGGAACATTACGCCCATTATAAACTATAAGCTCATGTCCCATGCCAACCTAGGCATGGGATTGAAATGTGAACGAGCCAAGCAGTGAGAAGAGAACAATTTCAAATTTAATCGAGAAAATCATGTTGGCAAGGAAGTCTCAGTCATCACCGCCATGTTTCCAAAAAAATGTGGAAACCACTGCAACAGGGCAAATGTTTATTCACAAAGAGACCGTGTTGTGTGTGTGTTTTGGGTTCATTGGCCTTTACCCGAATGCATGTGTGTGTATTTGTATAATTGTATGATTGTTTTCCGAGAAAACCATGTCCTCTGAAGGACGCACACACACAGACACACACACACACACACACCATTGCGCCTTTGTGGCCCCATCATGCCCCCACCCCCCCAGGCTCCACCTGTTATATCTGGGCTGCAGGGCTACAGGGCTGCAGGGCCCGGGGGGTTGGCAGGAGGCATGGTGGGGGGAAGGGTCTCTCACGCCATTTGGGTCACCTCCAGTTATTGTGTTGGGCCTTCTCAACCTGTTCAGTGCATTTATACTTGCTTTCCATATGTCACCCACATGTACACCCATCTCAGACTGTAGTGTGTTTGTGTGTATGAACTTACACTAGCAGCTCCTTAGTGAAGCGGTCTTTCAAAGTAATTAATATGTTCAACACTGTAATGCATTTTTTAGCTTCAGAAGGGCACTTTGAAAAACTCTCTTTCTAGATTCCCGTTCAAGCTTGAACAGATTTTCCATCATCTCTTCTTATCGTGATTTCTGTTTTCAACTCAAAACAAGTAATGTCAAAAATATGTTGTGTAGTCGTGTAGCTTTGAAGAACAAAGCATTTTACGACAGTAGAAAAACTATCTGACTAATGGAGACCAGAAGGAATTGAGAAATCCTCACATAGCCTCATGTCATGCAGCTGGGACATGTGATGGCAACATCTAGCTTTTGGACTCTGTTTCCCAGCCAAGGACACAATCTGGGGCTTATTTATGAATGGCTTCATTGGCAGGAGAACCCAAAGTGCCACACAATATGTCAGCAATGAAAGGCAAGGCTATCAGAAACTAACACCACATTGAGAAGGGTTCCTGGCAGTGTACAAAAAAAGGAGTGAGAGAGAGAGAGAGCGAGAGAGAGACAAATCACTCCCCAACCATAACATAGTTAAAAGCAAAAAAAACTGTCTGTCGAATCTGTCAAACGCCACATTAACTGTCATTGTATTTGATAGCCAATTAAAAGCAGCAGCAGAACTTGCAGTGTGAGATTCTACTGAAAATAATTTCTTGAGGTGAACTTTTGTGAAGTGGATTATTCAGTATGCATGGCCATAAAGCCATGTTTTTTGCAAGGTCATTTTGCCTCAAGTACTTCAAACCTATTGCATAGAAGTGAATAGGTTTTATTGAATGTGTAATAATATTAAGATCAATGAAACATGTTTGATATTATTCATGATTATGCCTTACTTAAACCTCACTGAAATGCATGATACCAAAACTCTTTAGTATACATTGTCAAGGATGCATGCAAATCAGAGGATTAATTTACTTTAACACAGTTTTTTGTGTGAATTAATTTCTGCTATATATCACCTTAGAAACCTTGGTTCAAGCCAACTGTGAGCTTCCCTTACACCTCGCCTCAAAGACTGCCTTCATACAGCAGCTGGTGTAGTTAAAGTGTGGTATTATTCATCATACCATATCCATTAATTTGCAGTCCATGTGATTAGGTGATCTCGCTTTAGAATGTGTCCATTGCTCCATCTTATCCTCATTCATTGTAATCAAACCTGCAGATTACTGGCGCTGGTTATATGTCCTCTAGCCTAATGCTTTGCTCGTTCATTGGAGGAAAAGTGCCTTGCTGCGTTCTGATTGGCCGCCGGGCTGTACTCTCCAATGTAATGACCCATGGTGGGAGGTGTTAAAGTAGCAGATTTGGATGCGATACTCCGTTAACAAGGAGCCCGCTGGGACAAGCTGCCAGCAACAACTGATGCGAGATATCATGTGTTATCAGGCTGGGTCTGGCCGTTCCAGAGACAGTTTGTGATCTGCATGTCATTTCTATTTTTGCCAAATTACAAATGACAAAGAGGCCTGCTGAACTAGCCTAGCATTACTTTGTGTTACATGTTAACCTTGGGAGTATCTACAAAATAAATGACAGACTTGGAATTAGAGAGGAAACTGTTTGCCATGATATGCCAAAAGGCAATAATTCAATTTAACCATTTCTAATACCAGCTGAGCATGTTATATATTACATCTTTGGTTGAAGATGCACTTACCAATGAAACCAGTTAATTCAGTTTAAAAGTAAAAAAATACATATCCCTGATGTCCCTTCTCTTGCTCCAAACCGTCTCGATTAGAAGACACCATCCCAGAGTGAGAAGAAAGCTTGTGACCTGCTATCAAACCATCAAAAAAACATTTTACCCCCACTGTCCAACACAATGTTATTAACTGCTCTAAATTTTAGATTACTCTTTATTCTCTACTAAAATTAAGATGAGTTTGTAGACAAAGCTGTGGATTTAAATGCAGGGATTTGAATCATTTTCTTAGGAGGGCAAACAAAGAACAATCATGCTGAAAATAAACCTGTCAACTAGATTAGCCTCTGTGATGGCTGGATGCAGAGCAGTCCTCCAGGGCATTTTCTTAGGACATATTGAGATAGAAAGACCAGAGTAAACAAATTGACTTCTTTCACAGGCAGGCCTAATTATGGGACATAAATAAATAACTCTCAGAGAGAGAAGACAGGCATGCTGGTGTAATGCATTGTAATGGACAATGGTATATTAATGCTGCATTTTACTGTCTGACAATGTCGCTGCGTCATTTAAGAGGAGTTCACTCTGTAAGGTTATCTTATATTCAGCACAGGTGTTATTTACATTACTTAAAATAAAAGTCATGTTGATGGAATATTTCACATTCTAAATCTGTCTTCATTCTGCTTCTGCTGCTAATGCTGAAATCTTGAATCCCAGCCTGTATGTTGAGAGAGTACAACTAGCAAGTCATGTTAGCTGATTCAAAATGATAAGGGTCAAGTTCATTGCTGTGGTATTGATTGATTGATACAGATACATTACATAATAATAATAATAATAATAATAATAATAATGATAATGATAATGATAATGATAATGATAATAATAATAATAATAATAATAATAATAAATATAGCTGCGAGCAGCAATGTGGGGGTCAAGCAGAATAGTACTCCATGAACAAATTTTGCTGGACAGACATAATCGGTTTTGGTGGCTACATGATGACCGTCTCAGTAATTGAACCTACAATGAAAGATATTGGCAAATGGTTATCACAATGAAAATGCATTGAAGCTGCTTTCTAAAGGTTGGAATATTCTTGCTGCTAACAACACCCCCCTAGGCGTTCATGATGCCCAATTATTTTGGCATCATCAGGATAGGGTCATAAGACTATGAGCGAAGTTTGAAAGGCCTTGCAGAGATATAAGCTCACTTCCTGTTTGACGTCCCCCTAAGGTCAAAGGTCACCAAATTGTTTGGGTGTCCCCAGAATGATGTCATGAGTCTATGTACTAAGTCTGGCTATGATATGTTAAAGAGTTGCTGAGAACAGGCTTACTTCTTGTTCGGCGGCTTTGCCATCAAGTTTGATTGGCTATCACGGCCAAACGGTTTTGAATTTGAAAAAGCTGTTTGATGTGTTTGTTAAGCTTGGTCCGAAGATCATATATGGCAAGTTTCATGAAGATTGGACTGAATTTGTGGCCTGTGGATATGTACTACTGATTTTTGGAAAATTTCAACATGGTGGCCAAATTCTGATGTTTCCATGGGAAATAATTTATTAGCTACATGAAGAGGTCTGACAGTATCACCAGACATTGAAAATAAGTTTGAATATACTCATGTGAAGAGAGGGGAGTTAAAACACATCTTCATTAATTACAGCGTCCCCTAGAGGTCCAATGTCAATTCATTGAGTGTCCCCATGATGTCATGGGTCTATGTACCAAGTTTGGTTATGATATGTCAAGGGGCTGCTGAGAAAAGGCCTTACTTCCTGTTTGGCGCCTTTGCGGTCAAATTTGATTGGCTGTTGCGGCCAAGCGTTTTTGAATTTGAAAAATCGATTCAATGATTTTTGTCAAGCATGGCCTGAAGATCATCTGTACCAAGTTTCGAGGTGATTAGACAACATTTGTGATAGGAGATGCATTTTGAAGGATTTTGAAATAAACCAAGATGGCGGATATTCCATCATGGCGCAAAACGATGACATAGGGTGCGTTGAATTCGGCTTAAATGATACCTTGTTTGTGAATATTGGATGAATGGGCAAAAGTTATAAACATGAATGCATGTCCAACTTTGACCTATTGGTGGCGCTAGAACTCATGAGCTAGCGACCACAAATTTGCTGTGAGGGATCATTGGCCTGTCCTGAATCAGTGTGCCAAATTTCACAACTTTTGACCATGGCGTTCTATGGGCTGCCATAGACTCCCATGGCAGGGAAATAATAATAATAGGAAAACGTAGAATAACAATGGTTGTCTAGACCCCCAATAAATCAGTCTTGTGTAATGCATTTCTAGGACCCAATGAGCTTCACAAAAATAAATAAAAAGGAGGCAATAAAAATAAAGTAAAAGGGCTCCAAAAAAAACCCTCATATGAAGTCCTTGCAGGCGATTTTTAAAATGTGAATTTTGAGGAGTGACTTGAAAGAATAAATGGACTTGGCCTCTATAATGAGGTCACGATGCTTACATGACCTCATTCATTAACAAATATTACAATTGCCTTAGAGTTTTATCCCCCGTTTTCCCAACAAGATTAACTTGTGACACTATATACAAGAAAATAACAGATAGGTCCCATTTCTGTAACTGCGGTCAAAAAAACATTAACACTACGAGAGATGAATGGAAATGAGTTTTGATGAGACTGTAATTATTTCAATTCTGTTATTCCAGAACAGATTGCAGAATCTATTTCCCTGTGTGAGCTCTCCATATTATGCCTCCCATTTTCAATCTATCCCTCATCGCTATTATTACAACATGGCACCCTTCATTTTATTGTCATTCTGGGCAATTTACTTGGCCTGGCTTACAACTGCATCCAACTGATAGGAGGATTTTAATCTATCAGAGATAAAACATTACATTGCACCTCTATGGCTGGAGGGGCCTGCTTACTTATTAGCTGGGAATAGGTTTATAAGAACTGAGAGAATATGCCAGGGGAAATTGGCCACCCACTATCAAAATGAAACTTGTAGCACGTTTCAACCGGCGGGTGCGCTTCGGCCCAGCACGCCTTGACCCAGTAGTGAAGGTGCGGTTTTGCCCAGCTCAGTTACGGCTCGTGTTTCCACCGCCGACAGAACCCTTATGGTAGGGCCGGATGGCGATAGCCGGATGGCGATAGTCAAGTCAGCTACGTAGGCATTGTGAACTCATATCAGCCGGACACAGTGTAGCCTGCTAATAAATCCAAGGAAAAAGAAGAATGCGACACAATGAACAAAGAGCAATAATGTAGGACTTCGAAGAAGGATGTCAAACATTTCCGCGACATTTTCTTCAATAAACGTGGCTTTCTCCGTTGTCTAGAAAAGTGACAATTCTGTCGACCAATCAATGGACAGCGTGTGTCGCTCGAACTTGTTGGCACCCTTTCAGACGTCTCAGTACCCCAACGGAGGAGTAGGCCTACTGCGAGATTATGGCTCATCACGGCTCAGTCCGGACCCCGCCTACTTCTGGCGGTGGAAACGCGAACCGTGCCGTACCTTTGTATACCGTACTGATCCGCACCCGCCGGTGGAAACGCACCACTTACTCCCCAACCATTTTCACCGGTTTGGGAAGCCTCAAAGGGCTCTTTGAGGCTAATTCAAAGGGCAGCAAAAAAATATATATAAATCCGAAAATTCGAAAAAAATGATGAAAATACCTTTGAGCATTCGTTTTGAAGCCTGTGCTTACATAGCTCAGTTGGTTAGTCTTGTGTCTTCCAGCGCCACCCTCCTGCTGGGATGTTGGTGAGGCATGCGATCCTCACAAGATGGAGTCAAATCTGAGAGAAGGGGAAACTATGCAGGGAACTCTCTGTTCAAAATATGCTTTCCTTCAATTACACACTATCCAACCTCAATAAATGTGTAGACTGAAATAATGTCCAGATCGAATAGGCCTATATTAGAAAATAAATATCACTCATGCCTGCCCATGAAACAGGAGAATATTAAGGTACTTTAGTAAGTAGCCTAAGTGCTTTAGTACCAAGCACTGTCGAGTTTAATGAGTTTAATTTATATTATTTTCAATGAGAACAGTTGACATTTCAAGAACACCTGTGCTATTGACATATGGTAACCTTTCAAAGAGGAGCGTTGTCGATTTTGGGAACTGAAAAGGGCGAGAGAGAGAGAGAGAGAGAGAGAGAGAGAGAGAGAGAGAGAGAGAGAGAGAGAGAGAGAGAGAGAGAGACCTGACTTCCTTTGCCTGTTCTGTCTTTCTTTTTACTTCTTTCTTTCTTTCTTTCAGCTCCCCCTTCTCCTATTCCTCGTCCTCCTAAATTCAATCCCGCTGCATAGTTTGTGAAAGCCTCTGCACTGCGATGCATCAGCAGCAGAAGTAACTAGAGTAATGGTGAACTGCCACCATAGGAGGAGGTGCAGGATAAGGAGGCAGAGGTGGGGGCAAAGGAGGAGCAGAAGGAGGAGGAGGCGGGGACGAGGAGGAGTATGAGTAGAATGGTGGGATTTGAGGAAAATGCTGACGATGTGTGAGGTGAAGTGTGTCCCAGCTCTGAAAATGTACCCGTGTAAGCACACGTATGGCAGGGTGTGCGCATGCAGACATGCCTCTCACTGATACGCTGAGAAGTATCTCCCTATGCCATGGCTGCTGGGAGGGCACCTCGAGCCCGTCTGATTGATAGGCTGCAGTCTGTGCGAGGTATACAAGCACATGCAAGCACAAACACTAACACACACACACACACTCACACACACACACACACACACACACACACACACACACACACACACACACACACACACACACACACACAAGCACACACACACACACACAAACCTTATAACTTCAGGATTATAGTTATGCTGCTCATCATATTTTAATGTAGTAGTAAATGTATCTACTTTTAATACTTTTATTGCATTCAATGGTTCCTCATTAGCTTGTGTATCATGTGATCCTTACCAGCTTGTGCATCATAATGCATGTGTACCTTACCAGCGTTAGTATCATAGTTATGTTTCCAATAAGGCTTACTGACTGCCCGAGATTCACAAAATGCCGTAGGCGACATCTGATGGTTTTATGCATGCCCTAATCTCAGCGCCACTTAATCTGGCTATAGGAATAACAGGATTTTACACACACACACACACACACACACACACACACACACACACACACACACACACACACACACAAATCATGTTAAAACACCATGTGTTTTTTTGCAATCCCTAGACATTTGGCCTTATTTATTTTAATGTCGCTATATTTACAACGCAAAAAAATCCATCCCAGACAAAGAACACCGTTAACCCTCCAGCAGAGAAAAGCAAGTCACATCCGTGAACAACACTGATTATTTCTAAGTTTCCCCATTTTCTGAATAAAACCTTATGCGTATCGTTCTAATTGAATGAGAGCATATACTGTATACGGAAAACCGTATGTGAGATTCCTGCTTTAAGAGGGTTCAGAAGATTTAGGAAGATTTTATATGCTATACCAACAGCAGCGACAAGTGCATGTTAATCCAGGCCCCTTTTCCCTGCAGTAATCGAATTTCCTCAACGGCATGAAGCCAAACAAGGTTTCTATCACTTAATTCGCGACGTTAGTCGGCCAAACTCTCTCGCATCTCAGATTTTCAGCTTTACTATTGCATAAATCATAGGCTGGAGTAAATATGTTTATATGGCTCTGATGGGTTTGTGATGCTTTGAAATAAAATAGAATACATTTCAAACACTTAACTGTTTCAGAGAGAGAAGACAGGCTTCTCTCTCTGAAAGGAGGCAACTTTTTGGAGGCCTACGTCATTGTTTTAGTAGTTGGGGGTAGGGTGGTTTTTCACAAGACAAAATATTGTACAAAAACACTTATGTTCTATAAAATTTGTAATTCTAATAACAACTCTATAATGATTATTATTATAGAATATAATATTCCAGACCACTAGCAATGAGATTAGCCCCAATGTACAAAGAAAAATAGAACGGCATATCCAAGTATTTTTGTTAAATTCAGCAAACGCTAACACATTTCGCCCAGCTAAAGCCTACATGGTATTATGTTTTCCACTACTTTTAGATATTTTTTATTACAACAATTGTAACAAGTGTTGAATTATTGTTATTTAATCAACAAACAAAACCCTATCCGTCTGATCTGGACTGAGATCCATCAACTAGCGTTGTTGGACTGAAATAGATCCTAAACCACACTAAATACAGCATATTCAACATGAAAAGTTTTCAACATTTTATATCCCCGTTATGTTAACAGAGGGTCAACCGCAGTTCAGCCTTGTAGCGAGGTGCTTTGTCATGTTTGTCCATGTGGCAGAACTGAGTAGTATGTTATGGAGCACTCGAACCAGCGGGTGGTGCTCCTCCTAAGTGAATAGTCCCATTTACTTGGAATAGCCATCTATTGGCATACCAACAGTTTGCGTAATTGTATTACCTTTCTCGTTAGTTAACGAAGATTAACAATATATAGGCTACCTGTTTATCTTAATAGTAAGACAACATAAACATTATCAAAAAGATGAATGCATTAAAATGACATTTAGACAGTAATGGAAACGTTGGCATATTTCTTTCACTGACGTTTTAATTTCTCGATATCCATTTCTCGATATGTATGTTCTATTCAATATACTGTCATTGATACTCCGGCCATACCGTTGTATGAACCTAGATCTAGAAATGGGAGAAGTGAACCCTGTCTTCTGATTTTGAGCCATGTGGTATTGTCATCGCTCAAAATTGAGTTACAGGTGTTAATGAATTTGCCCTTGAAGTCAAAGGTTTTCATTTAAACAAATTATACAGTAACAATTTATTTTCCTATTTTATTGAATGTCTCTTAATTGTCGTAACACAACAGTCTGGAATGACCTGCTGTGCTCCTGAATTTCCTAACGGGCTATTCCATAGATAACAACCACGGCTGTAATACATCTCATTAAAGGAATTAGAAACGATCGAACGGTCCGATGTGAATGCCCACGTATAGATGGGCCATCCGTGCCATACTTTAGGTTTCTCCTACGGAGTCGGCCACGATCCAAACTTCCCGTGTGACTCCACGCCCTGTTTTCCGGGTAGCCGTGAAGAAATCCAGCCCTTCCACGCGCTGCTATTGCGTCCTGTTCCCGAGCGGTAGCTGCCGTGGGTTTTTTCTCTCCGGTTAGCCGTATTGTGATACGGATACATTTTTAACTGTTCGTATTCTTGCTTTTAACACACTCGAGGGATACCTGGATATAGAATCCGTGCAGTAGTCCGTATTCGTATCTGTTTTCCCCGTCTCGTGCCTCCGTGGCAATGGATTGATTTCATTTTTTTCTTCGACCCCAGCCTCGACCAAGTTGAGAAAACATTCTAACCTGCAGTCTCTCTCTCTCTCCCTCTCTCTCTCTCTCTCTCTCTCTCTCTCTCTCTCTCTCTCTCTCTCTCTCTCTCTCTCTCTCTCTCTCTCTCTCTCTCTCTCTCTCTCTCTCTCTCTCTCTCCGTACTTCGAGCTGTGAGCCAGCTACATGTTTCACCCGGCCACTTTTCAAAGTAGCTGGTTCCGGATGTTTCTTTACATTTCCTAGGTGCGATTTTGAACTTTTCGTCTTGGGAGTGTATAGCAGGCGGCGGCCGAGGATTTACAACGGGATAGCTCCGGGGTTCCTGAAGCCTGCAAATATTTATTTTTGAAAAGTGATGGCCGAGCGGGGAGCACGGTCGCTCCTCTCTCTCCTCTTCCTCACCTTTCTCTACACCGCGTCCGCCGCGGCGAAGCATGTCGACAAAGGTAAGCACATTAATCCATACCGTGTGCAGCATTCCTTTAAGAATGCAACATGTACCCCATTCTGCAGCTAGTCCATAAAACAATATAATGGACTAATGACACGAATGTAATAAGGCTGCTCTTTACCAAGTCACATAATTGCGTTTTTTTTTTTATCTTACACGTTTTAAATTGGTCTACTGAATAGGCTGTGTGATTGTATTAGACCTGAAAGTCAAATATATTTTCCAATCGAGCAACACATTTTGCCTATCGACACCTTTTGTCTGCATCTGTAGTAGGCTACTCCACTGCTCTATCCAAAATGCTGTTGTACTCCCATTTCTACCCAAAATGCGGTTATACTCCCATTTCTACCCATGGTTTTGTAAGAAAGTGTCGAACGTTTAATGACAAATGTTTCAGTCGGACAAGTTCGAAACCATTGTAGCCATTTAATACGGTAAACAAATAAGGTATGAACTTGGATGTGTGGAGAAGACTATCTGAAGAGTCATTAGTGCTTAGTGTCAAGTATTAAGCAAGCATCATCAGTCCAGTGGACATCTCATTACCTGGGCGTCAATACTTGCTTAGCTGATGAATAAACGGCACCCAATACATTTGTGAGTGCCAAATGTTTTGAGGCTAGAGCAGCTATTTCAATATTAATTATATTGGAGGTGCTTTGTATGGTTTATGTTGCTATATTCGTTTATTTTTTGCGTGGGCCACGTATTTGACTTCCGATCTTCTTTGCTATTTCTGTCCTACTGCAAACCTAGCAACCATTGGTAGTACACACATCAATATTTGCCTGGTACATGCATGAACAAATATGTGCTTTGTAAGGAACTCAAAGCTTAAAAATGGAGAAAGATAATTGAACCGTTTGTTGACGATAATGATGACAAGGATATGCAAAACTTTAGCCTCGCATGTGTCCAAAAATGAAGTAAATTAGTCTCTAGCGTGATAATAGTTGTGTAGTAGTGGGACTATAATGTGGAACCTAGGCCTTTTGAGTGATGGGCCTCTGTTAGCTTGTGCCCGCTTGCGTGTGTAGACTTATGAAAGACCCTCTCCTGCATGAAAAGCCCTCTGCAGTGGTGCAAGCGAAGGGGAAGCGAGAGAGCGAGAGCCCCTCCTTGGCATTGCTGGATATCAGTACAAAAGAGTAAGATGGGGGTAGGGTGAAAGGGGATGACTGGAAAGTAATAAAACCAGGAGATTAAGGGGACCCACGAGTTCCTTTGGGAGCCCTGATTGATTCCAGAGTATTGGACCGGGACCCACACGCAGTCTCAAATTTCTAATTGTGGGGTCCCCCCTTCCCTGAGAATATCTGTTTATTCAAAACACATTTCTTGTGAGGCCGTCATTATGCAGAGCGCGATCCAGTCAGGGGGTTCTTTCATCAAAGATTGCTAAATTGCAGACAAAAAGAGCTTCAATCTGAGTGTGTACTTTGTTCCTAATTTTGTCTATCTCTAGGGGGTTGGCTGGATAGACTTATATGTGATGTTTTTTTTGTTTGTTTTACATTGAGACTATGATCAAAGCTATAGCCACATGTAGGAATCAGCCCCTGATGGGCTTCTGCTGTTCATTTTGTACCACTGTTCTTTTAAAAACGTTACAAGTTTCTTTTGGGTTAAATTGACTCATTTTCTTGGGGGAAGTAAGTGTGGCTTTATAAACAACTCTACCAGAGAAGTGTAAAAGCCATTTGGCCCCAGTTTTATCTCTGTAATCCAGACAGGAGGCTGATTGTGTGCTGATTATCTCCCTGTGGACAATGCAAATAACTCTCCGAAATGTGTAAACATTTCGGAGACCTTCCTGCTCCCACAGACCCCTCTCCTGGGCCTTATCCATCCAGACCACCTTGTCTGCAACACAGCTAAAGAAACGACAAACAATGTTTTTCAATTCTGCGCTCAGGATCCTTTTTCCATTTTTCTTAAGACTCAAATTCCACAGTTTTGTTGCTGTTGATGTGACTTTTTAGAAGGTCTCACCAGCCCTATGTGTGTGTGTGTGTGTGTGTGCGTGTGTGTGTGTGAGTGTTTGTGTGTGTGAAAAAAATAAATATAGGACCTTCAAAGAGAAAACAAAAATGTTAAGAATGTAGTCAGATTAATCACCTTGTCTGAAAAGGCTGACTTTAAGACTAGGGCTTTAGGTTGCTCTCAAATTGACTCTTGCGTGTATGAAACAAGCATTTCTTTACTGATAACATGCGTATGTATAGGCTTAAATTGGTCTTAACATCCTGATAACATTTCTCCTTATAGATATGCCTAATTTGCGCAGTTAGCAAAGTGTTTGGATTTATCTGCTTTGCTAATGAAAGACGCTCAATTAGGAGATGCTGCTTGTGTCCTATGGTCTTATACGGGAAGTTAGTGGTTTACTCCCTACTGTCTAGTTTGTAGAGCAGGAGGTAACATAGAAGGGCAACAGATGCTGATACAATGCAGATAATTACTTTTTTTGCACTTTCAATGTGAATTTGTAATTGAGCCTTTCAGTATGTTGGGTTTCAGCATTGTGGCTGGTATAATTGACAACAGCAGTTTATCTCTTGTAATTGGTGAGAGGCAAGGCAGATCAATACCCTCGTAAATAAATGGCATCACATCTGCTGTTGCATGCCTGTTCGATGTTGAAGGTCAGGCTGAACTCTGGTGCTTATGTTTGCCTGCACCAATGTGGTTTGGCATTCACAAAATAAAGATGTGCCCTATCTTCTATCTTGGCTGGAGGCTTGGCTCTGTAATGTATATTGTTCTACCCCTCTTATTATAGGAATCAACAATGGAAAATATTACTCTTTTAAACCCTTGTCATTGGGAATAGTTCTGAAATGGAAGTTGCTACAAGGCAGAATGGGTCCAATATCCAATAGACAGTCCGTCTCCTCTTTGCTTTATGTTGAGCCACGACTCATTTTCACCCGACTGCGGAAAACACACATAAAAATGGCGATTCATTTAACACATTCCACATCAGGATGAGGGAGAAGGAGTTCGACGATCCGCAGATCAATGTATATCACGCTGGATATCCATGACTGATTACATTCACCGGCAGTTCCTCCCCCCCTTTTTTTATTTAACGCTTTACCCCGCTCCAGAACTTTTTGTCCAATGGTGGATCGATCTTTGCACACATGTGGGTTTGTTGTCAAATTCTGAGACATTGCGCAAATTGCAATGTGAAAAGGAACCGCACCAAACCAAAAAATAAACATTGTTTTGGTCCGGACCAAAGAGAGTGAACTAATGGCCTTTCCTGGTGTGAATACGCCCTAAAACTGACCTTTTAATTTATTTTTTTTTAATATATAGGTAAACATAATTACTTAAGATTTGTACCATTTCAGTGTATTCACTTTGTGTAGATATTTTTGTCCCTGCATCTCTAAACTGTAAGCATATCTGCTGTTCCTACAAGCAAATGTCCACATAGTAATTTGGTTTTCCGCTGCTTGGTCTGAATTCCCTCTTTTCTGTTATAGACATGGTCTCCACGAAGAAATAAGTCATTCAGTGTTATCCGAGAGCCCTTGCTGTTTTCTAACTTTGAACACAGAATCCTCAAAAATATTCTTCTGTGGGGTTTTGAACGGGGAGGGGTCTTAGTTGAGGGTTTCAGTTCACAATAGCATATACAACCACATGATGCCGCCGTTTCAATTCCATTCAAAAAGCTTTACGACTATTGTTTTGAACAGTATAACCGATGCATTATTTACCTTTTTATGTACCTTTGTACTTGATGGAAGTATGTTTTCTTTCCCTACGAGAGTTTTGTACTTTGTTAATGCATAATAATTGAAAAATATTTAGAAAAAAAGAAAGAAAAGAATATATATATTTTTATAAATATATATATTTTTATACATTGGTAGTCAAGGGGGGGCCCTATTGTTGTTAAGGCGGCCGCCTTAACCATACAGTGCTGGGGGAAACACTCATGGCCATTCATGGAAATAGTACAGTCAGCCAAGGAACTGTTTGTGCATGGCGCGCAATCTTATACTCACACCTATACACATAGGCCTATTATTTTGAGATTGTATAAAAACCTTGAAACTCAACATAATCCATTTTTTGTTGTGCATTTAGTCTGCATATTGTGATTTCACGTCTAGCTGCTTAGTTGCTTACGCCAATGGTGGGAGCTGCACAGGATAAGGTCACATACAAGGTCACATACAAGGTGGTCTATTAAACATGGGCTATTGAAAACCTGCTGTAACATAACATAGTTCTGCTGTAACATAGGATTGCTGAGATTAACTGTGTTCATGACCTGATGATATTCAGCCTCTATCTACATTGTCTTTTAATAATAAAACTTTCTAACTGTACTGTTCTCGGATAACTCAGATCCTCAGTTCGTTAGCTGATTTTAGGTTGGTGTAAGGTATGTGTCATGTATTAGGGGTGTACGGTATAAACGGTATAGAAAGTACACCGGTGTGAATTGGCGCTATGTAATGGATTTTGATGAGACCGGTGTGTCCGGTAGACAGTGTTGTATGCAATGCGTTACAAAGTAAGTAACTAGTAAATACAGTTACGTAACTACTTCTTCATGTAAAAAGTAAAGTTCCGCGTAACAACTGAACATATGGTAACGAAACGTAGTTCCTTTTTCAATTCAGCGCAACGTTACTTTTCCCAGGGACAGATTTGAAAGCAATACTGCCTTCTCAGGCAGTATGCTTTTGTAATGGTCCCTTCACAAGCTCTTATTCCACACCTTACGAGGCAGACGCTGGTAGCGTGAAGCTGTCTCTGCATCTCAGACATCACTTCCGCAGCTTTTTTCCAAAGCCAGTCCTTACGACAAAAAAAAGCTAGCGGTGGTACGAGATAACAAACGTGTTCACTGTTTACCTCTGTAAGAACACGGTTCCCTTTCAAAATGTCGATAGAAAGGGCTTTAAAGAGATGGTCAAAACACTCGATCCCAGGTACACGTTGCCTGCCCACACACACTTCATCCAAATTGAGATGCCAAAACTATACGGCAAGGTCTGCGAGCAAGTTGAGAAAGAAATCCATACTAGTAAACATTGCTTTTCAGAGATGGGAGTAACTTGAGAAAAGATTTTGCATTTTGTTCCATGCAGTTTTGCTGCCTAACCCGTATTTTACCCCTTCAGAAGCATTTATATTGAAATTAGAAGATAAAAAGAACATACCGTGATATAATACCGTTACCGTCTATGCCTCAAATCATACAGTGATATATATTTTAGTCCATACCGTACAGTCCTAGTATGTATCTAGCACTTATGCAAATGATACAGGCAAACAAACTCTCCAGTCCATCAAAGGGTGTTGGGTCCACTCATGTGCTTGAAGGATGTATGGTCGATTAATTGCAGAGAGCAGATTGTGTGAACGGCGCTTAAATGTGCTGCCTACCATCATCTTCTCGCCTGCCCTGTGGATTTGGCAGATTATGCAGGGATCTGTGTGTGTGTGTTTAGGTATTTGCACAGGCGTGAGTCACCCATAAAGAGGTCCATCAGAACACGCACCACAAGATTCATGAGCAGTTTCTATCCCAAAGCTATCACCATACTCAACTCTGACCTGAAAACAAACCCACTAGTTCTGACAGCATTAAAAAAGAGCCTCTGAAGGAAACATCATACATTATTTTCCTAATACAAATATTTTGTGTAGATAGCTCAGGCATGGGAGGTTTGTTTTCCAGCCCCCTCCTTGAAGCTTAGTTTATTAATTAATTAATTAACCCATTCTCCTTGGAATTCTCTCATGGCTTCCCCTGACTTTTTACTCCATTTGCTGAATCATTTTCCGAAACCCTTGAGCATGTTTAAAGCAGCAAAGAAGGTTAAGAGCCAAAATGGTGAAACGAGTTGTAGGAGTTGTTAAGGCGCTGCTGTGATGTAATATAATTTCCTTTCCCTTTTTTTATGTTTGCTTTAGCTTTCTGCTAAATCTTAAATACATTGCATTTTAACCTTGCCTTTATTTTCTATTTTATTGCTAAATTGCCTTTTTAACTTTGCCTTTATTTTAGTTCCTTTAGATCGGGTTGGAGTCCCAGAGAAAGGACCAAGTTCCTTTTAGGTCCTGACGTGGGTAACTTTGAAGGGTTTGAGACCCGATGACAATGTTAACTTTGAGTCTGCCTTGTGTATGAAAAGTGCTATATAAATAAAGTTGCCTTGCCTAGACGGTTTGCTTACCCAGAATCTCTGCAGTTGAATATGGTGCATACAAGTGCTGTGTTTGATAGCATCAATTGATTATAAAATAAAAACATGTTTAAAAAAAGTTTCTATAAACTAGTGGGTTACTGACGAATCGGTCATATCTAATCGGCTGAAATAATAGCAGAGAATTAAGAAGATATCCTGCTTGTGCTTTGTCTGCCTAAAGACACACCCATTGCAAATTGAGATTTCAATTGTTCAAAGAATATATTTCCCTTGTGGCTTTTCCGTCACTATGTTATCCATTGGAAAAAAATGACGGGTGAGAATCGCTAAACGGGCAGATGTCAAAGTGGTGGTGTGATAGAGCTGTGCCTTTTTCGGCCCTGCTCTATGGAGCGAGGAAAATAAGGATAGGCACCAGAAGGAAAATCAGGGGAAGTTGCAGCCCTCATCACCCACGGTGCGGAGACCTTTCCTTGAGCTTGGCCCTCACCAGTGATGGAAAGCAGATGCACCTGCACTCCTGATTACTTGAGTTCCGTCGCCTTGGTCCCATCCCGGCGTGACTCCCGTTGCCCCTGCATCACATCCTGTGCCTTGGATGTAAGGCCATCTGTTACCAAGCAACTATTTAGAGGTATACCATCAAGAAAGAACGAAGGATAATGGTATACTAATGGCTTCTTAAGATAATTTCAATGAATGTACTTTTCAGACCACATTTGTATTTCAACCTAGTGTTGCATACAGATGAAGGATTATGGTATTTTCTGTTAATGTACAGTATGTTGCAAAGATTTTAAGAAATTGGAAAACTTGCTTTGCAATGATGGATTAAAAACTGGTTTGATACAGCTATGGGTATCTAATTTTTCTTTTGGCAGAAGTGTCGTGCGATATCTGATACCAGTATTGTTATTGGTCTATCTAGCTGTATTCTGTAATAATAGAACAATTTGATCTGCCAAAGGCTTGCATTAAGGAAATCAGGCCAAACATTGTACTTACAGACATTCTTACCCTACATAATAAAATAGATGACGGCACTGTTGAAAATGAGCAAAAGACACGAACGCACGCACACGCACCTCTCAAATCTGTCCTCCAGTCTGTTTGTGCCATATGCTGTGTAAGGTGTACATGAAGTGGAGGAAGTGTGTTCTAATTAATCTGATTAAGCAGCCATGAAAACGGCTTTTTGTTGGGCATTTCTACACATTTTGCATATTGGATAATGTGACTTGTCCTTCAGGTAAAGCAACTCCTTTATCTTCTTTTACTCCACATCCATGTCCTATGCTTGCACACCGTCCGAAAAAGCTGTTGGAAGTGGGCTTTATTAGCTGCCACTGGCTTGTGAGAGACTTTCTGTGAGTGACTGTGTGACTGTGGACCTAATGATGAAGCTCCCCGTGGGCATTGGATAAATGGAGCCTCCTTTCTTCCCCGGCTCCTCTTTGTCCTCCCCTTCTATCCCCCCACGGTGCCACTGCATTCCCAGCCTGGTGGGGTGGTGTCTCTGGGCCAGGGCCGTGTCACGCACCCCTGTCGGCCCCAAACGACCACTCCGGGGGGGTCAGGGGTTCAAGTGCTCCCTGCTGGTCTCTGCCTTGGATGCCTAGCAACACCATGCCCCCCCCCCCCCCCCCCCCCCCCATGCGAGTTACATCCTTATAATTTTCGTTTCTAATGAGAGAGGAATTGGATGGCCTTGCATCAGCTAGCCAATGGTATCACCAGCCCACCAGCGTCCCCTCCCCCGCCATCTACCGCACAGACTTCAGAGTGAAGACGGGGTGGGGTAGCCACTCCTTGGCTCTTCGGAGATGGCAGTGTGCAGACATTCCTTGCAAGTCAGAGGTTGAGCATGCATTCTTACCAGCCTGGTTTTCGGTAGTTCCCCAACATAGCTTTCTAATCTAGTTTGAGGGTTTGGAAGCCCTGACCTCGGCTCATTGTTTATGACGGGTAGCTCTTGGAAGGAGAGCTCTGGGTGTTTACCCTGTGTCGGTGCAACATGATGCATGGGCCTGCAAATGAGCTTTCATTATAGCTCAATTCCCCCCCCATAACATTCCATTCTCCTTCCATTAGAGGAGATGCAGTTTTTCATTTGACTTGACTTTGCTACATTAAAGGGCACTTGTTATTTTTGTCAAAACGGCAACAATTTCCAATTATTGTTGATAAGGTTTCCTGGGGGAAACAATCGGGTGAAATCCAGGAAGTCATCAGGGAGCCTGGGCCACGTGGCTCTTCCTACTGAGTAAATAGAGCCTGGGCCTGCTCTCCAGCTTTAGCCTCTGTGAATGAGCCCAGCGCCGGCAACAATACAGATAGGAAGTAAAATTTACCCGCACACAAGTGTGCAGGATGCTCATTGTGTTCCTAATTGACCAAGCTGCGGTGTGGATCAAAGACGCACTATTCTCCTTGGCTAAAAAGAAGGTTGGAGGAAGGCATATTCAAGTCAATTGTTTTATATCTTTTGTGGTTTTTTTTGCATTGCTTTTGGATAGGATCTAATTGATTTTGGAATTATTACATTATTACATTCAAAACAGTTCATTCTGCTTATCTTGTTTGATCTACAGACAATATGGTCCAAATATAGAAAATCATTGAATGTCTTTACTTTCTGTAAAGATTCAATGTTAGACCACAGAGGAATATTGCACACTCTGTGCATTATGGAGCATTCTGCAAGCATTCTTAATTACGTGGCGTTTACTTAGCATACCTGGTTGTGACATCCTCATTTGTCTTTGTGGTATGCACACTCGACTTACCAACATTGTATTGCATAAGTAAACACCTACAGTATTGTATAAGTAAACACCTTCAGAGGAAAGTTGAGTTGGTTTGCCCTTGGAACGTACGTGGATTCCACTTGAGCTGGAATTAACCTGTAGTCTGTGAATATTGATATTTGAATATAGTTATTTAAAATATAAATCCTACTAAACTTTGTAGTAAACCTTTACTGTGTGGGGGTTGATGTGTGCGTTTGTGTCTTTATTAACCTTAAATTCTTGAAGTTGTGTATTAATGAGTGGAAATGAAATGCTAGGAATGAAAATTGCATTTTGCCTTTATCCCACCTTCATTTTGGGTTAACGGATCAGTGGCTTTCTGGTCCACATTCGGAGCTTAGTATAATTGAAATTGGGTTCACACACAGATTAAACAAGAAGTAATCAGGTTGGCATTGCCGATTTTCACAGATTAATTCCAGTAGCCCAATCTCAACGGTGGCTATTCTGCTGGTATATTCATCCAAAATGTCGATCCTACCTGGGATCAACCAGCATATCAAAAAGAAAAAGAAAATCATGAATCTGCAGTAAACCCCCTCCTTCTCTAATGGAAAAAAAAAATGCTCAGGCTGCTGCATACCCCGTCTCTACTCCCAAAGTAACCATGTGAATAGATTTTTCAGATATTTGGGGAGAGAGTGGCAAGGTCATCTCCTAAGGACAGAGGTGACGTAGACTAATGCCATTTCTGCTTCGGGCTTGTATCGCTGGTGTTGGGTTTAAAACTCGTGCATAATACAATTGGGGGTCCAATGAGGTATTCCCTCTCTGCAACGCTTTGTGTTCACCGCAGAATGAGCTCAAGAGGAGGGCGGAGGTATCCTCTGTCCTCCTCCGTATAGCCGCTGGTGATGCGCTTTAAACTACGACGGGGAGCTGCCGATTATGCCGCTTTGGTGCCCTTCCCTTGGATTCCTCCACATCCCGCCATGTTCCCAGGCAACTAATTTAGCGGTTGTTAAGTGATTTAGCATCTCCTTTTTATTGGGCCCCAGCGGGCCACCCCCCCCTAGTCACCCCATCCCTCTGCCCGATCACTGTCTGGGCCTGTGGCGTCAAGCCCCCTCCCCTGACGGAATTTCAATCAGCCCCAGAAGCATTGTTGCACCAGGTGTGTTTGTGTTTATTATTTCAAGGGGATGGGCGGTGGAGAAGCGCAGCAGCAGTAATGACGGCATTCATACGGTAATGGTCTTTGTAGTGGCAGCGGTGGTGTGGTGATGACCAATGTGCAATAAGAGGCCTGTTGGTGTGCTCTCATGGGGCGCACGGTTCTAACCGACGGCTGCCTTACGGGCAAACCTCACATCAATTCTTCATCAGCCCTCCCTTCATACATCCCCTTGTCTCCCCTCCTCCTCTCTGTCCTCCCCATAACTGGAGCACAGGCAGAGCAATCAATAACCGAGCCCGCCCTCCCCCCGCTTTGGTGGGGAGCGTCCCTGCATACTGTTTATCACGACTCCCTCTGATGTTGTATTCATCATTCTCTGTCGACCCTCCTTCCCCATCACCGCTGCTACCAAAACACCTCGCTCAGTGTAATTGTATCAGATTGGCCACGGTGATATGGTGATTTGGCCCGCCTCATCTGCTAGGGAGGTAGTCTTTTGTTGTTTTTGTGGCCTTTGTGTTCCTTTTTGTCACTTTTTTAAAAAAAATTTAATGAAGAGCTCACCATGTAAGTTGGGTACTTTCTATTTGCCTCTATAGGTTTTTTCCCCGTCATGCCTCATTGTTTTCCTCTGTGATGCCCGGAGGTATATTGGGGTGTTTACTTCACACTATTATTACTATTCTCCTCCCACTGACATGTGGTATGCCGGACGTGGAACATTACATATATGATAGCAGAACAAAGCAAACCTTACATGTGCATGTGGGCAGTGACACACTTAAATTATATATATTCACACCCTGTTTATTTTTAGCAACACATTCTTCCCAACTCATCTGCTTATTAGTGGCTGATTCAAGGTTGGTTAGTTAATCATTTCACACTGCAAGTGAAGGCAAAATAGTCTGACCCTTTTTTGTTTTTTAACCGTATTTACAGAAAACCTCACTCTCTGACCAGATCCGAAGGTTGTAGATTATAGATATATTGTTTTGATTCTAAATGCAACTAGTACCTCTTGTCATGTCCTCTGTCCCTTTGTTCACCGTGGCTAGTCCACACAACCTGGGCTAACCTACGTCTGCCCTGCAAGGAGGTATCTTCCTGTTCCTAGAGGGAAGGAGCCTGCCTAATAGAGGATGTGTAGAGTAAAGAAGGCTGGAACATGAAATATGGGAATCTGTCTTTGCTCATTACGCACGCGCCACAACCTTGACGGCCGCATTAGATCTCTTTCTCCATAAAGCGAGGGACCATTAATAAAATATACAGCACTCTCCATGTTTTGCTCTTGCTCCCCCCCCAACACTCACCCCACCATGCCCAACCCCACCCCAACATGGCCCCTAAAGACTCCCTCGGCTGCCCGTCCCCCCATTCCGCTCTTTATCACTTTCTTGCTCTCTCCACCCCCACCGTGGCTCCTGCATCTGGCCCACTCCCACACCGTTTCATCTGTGAGACATATGCAGACCCATAGCAGGTCTGCATACAGCTCTGCCACACATGGAGCACTCAGCCCTCGGCTCCCAGGGCTAAGCCCCTTCAGACCCATAGCCATCCAGACCCAACCCATCTCTGGGACGTGAAAAGGAGAGCTTCCTTTTGTTTTCCCTTCACCACCGTGTTGAAATGGTCTATTTCTGAGTGCTTATTGGTGCTGCATTGAAAATCCAAATCTGTGATATGTTTAAGAAACAGTATTTTTGGGTAATGCGTTGGGTATTTAAGGTAAATTGCTTTTGAGGAAGGCTTCCTTGTATGCTTTAATCCTTACTATGGATTTTCAGCTTGAAAGTTGAGTTGGTGCATTTCAAGGTGGAATAGATTTTTTTTTTATCACTAAGCTTCTTAATCCATGTAAAAATTCTGCAATAGTGGAACAACAATACTTAATATATTGGTTCATTAGATTATATTTATTTTCAGAACCTTACAAATTCGTCCCCTTTTTCATTCCATGGGCTAACATTTCTATTCAAGATTATATTCATCCCTCAAGATGAACCTGTCAACCCAGTAAAAGTTTAAATTCCAAGCACAGTTAGAATATGTTTATGTTTAGCCGTTTTTCTGCAACTTTTTCATATTTCTATTGTTTTGAAAGGTCCACTATTCACAGCAAATGTTTTTGTGGATAGACAACTGCTTTATATAAACATATACGTTCAAGGCTCCCTGTTTAGGCATTACACTTTTTTTTTTGTTGAAAGCTGAATCCTGCTGATAGTACCAGCCAGTGTTTTCTTTTTTTTTTTTTAGCAGTTTTCTTCATGGCAGGAGTCATAATAGTGTTGTGAGCCAGTGGGTGTTTCTGTGTGTATTCCTCTTCAGCCGTCCCAGCCTCCCGGGGGGTTGGGAGCCGGATAGTATATTTCCGGCCAAACCGAGGCGCCGCTACGCGTCAAGTTTTCCTTTGTCTTAGTGCCACAAACTGGGCCAGGTCTGATTCCGCTGTTGCTAACCGTGGTAGCTGCCCCTGAAGCACAACTAAAAAAAATAAGTCATACATAATCAATGAAAGACATGGGGTCAGGGGTTAACAGCTGGACTCCGGGTTGACGGCATTATCATCGCTCACATTAAATAAAAAAGTGCTTTGACACTTCTACATCCCTGCAGCGTTTCAATTCCTCTATGATTATACTTCAATCCGGTCTAAATGTGTGTGTGATCTGCTCTGCGTCAGACCGCACCTAAATGCAGCTCTTAGCATTATATGATGACCAGTAATGCCACTAAGTGGTAAGATGGTGCTTTGGCTGAGACTGATGGACAGTGCAGACAGAAATCTGTCTTTCCGTCTACACAGGCTTTAGAGTCCTTTGCTCGGATTGCGTTTTCCCAGGCATCATCCATACTTTTGATGGTCAAACCTCTCATTGCTTAATCGTTCAGATGCAAAGAAGGGTAAAATACAAGCATTCTATGCTAATGGCCTCAGCTCTAATAGACTTGTTTACGCTCAGCACATTCTCATTTGGCAATGAGAAAGTATTGTTGACTTTGTTGTAATGGGCCTTGAGGATACAGTGAGGTTCAGATCAGTATATCGCTATTAACAGATCGGTACTTTGTGATTAAAAATGTGTTGCAGTTATTTTAATGCGTGTACCCTCCCTCATCAGCATGATGAGGGAAGGGCATCAGGCTTTACAAGTGGGTCGCTTGGTCTGCCAGAATTTGCGTCACTCTGACCCCTCCCCCATTCGTTGAAGAGCTTCCTCCACCTTCTTGCTCCACCACATATCCCTGAAGCGATCTGTTTCCCTGTCGTTCTATCGATCCCCTCTGACACTCTTTAATATAGAGAAAGGCCATCGTGCGAGGATAAGGGAGGCTGTTGGATGCTTTTTGACATTGAAAAGATGTGTAAATAGAAATGGCGGGAATCGCTCTGTCTTTTACCCCTAGCCAGAGGATTATTTACAAGCTAAATAACATTTCCAACAAGCAGGATGAAAAGCAGTGTTTATAAATTATACCGTTATCAGGTTGAGCACTCAATATGGCGAAAAAATAAATGAATAGGTAAGCTAAATTATGTTCCAGGTTTGACCTTGCAAATTTGCTCATGGGTAATTCAACGTTATTCATAGCCAAGTAATATGTGAAGGAATTCATCATGCAGTGTCCCTGTATAATTGAGCGTAGATTACTATTCAGATAAAGATTACCATGCTCAGGTCAGTGTTGTCTTGTTTTTGAAAAGACAGTTTTCCTTAGGTTCCTACCATATTAAGGGAGAAGGTGATGTTAAAGTTATATTAAATCCAATTCCACACTGTGACATGTGGAGTTGGATTAAAAATAAGTTACACAAATGTGTCTCAATTCGGCTCTTGTATCTCTCAAGTGAGAATTTTATGCTTTCCCTTTTATCTTTATTCTCCGGATCCCTCAGATGTTGTTTTTTTAATTTCTGTTTCTTCATTTACATTCATATTGGATTTGTTGGGTGCCATATGCTCCTCAACATTGTCGTGGGACACGGACCAGACCCAACGTCAACTCCGGTTCGGAGGCAGCTGAGCACATTCATCGCTATTTGTCTCAGGAGATGAGAGGATACGGAGCGGAGGCCTTTCTTGTGCATTAGCCAAAATAGGTCTGAGCGGTTGTGTGGTCGTCTATTGTTCAATTTCAGTCGTCAAGTGTCAGTAGCTCCGTCCTCCGTGTTTTTAAGCTTGTTTATAGGTATAGCCCACAGCCAGCTGGCACGTTATACTATTGAAAATCAACAACTCTTCCACAACTGCCATTTCTTTGCTAGTACATAGATACAGTCGTCAATGAGCATCCTTACAGCCATTTCCATTAAGTCTTCAGATTCATGAAAGCTGATCAAAGTGACATACAGGTGCATCTCAATGAATTTGAATATTTTGGAAAAGATAATTAGTTTCAATAATTCAATTTAAAAAAAGTGCAACTCATATTTTATATAGATTAATTCCACCCAAAGTGAAAAATTTCAAGCCTTTCATTTATGTTCATCTTGATGATTATGGCTTACAGCTCATGAAAATACAAAATTCAGTATCTCAGAATATTCGAATATTGCAAAAAAATATTTTAATTCGTAAATGTCGGCCTTCTGAAAAGTATTTTCTCGTATGCAATCAGTACTTGGTTGGGGCTCCTTGTACATGAATAACTGCATCAATGCAGCGTGGCATGGAGTCGACCAGCCTTTGGCCCTGCTGAGCTGTTATGGAAGCCCAGCTACCTCTTGACAATACCCCGTAACATTTCTATGGGGTTCCGATCTGGTCAGTGTGCTGGCCAATCAAGCATGGTATTCCTATGGTCATTAAACCAGGTATTGGTACTTTTGGCAGTGTGGGAAGGTGCCATGCCCTGCTGGAAAATGCAATCAGCATCTTCATGAAGCTCGTCAGCAGAAGGAAGGATGAAGTGCTCTAAAACGTCCTGGTAGATGGCTGCGTTGACTTTGGACTCAAACACAGTGGACCAACACCACAAGATGACAGGGCTCCCCAAATCATCACTAACTGTGGAAACTTCACACTGGAACTCAAGCAACTTGGATTCTGTGCTTCTCCATTAGGGCTGGGTCTCGCCACTGATTTCCACTGAATCTATTCTATTCCAATTCGAGCCCCCTCAGATTTCTGAGAGTAAACCGAGTTCAGTGATGACACTCTCAACAAAAATGGCTGCTCCCGTAAAGAGATTTTTTTTCTTTGTATTTGTACCACGTTGGTCATTTTAATGTTGATTTTAAATGCTCTTACACACTCGATTACATTGCTACTTTATTCCAGTCACCAATCTAGCATTGCACTTGTTTGTTTTCGAGCTGGTTTGCTAAAGAGACTAATGTAGCTAACAATAAACAATGACTATTATATTGGGATGCACCTGTAGTGTATGTGAAAATTATAATTTCAGTTCCTCAGTTACAGCTTCATTTTATTGATTTGATCAGTAGGAAGCACACATTATTGTGTAATGCAACACAATGGCATAAATATAACCATAATATGCTAAAAGCCAGACTATCCAGGAATATATGCACACAATGCTGAAGTAAAGCCATAGGAGCAAGATACAATTTAATAAATACTTGGCTGCCTCGATACAATGAATACTTATGTTTATGTAGAGGTAGTGCTGCCGCGATGAGTCGACGAGTCGTATTACTATTGACCGCATTTTGTTCTCCCATCTCAAACGGCTCGCTGTAATTCACCTCCTCACAGGTCTGTGGACCGTGTGCGTCCTGCTGGTTAATCTGCCATCCTCTTCCCTCTCCCCTGCCTTCTCTGCTTTGGTAGGAGAAATGGCTCCTCTGAATGAAGTCCAAGAATAAGACCAAAAGCTTCCAAAGTATGGGAGTATTTCAGGCCAACTGGTAAAAGAGTGTGTCACGGCTTTCAAACACATAAACCAGATATGGACGCCTCGGGCCGGACTTGTCTCGCAAAGCATTGCGGCATCACTTACTTGATGTTGTTTTGATTGAAGATTGTGTGTGTGTGTGTGTGTGTGTGTGTGTGTGTGTGTGTGTGTGTGTGTGTGTGTGTGTGTGTGTGTGTGTGTGTGTGTGTGTGTGTGTGTGTGTGTGTGTGTGTTGCGAGCGCATGCAATTTTAAAGTAATAAACTCAAAGCTGTTGCATGCATCCAAACCTATTTGTTCAAAATCAAATGAACAAATAGAGAAACTGCGTCACTTATTCGCTTCAAATACTTTTTCTTTTCAAAACTTGGGAATTAATACGGAGCGGTTGAAAACAATTTCTGTTGGCGTCTCCCGTGTATGCCTTGCGCACCTGCGTTAGATTACTTAATATGACTTTGGCAGTAATGGTTTAAACCCAGCCATGTGCGTAAGTGTAAATGCAAGCAGCATAGTGTCTGCATGCTTTCAGTGTGTAATTTTTTATTTGGTTATATTTAAGATCATTTATAGTGTTCACATTTGTCATTTTTGATTTGGTAACATTCAAGTTATTTGTATTGTTTATGGCTCGGGTGACATTTTAAGTTTTGGTCCTTCAGTTGAGTTCAAATGGACACAATGAAATAACAAACACTTGATTTATTTTAAATTAGTTGTTTAGATTAGTCAACTAATGGAAAAATTTGTTGAAAGATTAGTCGTTAGAAATTTAGTCATTAGTGGCAGCACTAGAACCAGGAGGAGAAGCGAGTATTCTAGACTCCTGTTACTACTACAGCTGATTCTTGGTTGAATATATAATCATGTAATAAAAACTTCTGCACAAAGCTTTAACGTTGCAAAATATCTCAAACTCGATACCACTAACTTGCTGAATTTGATAGCTTGCAAGGCTGTCTTTAGACTAAGACCTGCCATGCCCATTTCTTTCACGTATTAACTTTTAAATGTAAAAAGCAGCCGTTAAGGCCCTGATTGAATGTTGACAATAATGATTGGCTGTGTATTACAAGATTATTTTCTACATTTATTTTCTACATTTATATATATGTGTGTGTGTATGTGTATATGTGTGTGTGTATATATATATATATATATATATATATATATATATATATATATATATATATATATATATATATATATATATATATATATATATATATTTTATTTATTGACCACTAGACCGTTCTACTGCAAGTCTCTTCCGCATGGGTTACTTTACCGACTGCCATGGCTGCAGCTTTATTCATCCCTAATATGATATTATTTCCCAACATTGCAGAAGTAATTTCAAGCAAGTCAGGGTTTGCTTCTACACGTAGCAGTAACTGAAAGTCATGATCCCCCGATCTTTGCTACTTTCCTTGCATTACAAGCCAAAAATCCTTCCGTATGCCCTCCTTTATTATTATTTTTATTACTGTAACATTGAATGGCCACCTCTCAGTCCCATTCCCAGTGCTTCCAGTATACATTGTAAGTAAATCAAGGCCATTGTGAGGTGCCAGAGAAAGTGTCTATTAATAAGCACTATGCCTAGTCAAGTTGCACAAAGAGCAGTGAGGTCAGGACCGCCCACCAATGACTATGCCTCATCCACTTCCTTCCACTGGCTCTTCCAGCCATTGAGCTACAGGTCACCATGGAGACTAATGGTGGGGGGAGAGGTAGGTTGGGTCTGGGTGGGGGCAGGAGGGTGGGATGGTGAATAGGAGAGCAGCGCAGAAGACCATTGGCAGCCTGTTCCCTGGTAATTAACAATAATCCTGGCCCATAGCTCCAGGAGGAAAATAATGGGACAGAAATGTCTGAATGTGGGAAAGAATAGTGTCCATTTTGTGTGTGTAATTTAGAATATACATGGGTTGACAATGACGAGATGGTTTGGATAAGCCGGCAGGTTCCTGATGGAGGCGGACGCGAGTGAGGTGATTTATGGGAAAACATGAGCAGGGTTGTTGCATGCGGAAATAATGGCTTTACATTTGCATAAGCATCCGCTCCTCTCGCGAGTCAGTCCTCAGTCAGTCAAAGATGGAGGAGGGGATGGAAAGAATTTCTCCCTCTCTCCGCCTTTCAATCTGTCACTCACGAAGACACGCACGCGCTTAAGCACGCACACACAATAGTCTCATATCTGGCTTCTGTCAATCTGTCTGCTCTAAGATAATCAGGGCATTAATTGAGTTATGGGCGCCGTTCATAGATGAAGCTCACATTTTTGGGCTTGAAATCAAATCTGAGGTCTTTAGTCCCCCAGGGTTTTTTCTGGCTAGATGTGGATTCTATTGGCTGTTAGAAAAGGCTTTGGAAGAAGGGGGTGGGCATAGATTACCATTGTTATCTTTCTTTTCTCCATTCCCTCCTTATTTTCCTCTTTCTCTTAATTTTTCACACACACACGCGCACACAGTGAAGAACCCCATTCATATGCAATGCAAACACTCATGGTTTTCATACAAATTATCACTCGAACACACTGCACTACAGAGTAGACGGGGGTTTATGCAGTTAGGACCTCACTGTTTGTGACGTGCCCCGAGCCTGAAATTTTATATCACGGGGACAGTGTGGACACATACAGAGGAGTTTTGCCAATCTGCTTACCAGGTGTTCATATTTTTAATGACTGCCACATTGCTGAATTTCTCTGCGGTTTTATTTTTTACAGTTCCACGGACAATGAAAAGAAAAACATAAAAGCTCAAATAACCCTGCAGGGTTTATGGCTTTGATGAGACGCTGAACCTGAATATGCCGAGCCAATTCTCTCCATACCTTCATGGATTTGTCATTCACATGTTCAGGGATTCAGTGGGCTCTTCACTGCAGTCAAACCTGACCAGACGGACCTCTGGAGTCTTGATCTGAGGACACCTTGGCATGAGATGGGACAGCAACGTAGCTATGGCTTCTCTGATCTTATCCCTGTGTTTGTCGATCTTATCCCTCGTTAATTTAAACAAACACAGTACCCAAGACAACATTCTGTATGTATTTTGGGCACATTCAATGTAGTAAAATGTAGTAGTTCAATCTAGTAAAAAGGAAAACCGCTATTAAGACCAAGTCATATTCATACTCAAGATACCTAATAAGCATCATGTAACTTATCCATTCAACAAATGTGATGTACAGTTCCAGGGCCCTTCACCCCAATCAGATAAATACCGTTGTCTGTCTTGTTGTCTCGTGGGATGCAGCTAGGTTTCCAAGCATTCCCGTCGTTAGCTTCAGTGCCCTCTCTCAAGTGGCAAAACATTGTAGCATGTCTGTCACCCGTGGAGTCAGACCACAGACACTATCGGTATTCAGGCCCACGCCAGAGAGACGCACGCACCCGCGCTCACACTCTCAACGCTGCATTTCTCACTTACTCTTTCATTTGTTCTCTCTTCTTGCCCCGCCTGTGGTTGCGCATCCCTCTTATTTTCACCACAGTTTTTTTTTTTTATCTTTCCTTCCGCCCTACCCCACAGTCTCCCTCTCCTCACTGCTTTTTGTAGTCTTTCCTCACTGCCCTTTGTGCTTTCACAACCGGTAGAGGGTACTACTACCTGGGAGCCATGCTGGCTGTGGACACGCATGCACACGCGCTATTGTGAGATGCAAACAAGCACATCATTCTTATCAGCTTCTGGGGATGGGGGTTGAGCTTCTCAATTAAATTCTGTCATTAACAGAATCCCATTACTAATACTGTTAACGCCTCCTCCATGTATGCAGGCACACGCACTTTGCCTGATTAGATGCACAACACACACCGCAGAGATACAGGGGTCCACTCTTTTAACTTAAGTGCAGGTGTGTGTTTGTGATGGACCGGGAGAAAGGCGGATATACGACTGAGGATTGTTGTAGGGAGATGTGATCGCTGGCTGGATGTCAACCTATAATGGCACGTTTCCGCCAAACGGTGCGATTAAGTGTGGTACAGTTCGCGTTTCCACTGCTAAAAGTGGGCGGGATTAGCCGTACCTATTTTTATGTACTCCTACGTTGGGGTGCCAAGCGGTCTGAAAGGGTGCCAAAGAGTTGGAGCTACACACGCCGTCCGTTGATTGGTCGACAGAATCTTCACCTCCGTGTGACAGGGGGATAGTAACAAACAAACGCAGTACCCGCGAGGTATTTCTGGACAACGGCTAAGCTTAGTTTATTGAAGAAAATGTTGCGCAAAAGGGTGCTGCCTTCTTGGATATCCTACATTGTTGCTCTTTGTTTAATGTGTCGCGTTCTTCTTTTTCCTTGGATTCATTAGCAGGTTACACTGTGTCGGGCTGCTACGAGGTCACGATGCTTACGTAGCTGCCCCGGCTATCGCCATCCGGCTCAAACCCTGCCCTACCATAAGGGCACTGTCAGCGGTTGAAACGCAAGCTGTAACTGAGCCAGACCTAACCGCATGCAACTGTACTATACGTTTCACACCTAATTGTACCGGACCTAAACGCATCGCTCGGTTGAAACGCGCCACAAGAGAGCCACGCAGCTATCCTCTCATCCTCCCTCCCCCCTCACCTACATTCCATCTCACCTTGTTCTTCTGGCTTCATATGTCAACGTGTCTCCTTCTCCCCTTATATTTGAATCTCTCTCCCATCAAGCACCCTATGTGCTGATAACTCTCTCTCTCCCCTCCACCATCTAACACATGGAACACAACACCAACACCAGTCTTTTACCAGACACTAGTTGAATTTCCTGCTTGTGTTTTGCCCCTGCCAATGTCTCTCCCCCTGCCAATGTCTCTCCCCCCACTCCTCTACCTCTGTTTTCTTGCTGTACCTCTCTTTCTAGTGCTGGGTGATTATTTTTCCTCTGCTTAAGTCACAAAAAAGCAGGTACCTGGCAGGTCCCTTGGCAGCAGCATTTTCAACAGTATTTCCTTAAGACAAGAAAGGGCCCTGGGGGCAGGTGATCAAAGATGCGGTGACATATTACATTGCAAAATATATGGTCCCTCTTTATACAGTAGAAAAAAGTGTTCATTAAAATGCATCACCTATTGTGATGTGATCCTCTGTAGTAACCTGACTCCATTCTCGAAGCGGTGTTGTTATGACTGTCTCAGAATAGGGCAGACTAAGGGTTGGGGAAGAGGTGGTAGTTTAAAGACAGCTTCCGCGGAGTGACTCTCAGAAGAGGTTAGCCGGTTCGAAACAGCATTTGCTCAAAATGAAGTGGCCATTATTGGTTAAGTGGATTCCTGAGGTTAGCTTATATTTCTAGTTTGCATGCGGCATGGATGATTCTGCTTGATGTCACTGCGTTTTACCAGGTCCTCTGTCTACACAAGAAATCCCATGAGGGATTTCACATTTTCGGATTCTCAATGCACAAGCAGCATCTATATTCATGGATTCTTGGATCGATGATGCCTAATGACATTTCTTTGGTGTCTGTTTGTTTTTGGTTTGCATGATTATCCTCAAATATTTCTGACCCCAGGTCATCAAAATGTCTAAAAACTGAATATTCAGTGTTCTGACTGACCACCCCCACTCATTCTATCTTACTTCCCTCTCTCTTTTGTGTGTGTGTGTGTGTGTGTGTGTGTGTGTGTGTGTGTGTGTGTGTGTGTGTGTGTGTGTGTGTGTGTGTGTGTGTGTGTGTGTGTGTGTGTGTGTGTGTGTGTGTGTGTCCGAGGCCCTGTCCCCTCCACCCGGGCCCAAGGGGCTCCATAAATATCATTTCACCCCGCGGAGCCGCTGACACGCTGCAAAGGGCTGGAGATAAATAATTCACCCGCCTTGCGCGGGGCAAGCAATACCTCTCCCTGTTTAGCAATTCAGCAGGCGTGTGTCTGGGTGCACTGTGGACCAAGGTGGTGGGGTTGTTGGTCGTAGTGCTGGTGGGCTGCACATGACACGTAAACACAAGTACATGCATAGGCAGACGGCAATGCACAGCAATGCATTATACAAAGCAAAATTGTATAACAACTGACGTGATATACACGCTAATGCTGATGAGTTTAGCGAAAGTGACCAGAAGAAATTCGACACGGAAAAAAATTATTGGTCCTAGTTGTACGAGTGACGACGGAATTAAGTTTCAAAATGCTACGTAAATTCTACGCTACCCTCATTGTTCAACGATGCTGCATTGATGTCATACATTTTATTTATCTAATGAGTCAATGATGCATATTTTAATGATTATTGTTGTGTAATGTGGAATATTTCTGTGGTGAGGCTTGCTGATGATCCTGAGCTGGTTAGCTTGAAGTCAGGAGCTACTTACCTTGGTTTAGTCAATGGACTTCGATCTAGCCCAAACTATTAACTTGCTGACTCGGTTTTGTTGATTGGTTTAAAGACATTGTGCCATATGGATATCAGTTTGTGGAGTTATTTGCACATCAAACTTTTTTTTTTTTTTTAAAGCAATGAACATTTTGTTTGAGATAGATTTTCCCCATAACAACCAAAGTATCCGAATAGATCGGAAAGTAAGCTGAAGTAAGAGTCATGAATATGATAAGATTCAAGCTGCAGCATCTAATTGCCACTTTCGCCATATTCATATAGCTATGATTTATTCATTTTTAGGTTCCAAATGGGTCCTCCCTTAAAATATGCCATTAAGATCGGACAGTACCCTCCCACCTGAACCACAGCACTGTTTTCTTGCAGAGCATAATGGCTGCGTTGTTGTCTTTGCTCATAAGGGCGTACAGATCCATGGGGTTACCATTCATTAGGCATTCAATGTATAAGAGGGGTATTTGCCCCCATGTGGAAAAGGTCAACTTGCAATGTCGGATAATTCACACGTTTGCACTTTTAATTATGTATTTTATGCGTTTGTGTTGTCCCTCCATTCAAAATTAAATATGTATGTTTAAAAGACGAACCGTGTTATAGTTTCCGAAACAAAATCCCCACACTCACTTCCTTTTTCATCTTTCATCTCCACAGGTCTGCTTCCCTCCCCATTCCTTCTTGACACATATTTCCACACTGACAGGGCTATGAACTCCTGTCACTCGAGATAGAGAGGCTCTCATGTTGTTAAAAATGCCCTTTTAAAAATGCCCTATTTCTCGTAGACCACTTTTTTGATATATCAGAGAACGCTGTTGAAAAGGTTTATCTTTTCGCTAGAAGGGGCTGGTCAGAATTTTTAAAGGCTCATAGCTGTGGTATTATTTTTGATCTTGTTTTTAAGCCCTTCATCTTGGACTATATTTATTTTAGTAGTCTCCTACTGGCCGAGACTGTAACATCATCCATCTCCTTCTATGACACCTGCAAGTCAGCAGCCCTCAGAGGATCAGTTTAACACCTAACAAAATCGGCTTTCAACACTGTTATTTGTATATTATTTTCCCCCAATTGCAAGGGTGTTACATACTGGGTGTGGCTGGGTTGCAGACCCCGGGATGACCCTATTACTATCCAAAGGGGAAAGGGGAAATCTGAAATAGCTGCTTTGCATTAAACTGGTTCACGGTTGGGATGGTTAAAGGTTGATGGATAAAGACCACGCAGATGCAGAGTCACACAAGGCAGAGTGACTGGCAGAGCTTTATGCTCTCTTTTGTTTTAGAAACTGCCACCATTAGCAAGCCTGCATTACGTGTGTAGCCTAACTCTTGGCTAGTTGAGTGGGAGTGCTAGCATAGCATAGCATTACTCTCCAAACACAAGCGTCTGTCCGGTTCCCTTGGTTCACTCTGCTGATGGTGGTTTTGTTCTTGGCCAGATTAATTCTGTTCTCTGCTGCATAGTTAATCCTCCAAAACAGGATTGTTATAAGCTTTGACAAGGTAATATGTTCTGAACAGATTGCACTGGTGTGCGATCAGAGGTTCTGTAATGCGAGACAAATCTGTCCGTTATTGTATTAGCGGCTTTAAACTGTAGACCTTCAGTGGTCTGCATTGGGATGTTTTGCTCAAATTCACTGCCACAAATTGCAATCTGCCGATAATAATTTGATATGATTTAATTTCAACTGAATCTTTGTAAAATTAAAACATCATTAGCTATCTTCCTAACAAATCTATTGAATGCTATGTGATCTGTTAAAACCATTCTTTTGGTTTTCAGCATTCCTCTATGAAGGTCCATTGGCCCAATCCAAATTAATTGTCATTGTCTTGCTGGTTCTACAATGCTGTTTTTTCTTTTCAATGAGACGGATAAAAGAAAAGAAGGGTGCTTGCCCTCCCACAAAACATCAATCTAGTTATAAAGATTTGTTAGTTTGTCCCTTGGGTCACTATAGAACAAGATTTCCTGTCCCTACTACAGTTTTGTTCTGAAATCTGCTCTTGACTTGTTTTTGACAGGTTCAATTACTTTATTTCTTTCTTGGTCACATACCCTCAGCCTCCCCATTCCAAAGAATCCCTCAGGTGCCTTCCCTGAAGAAAGACTTATTATTATGGCCTGTTGAAGGTTGCAGCCCATCCTTGTGTGCTAGCAGCCAGACTTCAAACCAAAGGAATGGGGGGGATTTGACTCATCTGCAGAAGTGAGAAAATTAATAGCTTAACACAGACCGAGAAATGTCGACATAATGTGCGCCATTTATTTATGTCTTATTGGTGTCTGTGTTTCCCCTGGGCAACCTAGTTTTACATAGCTGGTAATGGGGACAGTGAGATGAATGGATGGTAAAAGAATGGCTGTAAGAGATCATCACAAGGGTTGGTTAATGAGTCTGGTTAATTGAGTGTGTAAGGGGGATGCCATAACAAGCACACTGTCAAGATCAACAGCAAGCGGCTCCACATCCGAGCAGATTTTGGGTCGTTGCATCACTACGATGAGTATTGATTTATTTTGCTCCTGCTTTGTGGTGTGACACCATTGAAATTATTGGTTTGGTGGGTGGGATTTGGACCTCTGGTTGCAGTGTTCATTAAGTGTGTGTGTGTCTGTGTCCGGACACAGTTGTAAAGTGATTAGCCTTCTGGCTCACAGAGCTGACTAGGGCCCCTTTTGGGTTTTGCAACTAAACCGCCTCCCCCTATTCTCTATCCTCCCTTTGGACATTTTTCAACTTACAAACCTGCTGCTGCATTTTGATGGATGAGTTCAAGGAGATGTATAACAAAGATAAGTGAGTTATCTTTTCCCTCCTTCCTTTTTTTTTTTTCTCACTTTGCTGCAGCTGTAACGCTTTGGTTCGTCTAACAGTGACAGGATTATAATCCCATTTGATCCAGGTCAAAGGACGAAAGTGGTTGATAAATGTGGGAGTTTACAATACCGTTGACCAGAAACTATGCAAGTGGGATTTTAGGCAAACGGGGAAAGTGAGTCCATATTTGGTTTGTGTTAAGTTTGAAGAATCTTCTGTAATGGCGTGGGTGGGGGTCTTCTGTAATGGGTCCCATTCCTCCCTCTGTTTGTCTCCCCCATTGCTGTCCATGTCTGCTTCCACATCCTCCTTGCGTGATCTGCCATTGTAGACCTACCCTGCGACCCTACCTCCGTCTCCTCGCACCCACTCACTCCACGTCTTGACTCCTCCCACAGCTCAATGAGCAAACAAACCCATTTCCTCTCAGCACTAGAGTCCATCCTAGTGTTTTGCTGTGCTTGTCAGGTCGGGGATTGAGCCACATAGCCGCCTTTGTCTACAAAAGGAGAGCAGGGGGTGTTGTAAATAAGTAGGTAGGTAGGTAGGTAGTCTGTGTGTGTCTCAGGTCTTTTTTTGTGTCTAAGTAAATGGGGTACAGGGAATAATTTCCTGTATTGCTGGTTTTGCTATAGCAGAATCTCCACAACAGCATTAATGGTATACTACACTATATATTACTGTTCAGTATATTACACAGGTGGTTCCAGCCATACTGATGCGTCTCATCGGGGGTTCCTGGCTCCCTCTCGACTGTCTGGACGGCTTCCAATGCCTGGCTGACTTGCTTTAACTACACAATGGGTTGTGCTGTTGGCAGTGGCGGTGGAGGCGGCTGACTGGGGACCAGGAGGGATGGGTTGGGGAGCAGCTGTATAGTCTATAGAGCGCCATGCTGGCAAACAGTAGTTCTACTTGACTTGACTTGACTGTTGCATATGTGAAGGCAGTTAGACACTCGTTGCTCTGGTTCGCTGCCCCTGTCTATGTCAGCATGAGCTCTTTTTTTTCCTTGTATGTATTTTTTATCTTGTCTGTGCATGCGTAACGCTGCCTCCCAAACAGACGGCTGATTTCAAAGGGACTGTTTGAGCCATGGAAATGGGGAGTGTTAGGGGAAACACCCAAGTAAAATACAGATATTGAAATAGAGACGCTCAGCTCTTGTGAGGGAAAGGAGCGACCATGCTGCAAGCTGCTCCCGTCGTCCAGCCTCTTGAATACACTCCCATCAAACCAACCCGCCCCCACCAAGCCCTACTGGGAACCACTGATCAGCCAAGCAGCAGGTGGCTCAAATCCCATGACACATGTGTAAGGATTCATGTACAAACGGCAACTAAAAGCTATTTATTCACACAAAGGTAGTAGCCATGCGTTGCATGCATATTCTACCATGTGCACTGAATGTTCATGTGCTTGCACACAAGAACGTTCACTGTATGCTAGCCACATGCTTGTTCTGTGTGTGCAAGTCCTGAGAGTGGCACATTCTTAGCCTGTAAACCTGGCCGACAAAACACGTTTCACGGCTGGGGACAACACAGAGCCTCAAAGTTGTCATCGCCAAAACGTGATTTCACACCAGTCTATTTGGGTGGGGCTCACAGGATGGCTTGGCAGGAGATTGCAAGCACCTGGTGCTCTCCATTTGCATCATTACTCTAGACTACTGTAGCATAGCCTTACCTAGCCTAGGCATTGGCAACCTGGTGATGTTGGAGGGGGGATTTAGCTGTGAGACAAAACAAAAGCAAAAACAACCAAAACATTTAGGCCTTGGCAGTCAAGGCACATAGAAGCGTTTTGGGCTTCCTGACTGATAGCCTGGTAGCTGTGAACTAGTGGGTTATGCAGGACATGGCGTAGAGTGTTTTCGCATGTCTGTGTGACCAGGGATTTCCCTTGCAAGAAATGGTAAGTTATGACACAAGGTAATAAACAAACAAAAAGCTAAAATCTGAGGGAAAATATTATCTTTGGCATGAAATCATTCTTTGTTTTCAATGGGCTCACAGCGAGGTTGGATTATGTACCCTTAGCAATGTCTACTAATATCGCAAATAGATACAACTAATTAAAAATGTTTTAATAGTTTAAAACTGATTTGAAAATGAACCATGACTGTGTTTTACTACTTTTCTGACAGTTACAATGGTAAGTTATGTATGCGATTTTGTGGGTCCTGTCCATATATTGTGACAATGTCGTCCTTGGATCTAGTTTCTATTTGGTTTTCAGAGAGGTCCTGGGGGGGAGCACTATCGGCACTGGTGTCTGGAGATTGGTAATGATGTCAATTTTGGTTGGTGTCTTGAGACAGGTGTGTTTTTCCTTTGAGTGTTTGTATATGTGTATTTGTCAGTTTTTTCTTTTATGCATGTCTGTGTGAACATGTACTTGTGGGTCTTTGAGCTTAGAGTATGTGAGTTGAGCAGCCTTTGTGGTGTCCCAGCATTTTTGCTAACCCTTTGTTGGCATACAAGAATTCTTCAAGCCGTTGTATTGACTCATGGTTCAGACTTTTGCAACCCTGGGTCATAAGAAAAAGAAATAATAAAGGAAAAAAGGGAAAATTGCTTTGAAACTGGGGAAAAGTGGGCCGGCATCCTAGATGAACAATCTCCCTGCAGCGTCTAGCACTTGGAGAAAGATCTGTCTTACAACAGGCCTGTAATTAAAGTCAAGGGCAAAAAACGCCTCTCCAAAATGCCCTCCAGAGTATGTATCTTTTTACTTCTTCTGAGTGAAGAAAAAGCTTGTCCAATCTTCTTAGGAGTCCTCGTCTCAAAGCGCCTTGTCACAACAAATACAGCTGGTGGCGTCAGAGTCTCCTCTCGAAGGACCATTTCACGATACTCGGCATATAGCTCTTTATTTCTTTAACAAGCACAGTTTGCTATCTCCGAGAAGATGTCAGATTGCTAGTGAGTGAGTCATTCACCGTATGTGTGTGGGGTTAAACCGCATCAGATTGTTTGGTGCATCGGGTAATTGTTTACCGGTTTTCTCCAAATGCAGCACCTGGCTGAGCCGACTGGGCCAAATGCTGCAACACGTTTACACTCTGACATTGAGGCTTGTTGATTCATTTGAAATTATGACCTGCTGCCCTTTTACATTTAGATTTGACAGCTAGTCAATATCTCCATCAATGACCTTGATTCGCATAAGATGGTTACGGCGTGGTTTCAACTCGTAAATCAATGGAAATGTCTTGACAACCATTTGCATTTTCGCCCGGCTTCTTTGTATTTGCTTCCATATTGGATTGCCTTGTCAATACGTAGACTCGTATACTGAGGTCAGAAGCTATTGAGTATTAACAGATAAAAAAAGGAGTAGAGCTGTGCGTTATGACGATATATATCGGGGACGAGAGAAAAATGCCCACCAATAGTTATTTCCCTCTATCATTCCTATCATTATTTTACTTTTAAAATATATATTTTACGCGCAATGAATGAATGAAGATCTTAAACACGTCGGAAGAAAAAATATATATTTTGACAGATGTGCCCGAAATTACTACTTTACAACCTCGTCGATGCCCAACATTAAGAAAAACATATACTTTTTATTCAGCCTTGGGTGAACGGGGTAAAATTGAATCCCGTCGCCGGCATACACTTCTTATAGGAGGTAACCACAACACCGGATTCCTCCATCTTCTTCGCCCCCCTTTTAAAATAAATCGCTGTTTCTCGTTTTCCGACGGCGACAACAACGAGACTATCGTCTCCTTCTACTTCCGGACAGTCCGACTAAGGTGTTTGCATGCATCTTAAAAATCCATTCATAGTCGGACCAACCCAATAACTCGGTTTTCGTGAATGGCATGTAAACGCTCCAAGTATGGGGCAGAACATAGTCAAAAAATGCAATCTTTTGAATGAAAAGCGAATCTCAAACGAGTTGAAAGAGTGTGCGGATATTTCGATATTTGAATTTGCTCGCTCTGAGCAGCTGTTCATTCTGAAGTCCGTGGGCGTCTGAGGGTTAAGCTCAGTTTTTACCACTTTTTCACTTCCGATAATGATATATCTATCCGATACTTTGTTTTACTCTTGAACAAATAATAATAAAAAAATATATGGAACTACTTTGCACATGATTGCCAATAAGCCACCTGAAAACATCTCACTTAAGAAAAGTTGAAAGTTGGCTTAAATCAAGTGAAAAGATTTGAACAGAGTTCAAAAGTTTAAATGGAGTAAACAATGTAAACCAGCACATGTTTACAAAAAATGTTATTGTTGGAAACATGAAGTGAAGAGTTAAACAAATAGCTAAATGGTTAAAGCTTAAAAAACATTTGAGATCATGTATAGAATAGCTGAGCTGTTACAGCTGATAGTTTGAAATGGTTGAATCAAGTGTGTGCGCTTGTGCGTATGCAACGCATGCGTGTGTGTCATCACTTGTAGTAACCAGGAAGTGTTATTGACGTTATTCTTTCACATCTAGTTAATCGAGATAAGCTCACAAAACGATAAGGCTTGTACTGTTGGACTCCTTGGAGTCTCTTTCATATGGCATATCGTTTGTGTAGATATCATGGCGTGAAAAAGATTGCTTATGTAAGCATTTAGCTTCTACCGGGAGTACATCGGACATGTAAGAAGCAGCTAACCTCTAGCCATATAAATGGGGGTCCCCGCACACAAACGCACGATTTATAATAATCATACTTCCAAATGATTAATCGATTGGACGTCCGCTACGTCCGAAATGGTTAGCTTTTGTGATCGCCAAGCTCGTGGCTATCACAACAGCTGTGATCCGAGGATGGTGCGTGTGACGGGGCGGCGTATGGCGGCGCCTCTCCTCGGCAGGCCCAGGCTGTTGCACTTTTTTCTTCTTTAAAGTTGAAATACAGAAAGACAGGTAGATCTCATGTGCCTAAATGACGACTAACTGTATCACGTGAGACGCTGCGCGGATCGGATCATGTTTCTTTCTCGCCTCCGATATCCGCTCCAGCGTGATGGCCAATATTGGACCGATGCCGTGGATCAGATCGGAACATCCCTAATTTGTCATTATAACGCTCATTCTTGATTTTTTTTTTTTGTTGATATTTTACTTACCTGGTTTACTGGCTGCAGTACTGACGATTTCTGAATTTTATTTTACATTTTATTTTCATTTACTTATGTTTATTTGTTGCACTATTGGAGATTTCTGGACTTGAAAGTGTTTTTTACTTTCATATGTATTTAGTGTTTTTATATGTTCAATATCCCTTTTTTGTTCCTCTTTGTGACAGTTCTGCTCAACGACACTTCCAAATAAAAGGAGAAAAGAGAAAGTGCTTTAGGTTGTCTTTAGTTGATAGGATTATTAAAAAATAAGTCGTGAGGGATGTGGTTATTCCTGGTAGAATTATTTTATTACATTTTTTATAGTTTATAGACAATGTACTTTATCGTTATAGATAGATAGATAGATATATCTTTATCAATATTTATGGGGCACCACACATAGTTAGAGGTGGTTGTGTTGCTCTGAGAGGCTTTTCTTTGCTTCCTTGATTCCATGTTCATCTAAAAGAGGTGTTTTGGATGCATGCAAATGAGAGACCTTATTGATGGGCAGTTGGATACAAACAATTTCCTTTTCTGGGTTTGTCTGATTGTCTAGTTGGACAGACTTGACACAATCAGTGCCAACACACACACACGCACACACTCGCACACACACTCGCACAAGCACGTTTGGATCCTTCCAGTGCATGCATCCCTTACTACACAAACGTGCCTCAGGCCAGACTGGGGAGGAGAAAGGGGTGGTGAGGAAGGGAGGGTGACGGGAGTGCCCCTGGGGTTTCTCCCTCTGGTTACTGCGAAGATGCTGCTGTCGCCAGAGGGTTGCCATGGCAACGCCTGTTATTTGATTCCTTCAACAATGCCCTCCCTCCTCATTCCTACCATTCAATCCCCCTCCACCGGTTCCCCCATCCTGAATTACACATATGGGTGTGTACTCCTCCTCCTTCCCTGCCTCTATCCCGCCTGCATGCACACAGCCAGGAACTGGGAGCTCCATGATTATAGTGGGCGATCACAGCAGAGTACTTGGCATCGCTGATTAAAGGGAAGCAGACATTGTGATTTAAGAACCTCTTCTTTGTTCTAATAAAAAAAACTCCCCGAAAGACTCCTATTAACTCATTCATAGCTCATTATTCAAATTATAAGAGTTTTGTTTGTTTGAAGAAAGATTTTGGCCCCGAAGGAAATCAGTATTTTAGGCATTTGTCTTTGACTTGTCATTGATATTTTTGATGCTAGTAGTGCACGGTGGTGACTTCCATCGGTGTTTGATTGTCGAGGACGTTGGCGTGTGCCCAGATCTCAGCGGGAAGGCAGACTGAAGTGACAGCTGTTTTGCCTCTGCTCGCCGCTGTCTCTGCTGCATGGGCCGATTGGCTATATCTTTGCAGTAGCCCCGGCCAGCCGAGTAGGGTCCCGTTAATATGATTAGGAGCGATTACAGCTTTTGCCTGCACATCAAAAGAGCCAAGACCAATTATCTCCCCCACCTTTCAACGCTACTGAACCCCCCCCCCCCCCCCGTACACCCTCCCTCCCATCACCTCCCCCCCTTTTCTTTTTTCCCACAAAGCTAGCGAGCTAGATCAAAGTGGGCCAGACAGGCCAGGGTGCCACAGAAGCCAGAGTTAACGGATGGATTCACAGTTTGCAGATTGTACTTCTGTGTATTGGTCACCGGTACTCTCATCTGGTCCCTTTTTAAAAAAGATTTAGTGTCAGTGCTAATAACCGCCATCCCACAGGCGTGCGCTAACAGGTTTGCATGACGAAAGTGTTGGCATGCTAACAGGCTGCAGGGAAAGAATGGGAGGCGGATGCAATCCGATCAGTCTTATGAAAGTGGAGGTGAGCTTTTGCCCGGTTCTGTGAGGTACCATTACCATAATCCCCTGTTAGGGTAGGCCTTCCATTACTCTTTTGTGCTGTCTTTTCCTGACTGGAAACCAAATGAATGGGGATAAAAGCAACACACACATTGGCATACCCACACACACGTCCTCACAGACACGGCTCATGCACACACAAACGGGAACATGCTCTCTACCATTTGGCTGGTGAATTACTCTGCAATAGTTTGACATTTTCCTCTAAAACTGCAGAACTTGGGCGTTTGAACAAGGCGTCCCCTGGATCCCCTGTCCCCATCAAAGCAAGAGCTGGGCTAACCACAGCGCTCTGTCAGCAGACAAATGAAGCCATTAAAATCCCTTTTCTCTCCCCTTAGTCTTGACAGCAACTGCTGTGTTTAATTTGAGCTGTGTTAGGGTTGGACGATAAATCGTATGAATATTAATTGCGATACAACTAAAATAAAAATAAAATACATATTCTATATACATTTAAGCGCATTATTCACTGACTCGGTGCAGTACCTACAGTTCAACGAGAATACAATAGGCAACGGTAGTGCTTGATGTACATGCAAGCAGCACCCCAAATCCCCATATGGATATCCCAGTACTAGTGATAGTTGACATGAGGTCGAACCACTTCAGTTGTGTCAACTTGCACTGCGCTGTGTGAATGTAGGTTGCGTTTGATTAACATGACGGTGTGCAGTTGTGTTGTTTGTTTTATTTTGGATACCAACTTTATCTGAAAGAGTAGCAAGAACAGCCTAGGATATTGTATATTTACATTGATTCAGGACTTTACAGTACTATAACTCTCAGTAGTACTTACAATATGGTTGAATATAGGCAGCAAAAAATCCAATGATGCATTCTAATGTACAAACCCGATAGAGTTAAGGTTGTAATCTAGGGCCCAATGATTTCCGTGATGCGGAAATCGCGGACAGAATTGTGGAATCTGGTTCTAAAACTGAAATCAACTTTTGTGATTTTGCTCAATTTTCCATAATTTGGCTGAGATTGATAAAGTTGGCCTTATTATTGTAGTAACCCAAATTATTTAATAATTGTAAAATTACAGACGACTAGGCATACATAATTCCCTTTATGATTGCAGCATTTTGAGAGGGGGGCAGAGGATGATCACCTCACAACTTGTCACTACTTTGAGAAACATGTCAAAGATGTCACCTGAGACGCCACGTCCTCTTAAAACTATACAATTCAACCCTAACTCGAACCAATTCTAGCAAACTCTGTCAGCATACTATTGATTGGACCCGGAAAAATATGCGTGAAAACCACTTCAGTCTAAAGCCTGTGTGAAGAACAAGGAACAGCTCTGTGTTACCAGAGCATGCCTCCTGAAACCATCAGCACTAGGGCAAGCGATCTGCAGATTCAAGAAAAGAATCTATTCAGGACTTTGTGGAGTCTGACATCCCCTTAGAAGAAATAAGAAAGCTGGTTTCTGGTGAGGCATTACAAACAGGGAAGCGTTGCGTGAAAATGAGAGCAGCCTCCGACAAACTCACCTGCCCTGTGTGTTTGACCACCAGAAAACTGTTCAACTTAAGCCTGTTCTTGACATCATCATTGCTGCTGTCCGTATATTATTATTCCAAAACAACCAGCTATTGTGGTGAAATATCACGAAGCTGTCAGCAGCTGTCTGCCTCTCCATTTGGCTCACTATCGTTACCTAGCTCCAAATAGTGCAAGGTTGTGTGCATTAGGGACAGTGTTGCCACAGTTACCTTGAAAAAGTAATCTGATTACTGATTACTCCTTTAAATAGTAACTTAGTTAATTTACTGATTGCTTGATTTTAAAAGTAACTAAGTGAGATTACAAGTTACCTTTTTGTTACATTCAGCAGCTGCCCCCCGCGGCCTCAAAATAAAAATGACAACCGGTTTTGCCAATATACTCAATTCATTGGAAGTGTTGAACTTACAATTTAAATTTAACTTAAAAACAATTTCCTGTTTAAACAAAAATACTTGTTTTTATAAAAGTGGGACGAGTAAACCAGTGGTCTTACCTCATTAACAGAAGCTTCTCAAACGTCTTGTCAGAAAGTCCATTTCTTCTAGATGTAAGCACCAACCCTCCCCAACTGAAAAGCTGCTCCACAGGAGCACTTGATGGGGTTGGAGTGTACTTCAAGAAATTGATCTTTATGTTTGAAAAACTGATGCAGAATCTGAAGGTCATAGGCTGACCTTCAGTTAATACATATTCTTTCCTAATAATTAATATTCTGTTCCATGTTCATGAATCGTGTGCAAGACATTTTAACTAGCTTAAAGACGGAACATACCTGCACTATGGGATTTGGAAGTCCTGCAGTCATCCTGGAGAGTGTATCTTTCACAGCCAGGGTCTTCTGCATCAGAACTTCAAGTGTGGGTAGTAAAGACCCATTTTGACAGTCACCTTGTAAAATGTCCAGGGCTGCATTCAGAGGCTTCATGGCGGGGCAGTACTCATGCAGGAACTGGTTCTGTTTGTTTTTGAAGCACTTAACTCCCAGCTTGGTGCACAGCTTGGTGTATTCAGCTCACTCATGGGGATTTTTGCAATTCTCTTTACAGCTTCAAAAAAGGAATTCCACCTTGTGGATGCTGCTACCAGAAGCTTTATTTTTGCTGACTTCCTTCACTGTTTCTGATGCTAGGGTAGATCTACTTGATTTGGTCCAAAGAGCTGTGCATTTTGCTGTGCTGCTCCTATTCACAGCCTTGCTCTCTCAATTGGAAGTTCAATATTTCGCCACATAACTTTTGGAAATGATGTTGATGGTGTGTAAAGCACACCTATGGTGCGGAGGAAGAGACAGCTGGCCATCATTTTCATCCTCAGCCGAGAGGATTTCTGACAGATCTAAAAAAGGGACATCTTCTCAGGCGGTGCACACTTCCTCCTCCGTATCATCTGACTCTGACAGGCTGATTTTTACTTTAAACGCCCTAACAAAGGTGGATCCATTATCAGTCACTGTTGCAACTATTGTTCAGTAGTCCATATGAAGAGTGAATGTTTTCGATTTCTGCACCAATATAATCATATGTGTGTCTACTGCAAATTCTGCGACATGACAATACAGCCTTATTGCTATCTAATGTGGATCTACTTATCCAGTGGAGGGTTACTCCCATATAGCTCCTGTTGTTAGCAATCCAGATATCCACGGTAGTGGACACAAAGTCGACCTCATTAAGCGCGGCCTTCAGATTTCTCTCCATCTCTGCATACTCCTTCTCCAGGTATAATGAAAAATATGTTCTGTGAGGCAGCTCTGCATTGTGATTGGTATTGATTATGGCAGCATTTCCTCTGCAACATACTGCCCGACCAACTTCTTCAACTCTGCCCCACTTATTTATATAAATTTACAAAAGTATCTCTGACAAAATTAGCAAAAATCTTAAAACACAGAATTTTAAAAAATAGCTCTCTAGTAATCCCAAACCGCTGCTAAACATTGGGGAATCTTTGATGTTCGGGAATCTGCTTGCATCTTTCATGCATCTCTTTAAACCCCCAACCAAAGATGCATAGCTGTCCTTATATGGTCATAATGGCAGATTTCTAATTACCATGTTTGTTTATGAAGCGCGACTCTTGATACGCTTCTGTTTTTTGAGGAAACTGAGCCAGCAGGCCAAACTTATACCGCATCATATCAGTGCGCTACAGCTGGTCTGAACGCACGCCTCCTTACTTCTACACTGCTTTGTGTCTGCACTGAACCATTGCAGGCCCTGCATGTGGATTTCAGTCCCACCGGAGGCCACACAGAGAAAAAGAATTCTACATCTGCACAGTGATGTGTATCTGGTGTTGTATGATGGGTGTCCATAGCACCAAAAATTCTAGCTTAACGGACAATGCCGCTAGTAAATACTCACAATCCCCACCAAGAATGTATACAATGCTCAAATGGCCCCTGCCACACACCACCACCATGGCTTCTGATCAAGCAGAAGCCCGAGTGGGCACCATCAATAATTTAACAAGGGGACATGGGGAGAGGCCAACACTGCTGTTGAGACTATTAAATATGAAAAGTATTTGTGGCTTCTATTTGTGGCTTCTAATATTGTCTTCTCAGACCGGTGATGATGGGAATTTGAAGGAGATTTGAGTCTGGATGTAGTTGAGGTCAAGATGTTCAATATTGCATTATGTTGTTCGTCATTGTAGAAGCTAGCCAAACACGACTAATCAGCATGACAAAATCAAAAACAAATAAGCTCAAAAAGAATGGTTTCCTGTCAGCGTCTTTTGTACACAGAGGCATACACAGTATGGCGTGCATAGAAATGGACCTTGCGGAAGACAGCAGCTTGTATATTTATACATTTGTGATTGCTCTGTTGCATGGTATTCAAAATGACACGCGTACGCACAGAGTATGCGAGTGTACACGCGTACACTCTCATGCGCACACACAGAAAAACACAGAAACACACTCTGTATAAATAGCCTTTTGTAGAGGATTAGCAGAGTTGCAGCTTGGTTGCAGCTTGGTTATAGTGGTGTGAGAGGTGGGTTAGTCTGCATGGTGAGGGGCTGTACTGATTTGTAGAGCTTGGGTAGACGGGCGGGCTGTCTTAAAGGTTGTATCAGCGATTCCCGAAACATAAATGATCAGAACATAGACATGGGGTGCGTGTTGTGGGTTTTTGCGCTGCGTTCATCATACTTTTTACTGGATGCACAAAACACGGAAGGGAGGAGCTGGCTCTTTTTGTTTGGGATCTTGCGTCAAATACCAACAGAAGTGACGTCACCCAACATCGCCGATACAATCTTTAAGGGGAAAGATTGCTATGCACACAAATCCTTACTACTGATCAGTAGCTGCCACTCAGCACACACACACACACACACACCTTGCTATAACTCAGTACCGTCTAATGTAAGGGTGCAACGGATCACAAAACCCACGGTTCGGATCGTGTCACGTTTTTTGAGTCAAGGATGGATAATTTTCGGGTCATCATGTATAAAAACAAAATAAATTGAAAAATTTGGTAATAATCCTGCTTACTTTAAGCATAGTAAATATTTAAAAAAATTGATTGTTTCCACATAAAATAAAACTTAACTGAAGATGTCCATCCAATGTATAAATGTAATATTTTTATATTTTCAAACTATGAAGTGCAATCTGAGGCATTATTCCTTCATCTTTTAAACATGGATAGTAAATAAAAAAAAAAACCTGTGTCCACAGGAAGCACAGCAGACCTGGATTTACAACTTTAAATATATTTTTTCAAAAAGATTAGGATGTCTGCATTGCCGGGGGAGAGTGTACAGTCTCCCCAGGCAATGCAGACAGCCTCATACTTTTTTTTTTTTCATCAAGTATCGTAGCGAAATACAGTTTCTGTCGTGTTTTATTTGGCATTTATTGGGTATTTTTCCGGTGTATTTTTGTCATCTGCACGCATTATTGAATCGATATCGAAGCAATTGGATCAATATCGAAACGAATCAATACCTAAAGAATCAAATTAAATTGAATTGTGAGGTACCTGGCAATACCCAGCCCTAACCAATAGTCAACATTTCGATGTCAACCACTATATTTCATCCTAGACAAACCAGAAAGGGGGCTCAATGTGCAGAATACCGGAATTCTCCTTTAAACATGAGCTGGTCACTTGAACGACTTTTTTGTTTTTGTTTTTGCATAGTCAGCCGATCCGCGGATCACTTGCGTCCCGAACTGTGAGGGTTGATCCGTTGCACCACTAGTCTAATATAACTAAGTAATGGCTGTTTTTATATTCCTAGTAGAAGGGTTTTGAAGCATGAGCCACTTTGTGGACGTTGCACACCAGTCACCTGATATAAGAGTGCATACTTGGTCACGTGTTCGACACCTCAATATCAACATTTAACATCTGCATGGCATTGAGCCGCAGAACCACTCGCAATGGGTGTAATGCAATGCTTTGCTTCAGCCAAGCACAGCGGCCCTCATTCCGCCTCATTCCAGTGTAAATATTCATGAGCCCACCAGTGTTTCCCCCAGCACTGTATGGTTAAGGCGGCCGCCTTAATAACAGTAGTGCTCTGCCTTGACTACCAATGTATAAAATGAAAATATATAATTATATATTATATAATTATATATCATATATATATTTTTTAATTTTAATTATTATGCATTAACAAAGTACAAAACTCTCGTAGGGAAAGAAAACATACTTCCATCAGGTACCAAAAAATAAAGAATAATGCATCGGTAATGTTCACTACAATAGTCGTGCCGTAAAGGTTTTTGAATGGAATTGAAACGGCGGCATCAGGTTGTCGCATATATCCCCCCCCCCCCCACTCCTGGACCACCTTGACTTAGACATTTTCTGGGGGAAACACTGGCCCACCCAACACATGAACTATACGTTGCCGATTAAATTGTGCATCGCTTCCTCCTGTGAGACGTTGCGTGCCGGATGAGCAGAGCGATGAGCCCATTTGAGATGTGTTCAAGTCCTCGCTTGAGTTAAAGGTCTCAAGCCACCGTAGCACTCGAAAGATATTCCAAATTGAAAACAACCCGAGACTGCAGGGTACGGGATTACGCTGCAAGCCAAGTGGTTTGTTTGCGTGTACTTCTGTGATCACCCACAAATGTGTGCAGGGTCATATTCAGCAGGGGCTGTTAACACATCTCCACCAGCAGATAAGCAGCAGCCCCTGATCCCATCAGCCACAGTATGTCTGTCAACCACTTGGCGTCTGTACTTCGTGTGTCCTTGTTGTCTGTGTGAAAGCAGGTGAGGGGAGACATCTAGATGGAGATAAAGAGATGGGGACCAGGAGGAGGTGACTGTTGGGAATTTCCTTTTCATTGTATACATCTCTCGGCCTTTGTTGAAAAGACATGTACACACAAGCTATCTTGGCTGAGATGTCGACATTAGGTTTGTATATCCATGGACAGGGCATGAATTTCACTGACGGCCATGGCCATTTTTTAAGTTTATGCACAGCGGCTCTCTTTGGCTGTACTCTGAAATAAAACTGCTTAGGATCAGTAAGTGACTCCTCCACAAGTGTTGCCAGATTGGGCCAGATTTCCTGGCCAAACTGGCAACACTGGCCACCCCCATGGCGGTGACATCACGTACACAATCCTTAGGCTGATGCCTGCGACGTCTCTAAGATGGCAGAGGGAGGGTTATTGTAATTTTGAAATAATCCAAATTACAACGTGCAAATTCTAATCTTATAGAAACTAATAGTTTCTATAACAAAATTCAACAAATACACTATTTTTTTTTCTTTTTAAAAAGAACGCAAAAAAAGGATGGTGGAGAATTATCGCAAAAGGGCTCTTCAAGACACAGAGAAAAATTGCAAAACAATGAACATTTTCTCTAGAAGTGATACAATGTTTATTGAAAGGCATTAATGCTTTTAGAAAGGGATTTGTCTTTAAGTGAAATCAAAATCATGTTTTTATTTTATGGCCTTGAGAACACTAAGCTAAGTTAAGGGAACATTTACTTTAATATAAAAATGTAGTGGTCCAAAAATGTTTTGGCTTTGTGGCTGCTCCGGTGTAGACCCAAGTTTATTCTACCCTGAGCTATTCAAAATGGATGATTAAGACGAAGAAAAGCGATTTTTCTTTTATAAATGTAAAACAATAAATACTGTCAGACGCTGTGTCACACAGTTTTATGTCCCTGTTTGCTCTTCTTTTGTGGGGGTCCTGCAGGGACAACAAGCCAATTACTCTGTGCATCGGCCAATCCTAGCGTCTATTCTTCACTTGTAATGCGAACCACATTAGCATCCATTTAAAGCCTGTCCGGGGCGACGGGACGTAGAGGGGAGATAAACACACTATATAATGAGCGGTGGGCTCCCATTGGGCTCCATTGTTGGATGAGTATCAACACGCTACATTCACTCTCCATTTCTGAATTAGAAGCACAATTCTGTGGGTGTCAGTGGAGGGTTGTGATGTTGAAATAAACATGATAGCGGTAGAAATGTGTCTGTACATTATTAATTTAATGCTTTTAATCAAGTATTTAATTATCTGGATTGTTGGCCAGAGACGGTCATTTTCAACAGAGTTGTTCATTCAAATGATCTAGTGGTATGCAAGTTTTGGGGAACATCCCTCATGTAGTCTTGTAATGAATTCTCACTACATTTCATAATATGCCAGAGCACCACGGTTATGTGACATTTAATAGCTGCGCAAGCAGCCTTTTCATAACAATTGTTTATGATTTGGTATAGCAGCATAGTCGTCAGTCTCCAAAGAAGGAACCGGGTGCACAACATGGCACAAATGCTAAAAGCTTCAGGCTAATGATGCTACCCAGTGCTCAGACAACAGAGTCCTGATTTCTGCAGACTGGCCTCAATTTGCACAAACACACCTGACCCCTACCATTTCGGCTCAGTCATTTTGCTACTTGGAGGACACAGAATTGAGAATGCACTTCCCAAAAGCAACAGTGAACAGCTCTTGTTCCCATTCATTTTCTCCATTGACTTTAAAAAGAAATCGTTATAGTTTTAAACCTGAAACCAAGCCAATCTTCTTAAAGGTTATTGGTTACCATTAAAAATTTGATTTGGGGCATAAAAGAAGTTTGAAAACGGTTGAAAAGGCAAAGGTACAAGACTGTGTACATTATTATAGGAACTACTCATCACATTAACTAGGGCTGCCCCAGACCAAAGATTATGCTAGTCGACTAGTAGGGATGGGCCGATGGTCGATTCTATCGACTATCAACGATAGATGGATTCCATCGTCAATCGTCTCAAGTTGCAGATGAAAAATGAAGTATCTTTTTGTTTTTATTGCCGGAAAAACAGTGCTGTGTTGGCTACTTTTACAGCTTAAAAAGCCCCGCAAATTGTAATTGAAGTTAACTGGCACAGGTGGAAATGCACAGGTGGAAATGTAGCACTGACCTGCCGTATTCACTAACTGCTGCGAGAGAAGAGGGGAGGGGCTCGAAACCTTCCGGTCTGCTCGCACGGCGAAATGACATCACACTCCGCTGCATGTCACTTTGAAAACATTGTGTGTGTGTGCGCATCTTAAGAGAATGGCAGAGCCATTGCGTGTGTGTGCCTGAACTTCCTCGCGCTCTGGCGTCAACGGAAATCAATGAGAACAACTGAAAACTATGCCGTAAGAAACTAAAACTGTGATTCTGAAAAAGGTATAAAAGCTATCGAAAATTAGTTTAGATATTATTGAAGATACAAGTGTGACGTTTTGTTCAATGGTTTGAACGAAGGTAAACGGTTGAAAAATTAGTTACGATGTGTTGAATATTCAGAGGTTGACCAGACGGCTTCAATGAAACCAACTGAAAGTAGTAGAAAGGAGTAGTTTCATCCGTTGCATCCGGCGTTACATGATACGTTGATTTTCGGCCGATCCGATCGACGATCACTAGGGGAGCAATCGGATGATGGAAGCTTGCAGATGATCGCCAAACCCTCGTTAGTACAATCCATTAGTCGAATAGCTGTCGCACGTTTATGATCTAAAAAAAAAACTTTTTTGGGGCATCAGAAAATGGTTTGAGGGCTGGGAAATGTGTTATGTATGTACTCATTGCGATCATCTTAATGTTGCTGCAGCGATGCATCATATATTCCGTTGTATCCACAACATCCGCATCGACCGATGAAAGATTGGAGCATGAGTTACAGACAAATAGAAGAAACGACGAAGAAGAAAGGCGTCGCGAACGACTGCGTTACTGGAGAAAGAGAGCGTATTTTTTTGCTTCATTTCACATCTAATAAACACTGGGAAAAATGAAGTTGATTTCTGTGTTTAACTGAGAGCACAGGGAGTGGAAGGCCGGGACCCTATAATGTTTAGCTAACTGTTAATAAACTAATAATTGTTATGAGAGCAGCGTATGTGTGTGCGCGGGAATGGAAGTGTTTGTGAAGGGCGCTACCCCCGAGAGAACATACATGTATATCATAATTTGTATGATTTGATTTAAGGATGGTCGATTTTATTGACGAAGGTAAACGGTTGAAAAATGTATTAGTTACGATGTGTTGAGTTGTCAGAGGTTGACCAGACGGCTTCAATGAACCAAACTGTAGACATAAAGTAGTAGAAAGGAGTAGTTGCATCCACGTTACATGAAACGGTGACGACCCCCTTGATAATAGTTTTTAAGAAAAAATGAGAAAAATAAAACGGCAATTTTATAATGCAATAAATCAGCTTCAAAAAAGTTAATGAGCGGACTATTTGCATCCGGCATTAAATGAAATGCTCAAGATGATCGCCCAACCCTAATTTGATTAGTATTATTTTGATGGAAGAAAAAAAACGTGGTAGACTGAGAATCTTCTCATCGATTAACGTATGGTCGGCTATTAGGGGCAGCCCTACCATAAACCATTGCAAACGGTTTTTCGCAATGGTTACAACCCAATAGTTTAGCATGTTTCTTGCATCTTATAACCTTTGTCAATTATATATTTATTATATTGTTAATAAATGTTGTGGCAATACATGTGAATTCAGTCTCGTATTCCAGAATTCAACAATGTGTATTCCTAGCTTTTATACTATCCAAATTACTGCATAGCACTGCTAGTGCTATATCATATATATTTCATATTCTACATCAACATTCTGTATGGCTTATTTCCTCTACAGTTCTTACAACAACTAGCTTTCCATTAATCTATTCTAAGGGAAATCATGGTTCCTGTGGTAAGCGATCGAGGTCAGTTCCAGCAGTAATCAACGACTTGACTTTCATGGGTGCAGTAAAAGTTTCCATTAGGGCTGGGTATCATGACCAATTTCCTAAATCGATTCGATTTCGATTTATAAGGTTCTGAATCGATTAATCACGATTCGATTCAATTCAATCTGCTCTTAAATAATGAAAATGGCTCAACTGTCTTACAAAATACAAATGTACTTTATTTTTTCTCTTCATCTTAAACAACAGGTTTTAAGTGCAAACCAGTAAATTGGACAGTTTAAACTTGAGCTGTAAACAAAACTGTCTCAAGTCTCAAAACTGCAATTTTAAAATTGGAAAGGAATTGCAAGTGAAAGTGTACTTGAACTACAACATTCCATCACTGCAAATTGCATTAAGGCATTGTTTATTAAAGTGCAAAAAGAATAATAATGGTAACAAAACAAAACAAAAAAAATCGATCTCATATGAATCGATATTACAAAATTTAGATGAAATCGATTCAAATCGATCCTTTTTACCCAGCCCTAGTTTCCATGCCAACATGCCAACTGCAAGCTCCACCAATCAAAGATGTTGTGTTACACTTTCGGATTGTGGGTAGTGTAGTGCTTTTAAATGACATTGTAAATAAAACATGTTTTTGTGACTTCTACAGGAGCATATACCATTGTTTCACAATATATATGCGTCTGCTCGTTGTATCTATACCATGGATGTTTACGACATAATGGCTTTTAATCAAAACCTCTATGGAGGAAATGAATGGGATTTTTTCTACAGGAAGAGTTTTTTAAAGAGGCAGCTGGAGAAAAGTACAACTGTACATCTTTTGTAATGTTAACTTATTTCTGCATTGCTGGATGGACAAGAGAAAAAACGTATTTTGGGACCCCGCCCACTTTTGGCGGTGGAACCGTGAAACCGTAGCGCACCTAACCATACCGCACCGCTTGATGGAAACGCGTCATAAATAAATAATGTACACGCACATACACACAGACGCCGTGCCGATCCTATAGCAACCTCGTCAGTGCTGGCTTGAAGCCTTTGATCTGTGCAGCACTCTAATGTGAAATAGTTCTCTCTAAAACACCGTTGGCACACAGCAAGCGACTTCTCTTTCAAAGGCCCATCATGGCTCTCTACGCAAAGCCCCTTTGAAGGACCACACACCTCGCTTGAGTCAGGAAAATACTATTTTCATGCCATGCCTGTTGTCGTCTTGTATCTCTCAGCAGGGAGGCATGTTTTTATGCTGATGAAGGAAGGATCCCACAGGGGTGGTGTCATCAAGGAACTGCTTTGTGTTTTCCTTCTCAAGGCTGTGAATAAATTAAAAAGGGAGATGACAATGAACGTTGCAGTCCCTTCCTATAATTTTTTACATTCTGCTGTGAGTTTCTGTCAATTATTGCTTCTTTAAAAGTAGTTGGTTGGTGTTATGCTCTCTGTATCTACAAACTTAATCACAAAATTGTGATTACTATGTTACGGTTCATTAAGGATATGAGGGGGAGGAGTGCGGTCTTGGTCATCTTCTAACCTTTTGCAATTAAGTGCATTTGCATGCCAATTTTTGTCAAAAAAAAAAGCCTGAGATTTAAATCTTTTGAGATGTACTTGTGCCTCGGGGGGCCGTTATGGGCTCTCGTTTGTTGTCAGAGTGCTGATGGGGTCCAGAATGATTCTAGCCGACCCCTACAGTTGGGGGTCAAAAGAACGAATGGAGTGACCTCCATTAGTCCTGTCTCAAAATTACGCTGAAGGATAACCTCTGCGGCCTTTAAAATATAGAGCATTAATGTTCCCCTTGATGTTAAACATACAGCAATACTTCCTACTTTGATTTGGGTTATGTATGATATAACTATCATAGATAAATAAACAGAAACTAACAAACTGTTTGGAGACTAAGACTCTGAAATGTGATGCTGATAAATTGCCCTGAGTTTGACTCAGCAAGGCATGCTGGATATTGAGTTCTGAACAGTGTGCTTGTGCAGGCAGAGTGTGCACATGTTCATGCTGATGTTTGATAGCCAAAAAAAATGGGAGGAAGAGAAAGAAATATTGTGTTTCTTAAGAAAATCAATGCAATATCTCATTACAGCAACGTGCTATTCTTTTTTTCATGCCTGTGTGTATGATAGGGTGGTTGACTTAATACAAGATAAATGCACTTTCCTTTCCTAGATGCATGTCTCTGCTTAATGGCGTCTTTGGGTGAGGAAAGTATACTCACCTGTGGATCATATAAGTCCCGCCTTCACAGCTAGGCTAAGCCAGCGGGTCTGATAGGCTATGTAGTAGGGCTCTACGGTATGGACTAAAATATATATCACGGTATGATTTGAGGCATGGACGGTAACGGTATTATATCAAGGTATGTTCATTTTATCTTCTAATTTCGATATAAATGCCTCTTAAGGGGTAAAATACTGGTTAGGCAGCAAAACTGCATAGAAAAAATGCAAAATCTTTTCTCAAGTTACTTCCATCTCTGAAAGACACAAATATTTAATAGTATGGATTTGGTTCTCCACTTGCTCCACAACACTGTCTACCGGTCACACCGGTCAATGCTAACGTCAAAATCCATACCGTAGGGCAAATTCACACTGGTGTACTTTCTATACCGTTTATACCGTACACCCCTACTATGTATCACTTGATTGGCATCTTATCATGCCCCATGTTCCCCATTTCATAACTTGGAAGTAATTACTGTTATCCTTTCCTGTAAAAGAGAGTTGGATGATGAATACTATGTTTTGGTGATATATGCCGTTTCCTTATCTGTCCAATTAAAATGACAATTGTACAGAAGGTAGCCTGGCTAAAATAAAGAATCCTGTAAGAGATTACAGGATTCAAAGGAGGAGTACCCCAACGGAGGAGTACTGCGAGTGGAGTACGGCTCAGACCGGATCACGCCAACTTTTGGCGGTGGAAACACGACCTGTGGCGCACCTTTGCAGACTGAACCGACCCGCATCCTCTCCAGTGGAAACGTGCCACAAGAGAGGAGAGGGAGAAACTAATAGGACTGAATGTAGTTAAGAAAATAAGTCAGCAACTACTGTTTCCATAGTACATGTGAAAGGATAAAAAGTTAATTAATTAATTGAAAAAAAAAAGTGATTTCTTATTTTCTTAATTTTTCAACTGAGCAAAGATAAAGCGGAAGACTGAGTACAGTAAACGACAGTTAAAATATCACATGAGGAAATTGTATAAGGAATTGAATGAAGAGAATCCCTTAAATTAGTGTTGGGGGCCAAATGTAAGACTAATTAAGCTAGGTAGTTACTTCGGGCACATCTTTCAAAATAAATATTTTTTTCTACCAACGTGTTTACAATCTTTATTCATTCAGTGCACCGCGGCCGAACTGACAGCTCTCTACTGAAAACATCTTTCTCGAATGCCGCCTGAGTTAGTTGTTGCTGGTGACGTAAAGAGGTCAGCCAGAAGTGGCTCTATTACCACTAGCGGGATTGACCCACACTATGCTGGCCTGAGTTGCGGGATTTGAAAAAAATCTGCGTAATAGCCGCGATCCCGCGCTGAAATTTATGCCCTGTTACAACCTTGTTGATGACCAACATTTAGCAAAACACATACTTTTAATTAGGCCTTGGGTGAACGGGGTGAAATCGAAGCAGGTGTCACACGACACCTGCTTCCTCCATCTTCTTCGCACCTTTTTTCAATAAATCGCTGTTGGAAATGCTCAACGGCACCCTGGCTCTGAGGATGATGGGCTGAGGAAGTGTGATGCTTGATATGAAGCTGACGCATGACCTGAGAAAAAACAAGAGACATCAAATTAGAACCTTGGTCAGTCGGAATGACGTTCAGTATGCCAACATTTTTGAAAAACTGTGAAAGAGCCTTCACAATGGACCTGGTGGTAATTGCAAGCAATGGGTAGGCAGCAGGGTAACGAGTAACCTGACACTTGATGGTCAACAAATACCTACACCCATTTTTCGACATAGGCAAAGGCCCAACACAGTCCAACTGTAAGTGCTCCAATGGCGCAACCTTCACCGGTACTGGCTGCAAAAGGTGCAGGCTTAATTACCCGGTTCGGTTTACCAGTCATCTGTCAGATGTGCCAAGTTTTTATATACGCAGCCACGTCCTTCAATTTCAGCCCAAAATAACTATGCATAATGCGGTCATATGTCATTCTCACCCCTGAATGCCCAAACATGTCCTGGGCATGGCTCCCCCTCCGAAATGTCAGTGGACGGCGTCTCTTTTCTCACCAGCAGACCATTTTTAAAACAGTGCCCATTAGGGCTGGGTATTGCCAGGTACCTCACAATTAAATTCAATTCGATTCTTTAGGTCTTGATTAGATTCGATTTCGATTTGATATTGATCCAATTGCTTCGATATCGATTCAATAATACGTGCAGATGACAAAAATACCTAAATATTATTTAGAATTAACCATTTCAAAATTAATTAACCATTTCATTGTGCTTTAACTAGCAAAAAGGGAATACACCATTGTATAGTTGTATATCATATATTGTTCCTGAGCTAAACTTAAGCATAAAAGTAATAATCATAACATGGACAAATGTAAAAGGGCATGTTAGGCATACTCGCTTCTAGATTACAATGACTGAGTATGCTTTTTTTTTTTATATGGAAATAATCGATTTAAAAAAAAAATTGAATCGAAATTGAATCGAGAACAAATAAATTGCAGTGCACTGATAAATCGATATTTTTACCCAGCCCTAGTGCCCATGATCCATGCTCTCAAAAGTGTTGGCTGGGACAGCACGTTCAATCAAAGAACAGAGAATGATCTGCACGCTTTTCCTTAACTAGGTCTCCATATGACAGATTCAGTGGAAAATCTGGCAAGGCCAACCTTGTCTTCTCTGCAGCCACTTTGACCTGTTTGGCCTCCGCCACACCAGGAGGAGCTGAGCGGGTCACAGCACATGCTGCAAACACAGCAGGGAACTGTTCTGAGCAACCATCAGTCTCATTTCTCAGCTGAGGAGAAGACACCACTGACACAGGATTACTCTGCCAAACGCGTCCTCCTGCTTAATTATTTCCAGATCAACAGGTAGGACGGAAACCGACACCGTGTTATGCTTCATGTGCTGCTCTGCAATAGAGAAAAAGCTTGTCAGGGCAGACGGGATAATCAATGCTGGCAACTTCATTAAAGGAGGGTTTGGCAATTGGCGGAAGGCAGGTGAAAAGTTTCGGGAGCATGAAAAATCTTGTTTCCATACAGAAGCCTGCGGCATTGAAAAGGACCCCAATTAATGCGCTTATGTCACAAGCAGTAGCTAAGGAGCATATGACTGCGCAGACTGTTTTGAACAGACTGGTTGGCAAAAAAAAAGCAAAGACGGACGGTTCACTTGACGTAGAAACCGTCACTTTCCTCATATCAGACAACTCGTAACTCTGGATGAAAATTAAGGCTTTCTTTTATTGTCACTTTCCTTTGTAAACCTTTAGAATTAACCTCCTGAATCCTTGTTATAACGCTGTGCATAATCCTGGACCACAACAGCTTGTCGGCATGTTGTTAGTGTGTGAAATTCAGCACAGTATCAGCCTAGTTGACTCTAATTTCCACATTGTTTACTTGCTAACGTTTGTGAATAACACTGGCTAGTTGGCAGAGTTAGTCTTTTTACACACCAGTAGAGTGTTTATTAGAGCGGAGCCCTGAATGTGACGTCACCCGTCATCTCGTCCCTGTAAACAATGGATGTTGCGCAGTATTTATTATGACGTCATTATATAGACTCACTCTCAGCACCCCCCCCTCGGACTGACTTCCCGCGTCCCTGACATTGCCGCAGGTTAAGGAGGCGGAGGATCTTCCTCTTTGTCTGCAACCGAAGGGTTTCGAAGCTCCTCCTCGACTAAATCGTCAAGAGGTTCTTCCTCATCCTCTTCGTCAGATGTATAGTCGGCTGCGCTATCAGTCGCGCATAAAGCCGACTTCACCGAAAGTTTAACATAACTCTTAGGTCAAATGGAAGGAAGTTCAATTCTATAATGACCAGCCAATTGTACCACGGGTCTTGGTTAACGCACCAAACACAACCTTGGAAGGTTCTTCCACAAACATTTCAACGAGTGATGTCATTATTCAAGCAATTGCGTGCATATCACCACCTGAACAAAATAGACTTATTCCACCAAAGCCAGAACATTAAAACTAAACAGGGAAGCCCAGCAATAATATAAGCAAAGACCAACGACCATTCCCATTTTAGTCAAATTTATTAAACTAAACGCGGAGCTTCAAACAGGCCTGTGGTGGGATGAATTAAGGACCAAGCCTGCAGGTATGGCAAAACAACCAGAAAACTGGCGATTCCACCAATGCCTCGGAGTGCCCCCGAATGCTCTAGCCAAAGGAACTGTTCAAAAATAATAAACCGCACGTCCCACAAAATACGCAACACTAAAAGAATAAGTCAAAGGCCCCGCAAATATATCGCTGGACTCACCTACCGTCATTGTCGGACATTTCGGTGCAGCTAAACGTACCGCCGCAGCCTAATGCACCAAGAACAAAGGCCCAGGTTACACAGATCTGTGTCAAGGCGGAATAAACAGTCTGGAACGAGTTTGACACGGGAGAAGAAGAATTTATAGGTGGTCAATAGTAAAACAACTCGTAGACTAAAAAAATTGCCGTCGGCAAATTTTCATGGTCGATTACGTCGACTACCGGAAATGGAAGGCTGTGTATTAGCCCTACTGCTGAGAGGGAGAACCGAGCGAAAAGACTGCATCCAAACTAAACAGCCCCCCCTTTCCGTTTCCGGTGGTGCAGTAACGGGTCTTCCAACAAAAATCAATGGGATTTGCAAAATGCCAAATTAAACACGAAATAAACTGTATTTCGCTACGATACATGATTTGTAACACCAACGAACACCACTAGCCACTCTGTGAGTTGCACATTTCTGAAAAGAAACGCTTAGGGTTGCTGCCAGCAGCCAGCCATTCCGAAGCAGGCAGGGGCGATTCTAAATGAGCCAAATACACAAGACAAGATCAATCTCCAACATTTCGGTGTCAAAAACTCTATTTCATCCTAGACCCAGAAAGGGTGCTCAAAGTGTAAAATACTGGAATTCTCCTTTAAACTTGAACTTGCTTTTTCCCCTTAACGTTAAGACCGACTAGGCCTACTTCTTGCCACGCACACATTTTTGTGCAGGAGAACAGCGAGATCACATCAAATGCACGTAGCAGCTACAGGACCTGCCTTTCTTTACTGTCTGAGTGTGTCGCTGTTAAACACCTGACAATGAAATAGTTTTCCCATGTATAGGCCACACCCATGCATAAGCTGCATAGTTTACGCAATTTTGGAAAATTTGTTTATAAACCGCGGCTTATAGTCAGGAAATTACGGTAAGTCGACTAATCGCGGCAGCACTATACCATACGATATGATACTCAACCATAAGGTTTTATGGAAAGGCACATTTTCTTTGAGTGCTGTTAATTCTTGCCTGGTTGGTGCTTTGACAGAAACCACAAGTGTTAGAAAGTTTAATTACAAACTAACCAGACGTGTTTTGATGTGTAGCAACACCATGAATGACATTCCCTTAGAATGCTCCCTTGTACCTTGTCCAAAACAGCGCTGACTTGTTGTCTTGGCTCTCCTGTCTGTTGGACTGCTCCGGCAGCACAGCAGCCCACAGGGACACACTATGACAGAGAAAGAACGCAAGCCTCAATCAGTATCGGCTAATTAGCACATTCAGCTGAAGAGAAGGAGTCCCTGTTCACCTCATCCTGCCAGGAAAACACACGCTTACACGCACACACACAGGCACACACATGTGTACGATCAGATAAAAAGACACGCACTGCCTCAAGCAATCTTTTTCTATCTCGTTCTCCTCCTCATTCTTTTCCTTGTTCGCCTTCATTTTCCGTCTTTGACTCCTTTCTTTCCCTTCTTTGCTGTAAATATGCCTTTTTTTGACTGGCATTGCGCAATACATTCAATTAATTGTAATAATGTTTCATGAAAATGACTCTATTATGCAAATAATAAATTCTATGTTACTAAAGTTTCAATATGAGATTTTATAGACCAAGTAATTGGACACCCGTCTCCCTAAATTGGAAAGTTCTGAACATATGATATATAGCACCATCTGGTTTTATGTGCCCAAAAATCCAACCTACTTTGTGTGACTATAAAAACATGGTCTAACATGCTTATTGAGACATCCAATAGAAAAGTGCTTACAAATGAGATTGCGTCCCCATTTTCCCTTATCACTCTTCCTATCACCATATCAAAATATTGGTGTCACATTATACCCCACAGCCTTATTTTTGGCTTATGAATCTCCCACTTATTCCTAAAAACAACCATGTCTGTTGGATTCTGTCTCTCTGTTGATTTCTTCCATAATCTGTTAAACTTCTCGAATGTCCCTTCATTGTTGTCTTAACAAATCCCTATTTTGTAAAGCCTTCACCTAAATAGGTGATAGGGCAAACGCAAACCCCTTTACCCTCAGTGGTGTCTCTTCCCCCTGGCCTTGCAGTCCAGGACATTCAACCTAGTTTATTAGAACCTGGTGAAAATATATTGCCCCATGGCTGCACCTCTCAGCAGCATTAATAGCGTTGCGCCCTGGACAATCCGGCCCTGTCCCTTCAGGCCAAGCACTAATGATCTATGTAGAAAAATGGGTTTGTTTTACTATGCTGTTATTGGAGTTGGTAGGGTAGATTGGAAATTGAAAAAACAAAAAGCGGGTGAGTATCTATATTTTCCTTGCCAAAATCAGTTGTGTTCCTGGACCTATTGTTTTTTTTATTTAGTTGCTTCTTTTGATAATATTGGTGTGGTAATTAAGTGTTTATGAATTCAAAAACAATCTGCATTTTTCGCATTCATGCGAGTCAATGTTCCATGACAGAAGTGAATCTGTCAGTGTCCATGTCGCTGAAGTTTGAAATAATTTATTCCTGTGCAATATGCTTGTCCAAACTACATGTTGGTCCTGAATCTGTTTTTGTCAGATCACATTCATGACCAATGAATAATCTCACATCAAGCCAAATGCATTAGTTCCTCTGGATCAGTATCATGAAGCTAACCTCCCAGGTGTCCAATACTATAACCATTGACTCAAAAGACGGCATCAAGCCCGCCAGTGATTTACCTTCCATTTCAGAGTCATTGACTGCAGCACTCAACATGACTGGAGTGAAACTAGAGTAATAGAAAATAGAGTAATATTTGGCTTTCAATGGAAAGAAGCTTGTTTGTTTTTTTGTTATTTTGGCGGCCTCAAAGCGAATCCTTATCCTATTAAGAATTGGATTCCATGAAATAGATACATTTCCTTAACCCATTAAATGATGATCAAAAAAACCCAGAGTTCATTAAAATGGCAGTTTGTTGGCAGTGTTTGTTGCTGAGCCGAGCTGACATGGCAGGAATGACCCTGGCTCAGCGGTGACCCTGTCATGTTGTCTCTGGGGCTGCAATGCAGGATTTAGCGTTAGGGCGAGTGGACAGGATGACAGAGGACCGGCACGCTGAGGAAATTGGATCCCTTCCTCCTTTTAATCTGCCAGTTGAGCGTGTGCCAGCGTCGGGAAGAAGAAGCCACATTGGGCATAGCGTGCCAAACATTCATGCTTATCCCTTTCTTGACGTGCATTCTACCACGCTCCTGATGCCATTTCCTTCCACAGTTGTAGAGGGGTTGGCGGCTCGATATCCCATCGAAATCCTCATCGACCACCCTCCTTATGCCAACCATTTCTAGATAAAAACTTGTACAGTGTCTCTCAACACAGTTTAGCTCCTGCCGTGTTCATATGCCCACTTTTGTCACTGTGAAAATTAAACTCACAAAAGCCCTCTTATAATGATGCTTCACAGATGAAGATTTAAACATTGAATAATTGTCTATTAATATATTGAGATTTTCAGTCTTATTTTTCAGGGTATTTTTGACTTAGTTCTTAATGAGATTGCCTTCAAGAGCTCTTTACAGTCATCGTTCCCCGTTCAACAGTTGGACTGAGTGGGAGAAATAAAGGAAAGTCAAGGAAAGGGGTGAGCATAAGGAAGTGACTGAGGGAGCAAAAGTACCCAGACATGATCAGAAGAGTTTTAAAGGGAAAATAAATAGCAGGAGCCTAGTATTAGCCTCTCAGCATGCTGCCACCTCACACAGCGGAGGGACCATCCACTGTACAGGGAAGGACAGATGGCGGGATGCAGAGCTCCCATTCACCACAAAAGCTTCTTCTTTCTTCTTTATTCTCCCTCTCCACACTCCCAGCCACCGTGTCCATTAGTTTTACTGAATCTCATTAGCCCAGCCTACTCTTATTTACAAGTTAATATAGACAAGGGATTTTAATAAGGCAATTTTCAGATCTTGGGCTCAAATCTCATCCATCACACAGTCACCGGTTCTGCTTTCAGGCCTGCCTGGACTCTCAGTGATTTAGTGGTTTTATTAGTTATTTTCTTATTTAAGTCACTACGGGGTCTCCCTGCCCTCCAGGCTGAGCTCAGAAGAACCTCTGTTCCTGTATTGAATGCGGCTGGTTTGGAGAGCGCTGGCACAGTCTCGAGAGCTGTTCCATAAAGGTCAATAAGGCTGCTCTCTGTCTGTGTTTGTGTGTATGTGTGTCGTAGGGTTGGGGCTTGGGGGGTGGTCCTGCTGGGCCAAGGGCCGAATATAGGGGCTCTTTGTGTTTGGAGAAAAGGTCTCCCCTCCCACATCCCTCTACACACCTACTCTAGTGCCTGCAACCTCTACTTTGCAGCACACTCGATTCTACTCTATATGTCGTATTATTTTAAAGAAAACGGCATACGTTGTATGTGTTGACGACTACAGCTTTACTTTTCTCACATTCTGTAAGCTGTAGGTGTTCAGAAGGAGAAAGACAGGCAGTCAGCCCAACAGGATGACCAGCACACACACCTTCACTCACCATCACTTTATGCAAGCCCTTCAATGTCCCTGAATGAACAACATAGCATGCGAGTTGGAGGTAGGTTACTGTCCCCAAGTAGAAACAGCTTGATGGAGAGAGGGAGAGAGTAAAAGGGAGAGCCGTTGTAACAGGGAGAGGGATAGTAACAGGAAGATGGAGAGGGGTAGTAACAGGAGAGTAAGAGGTGGTAACTGGGAGAGGGAGAAGTGGTAACAGGGAGAGAGAGGTAACAAGGAGAGAGAGGTGGTAACAAGCAGAGTTAGAGATGTGAGTGAGAGGGAACAAACTTAGAACAAGGAAATAGAGAGGTGGTAAAAAGAAGAGGGACTGAGGTGGGGACAGGGACTTGGGTGGTGACAGGGTCTAAGGCAGTAACAAGGAGAGGTGGAGAGAGAGAGACATTTTTACACTGCCAAGCCGTTAGGGTCACGGCTTGGCACAACCTGCAATTTCACTGTCTTGTAAAACCGAGGGGGCTTCGTCAAGGAGCCGGCTTTCTTGGTTCTTTGGAGTAGGCGGGACTATGCACTGAGAGTAGACCTCTTTAGAATAATTTGCATTTTCCGGATGTTTATTATTTTTATGCAAGCCACTCGCATGCAAGAATGAGTAGACGACATCTGAATGTAGGCTACAAACGCGATTAACTATTTACAAGTGAAAACGCCAACGTATTCTTTATTTTGCTGACCACATGTTTTTATCCTGACAAAAGCTTCGTAAGGAAAGTTACTCTCCTGCTTTCTCGTAGATCGCACCGTTTCCCCCCGTCTTTGTTAAACCGACTGCATCACCTTCTCTCCAATGATGGTCAGCTTCTTGCGGATTTGATCTCTCCAGTTACAACAACTCATGTTGATATCGCTGTCTCTCTCCCTGGTGACAGGGAGAGAGGTGGTAACGTGGAGAGCAGTGGTAACTGGGATAGAGATGGTAATGGAGAGAGTTGACTGAACAAGGAATCTGCAGAGCATGTCATTTAAAGGGGAAATCCGGTGTAAAATGGATCCGGGGTATGTTTAGTATGATAACGAGTTTGAATGTTCGTTAGGGAGCAAAAAAACGCCAATCGAGGCATTCTTCTCAATAGTTCAACCGTCGACACCATCTTGTCTTTAAGACTTGATAAGTCGATTGGCGAACACAAAAGTAGGAAGTGATTAGCAAACTCTGAGTAGGAAACTCAGATGTATATGTATATATTTTTGAAAAACCCGCATTGAAATGTACATTTTATTTGCATCGAGATGAATCAAAAATAGTTTTAATATCGAAACTTTGACCTCGGAATCGAGGTCAAAGATTTTTGTGGCAGATGCTCTTTTGTGGCAGATGCTCATCTTGTCCTTCCTGCTTACCTTGTTATTTTATGTCCCTCCCTCCCATCCTTATTCCTCACTTTACCTTTCTTCCTTTGTCTCTCGAATGCACACAGCCTTTTAGGACATCAGTTCTTACCATGCATGAGCTCTGTGCATGTCATCCACCCTGTTTTTCATTTGTTTTTGCTGCAACTCTAATTGTTGGCATACGCATAACTTGAAAACACTCCAAACAAGCTAAAATCAGAATCAACTAGCGTGCTTTTATGTTCTAAAAAACATGTTCCGATTTTTATAGGCAAGAATAATTGAGAGCCTTTCATCTCCTGTGATGCCTTTCTTTACTGTTGTTCTGCCATATTTTGGCTCATTAACCTTTTAATCGTAGTCAAAATCAACGGATCCCTACATAAACTTGTATAAGAGGCTCTCTAATATACCTTGTTGAAGTTGAGTTCAGAGACCTAGATATTGAGATCTTGATTGGTATGATTTGATATGTGGGCTTTGTTATTCCTCTTGGGGCTCACTAGGGCCCGCAAAGAATTAAAGAAGTTGGATAAATGCTATCTTATTCCTTGCACTTTTTCTCAAAAAGTGTTTAGAAGGGTAAGAGTCATAACACTATGACCTATGATTCACATTTAACGTGTAGACCTAGGGCAATGCCAGTGTCCTTCAAAGCAGTGGTGCTGATTTGGAAGGATTTGAGCTGAACGACTCTTGTTTACTGGTTTGTGTCGATTAGAGGACACAGACTAATGAGCAGAACGCCAATCTTGTCTTTGTGTCCCCCACCCTAGACCCCCACCAATGCTGCCCCCTCTCCATCTGTCATGGAGACTTCCAGTAAAACACACTCCTAGTACTCCATTTAGTAATGGAATGTACATAAACCTGAAACCATCCGCTTTTTATCTTTTGAATGAAAGCGCAAAAAAAGGGTTTCCTTCTTGGCAAGGGTTTTTTCCTCCTTTCTGCGGTGCAATTATTTGATAATTATCGTTATTTACATATATTACCACCCTGTCGGGTCTGTCAAAGAGTGTAAGGCTATATAAAGAATATAGACTTTAGATATTATATTTTGACATCTTATTTTTGGTTCAAAGTCTTTTTTGCTTTATCTGAAGTCAACAAACCTTTCCTAGTATATTCTTCCATGTGTTACTTACTGTGCCCAGTGATGTGGCCAAGAATGGATTTCAGGGGCGGTTGATAAAGTTTCCGAAACATATATTATAATGGAAACAGAACATGACGCTTTACTTAGACATTTTTATAGATGTTGAAACCTAGTTCCCCCCCCCCCCTTTATTCAAGCAATGACAATTTAGATGGCATTTAGATTTACATGGCATATCAATCTTATTGTGATCTGCTTGAATCCTGCAAGTTTCCGAGCAGTTTATTTTCAGCTGAGGTGTTTCAAGGTGCAACATGTGGTTCTGCACATAAACAGTGTTCTTGTGTGTGTGTGTGTGTGTGTGTGTGTGTGTGTGTGTGTGTGTGTGTGCGTACGTGCACAGTGCCTATGTTTGCGGGCGCCACCAGATTGTGCCTTCACAGGGCTTTTAGTGTGATGCCTGATAAGTGTCGGATGCGCCACAGGCGGGATTCTATTCACACAATCCCCTCTGTAATTTTGCTATTAATAGGTGTAAACAGTGAAACTGTAGATACCTGTTGTATTTCTAAATATTCCAGTGTTTCCCCCAGCATTGTATGGTTAAGGCGACCGCCCTAACAGCAATAGGGCCCCGCCTTGACTTCCAATGTAAAAAATGATTAGAATTTTTTTTTTAATATATTTTTTAATAATTATGCATTAACAAAGTATAAAACTATCATAGGGAAAGAAAACATACTTCCATCAGGTATAAAAAGATAAAGTTAAATAATGAATCAGTAATACCGTTCACAACCATGGTCGTGCCATGGAATTGAAACGCTATTATACTCCCTTTTATAAGTCATTTGGGACCACTATAGCATTAGCTCATTGTGCAAAAGTTTTCTAATTTGTCTGCAACATGTATGTCCCTGAAAAATAAGTCCCCAAAAGGTTTGGTACCATTTTTCACAAAGGAGGAGCTATAATTACCGCATAAATAGTCCTATGTAAATCTAAATATTGCAAGTAGTGAACATTACTCTATCAGTCATGAAAGGGCTTCGTAAGTTATCAACTTGGTGGAAATGTACAAACCGTTGCAGCATTATCACTGATTCCGGTAGGGCTCTGGTGCTGCATTCCAACCAAATTGCCTCATACAATGGCATTACAACTGTAGTATATGAGCTCGAGGCATGTGTGCAAGGCAATTTTTTTCTCGGCATTCGTGTTAGCGCAATACAGTTATCCGTCTTCAATTTGTAGCCATCCCACCTCCTGGGTTTCATAATACTTTTGCTTCTGTTCTACACAATCATTTATGTAGCCTGCTTTCTATTATTAAGTAACCCAGATATAACCCCTTTCTTCGCCACTGGCCTGCCGTCCAACTAAATGGTTAACACGATACATCAACAATAGCAGAGCCTTGCTAGTTCCTCCTCCTTGAGCCAAAGGCCTAGCAAATAACTAGCCTGAATGCTTAAAAAACATTTACAGAGACACAGGCTTTAAATACTAGCCACCAATTCAGCTCTACCCATCAGAATTTTACATCCATTCAACGAATGAACTTGAAGGGGCCCTAATATCTATTTCTAGAGATGGAAGTGGTCAATATATGTTCTGCTTCAATATTCAATTGAAGCCTAGCAGTGTAATTGTTGGTGCTTACATTTTCATTTACTATGGTGAGGAGAGACGACCGTATTGCTACTGCAGTGGATAGCACTCATTTCATTACTTCTCTGTGGATCTTGCACAGAAACTGCTGTTGCACAATGGAGAAATTACTCCCTAATAGTTAAGCTGAAACTTAGTAAGATGGTCTTTCTCTTATTCCCTGTCTCTTTTATTTTACTCGTTTCTCAATTGCTACTTCCTCCCCATCTCTCTGGAGACATGCCATTTATTTTGAAATAGTGCAAGCATATTTTAAACTGCATTAACCATTCAGTCACTTCTTTCACTCTGTTCCTGCATTATTAAAACACCTTCAGACCCATAATTATTCCTCCAGCCCTGTCTAGTCGCAGCCCAACTGATAATTGGTGTTATTTATCTCAACAACACCTCTGTGTGACTTGTTGGCTAGGGAGTATCTGAATAATGGATGAGGACAAATGCAAAGTAATTGCACTTTCTCTTGACTCGGCCACTGTCCATACCAGTTTGATTTCACCATTTACCGGTATGAGGAAATGGCAGCCATCATCTCAGGGTGGTAAATGAATCTACCATCTTAAAGTTCATACTGGAGGTCATAATCACCAGCAAGTGTGCCAGAACTAGGTCAGGTTTGCTGGTTGTCATCTGTTCCGATTTCAGTGGGACTTCTGGTTTTCTAGTGTGAAGTCGCTCAGGTCTAAAGTGGCCTTCAGTCATCAAATAATACATTTTGTTGGTAAAGTTATATTTATCTTAACCTACTGTTTGCCTTCACTAGCACATTGTATTGGAGGTGCAATCATCAAATTACAAACTCATGAGCCTCCTCTCTTCCAGCACCAAGTGCCCTCTCTGAAATCCGTTTTGGGCTAATAGATGGGTAGTAATATCATCAAAGAACCCGGTCGGACCCCCTAACGTTCCTCTCTCTGCTCCTTCAGGTGCGACAGTGCCCCCCTTCAGCCCCTTCTGGTTCACCTCGGAGCCCCAGGACACCATGGCTGTTCGGGGTGGGCTGGCGCTGCTCAACTGCTCAGCCCACAGCGACAGCGCAGTGGCCCGCGTGGAGTGGAAGAAGGACGGCACGTTCATAACGCTGACTTCGGACGAGCGACGAAAGGCGCTGGCGGACGGCTCGCTGCTCATTCCTCAGGTGGTGCATTCCAAGCACAACAAGCCCGACGAGGGGACCTACCAGTGCGTGGCCACCATAGACAACTTGGGCTCCATCTCAAGCCGCGTAGCACGCCTCTCCGTAGCAGGTGAGCCAAAAACCCCCAGACCAACTGCTCTTCAAAGATCTGGTAAACAGCATGGCATTATTCTAGTTCAGGTTGTATGAACTACAAATACATCCTCTTTTTTTTATTTGTGGGATTTCTAATTTGAAGACCGAGAAGAGGGTAGGTGGATACTATTGCAGTGTTTGCCTCCAGGTGATGAGCGAATGCATCTGTCGATGATTTGAAATCAGACCTTGCGCGGCTTTCAGTTGGCATTGGTTGAGAAAAACAGAAGGGTTTTATGTCGGCCTAACCCGTTAAGGTGTTCACTAATTAAGCTTCCGTTGCCGTTCAATAGGCATATGAAAGTTTTTAATTCTGGGCGAGGTTGTTTGATGGCTGCAATGTTTGACCTTCGTTTGTGAAATATTTTATGACAATAACCTTCATATTGAATCTCCTTGTTGTTATAGTAGCCGCGTAATGAACCTTCCCCATTTCCATTAGTCACCTGATTTCAGTTCATCCTTGATGTGAAGGGTTTAATTTGAGAGTGCCGATAGCAGAGGGGTTTTCTGTGTGTTAATGGCTCCTACAACCCATAATTAACCCATATATGTTGTCCTCACCATCGCCATGGGAAATCTAATCACCTGAAGGTCATTAAAGCACAACAATATCAAATATTTATTTTTGTTTTGGCGACACATGACATGGTTTTAGGCCTGTTTCAACAACAGCTCAATATGACTAAATTACCCAAATCATTGTGTCTGAATACGTGCCATACTTTGGGCTCTTCTGGGATTTCAAGTGCTACTATGCTACTATTGGTTACTTTTATTTTCCATTCCTAAGCCATGCTTACTGCAGACAGGAAGTACATTATTATTATTATTATTATTATTATTATTATGCTACGTTGACTTCAGATATCAAACAGCCAGTGCACCCACTGAGCTCTACCTGGGTCAACTATTATGGGATGTTGGAGCCAATCAATTCTGACCTGGAGGGAAAGTTATTGGAATCTCTTTTCCATTATCATGCACACCCTGGAGTGGAGGCCCCAGACACACTCTCCCTCTCCATGAGTCACATTGTCTATAGCGCACATTACATGCAATTAACACAAGCCACAACAGTAATGAATCAAGGCTTGCTTCATACATGGATATGTGTAGGATGCGTTGAGCGCGAGTATTCATTGCCCTTCTTGAAACACAGATCGCCAGGCACACGCACGCCGAGGAGAGCCTGTGACACATTTCAAGCTTACTGGCAGGTGGCCAATAAAAAGGTTAATTGCTGACTAGAAGGAGCAGACTATTAGGCTGCCATCCGAGCAAGGGACCAGCGCATGGTCGATGAGAAATAAAGGTGATGGAGCCCGGGGTTGGGGGGCGCTAACGATGACTGAGCCCCGGATGGCCTTGTCATGGGTCATTGGGTAACTCCGCACTGAGTGGTCACGGTGCCGGGCTGAAGTTTTTAGGAATGAATCAAGGAGCCTCAACTTCCCCCATTACCATCATCACTGGTAGTACATTGAAGGCTCAGGTATCCTTCATCTGCCATTGAAAGGGATACCTTTTGCAGAGGCAAGATGGTGGCTTTGCAGCCCAAACTAAAGTGCTGAACTGCAATCAATGGCTGCACCATTCCAAGTCTTTAACGTTTTGAGTATATTCTGGTTATGCGTCACAAGCCAGTGACATTGGACTTCAACATCAGAACTCTTTTTGTGACACTTGTATTCTGGGCTTGGGCACTACACATTTTCTTCATACCTTCATTCCATTTCACTGGCCTATACGGTATATGATGGTATTTGTGTAAAAAAAAGTGATGAAAGGAGAAACTTAAAAGCTTAAAGGCTGGGCTGCTGGTCATAAGTAATTGAAGAATGTATGAAATTTAAATTTAAACAACTTATCAGTCTTCCCGGGTTTAACATAGATGATATGTGGGTGCAAGAATCACCAAATGACTTATCAAATTCATACCCACATCGGAACCTAGGTACTGCCACTGAGCTCTTTTACCTGCTTTTCACTGTTGTAGAGCTAAGGGTGTTAATTTCCAAAAAGGAAATTATCTATTGGGGATAGTTAGAAATGTGAAACATACCCATCTTGGTTGCGTTTCGGTTTGGCTGTTGTTTTATGCAGGGTACTTGTAATTTGCCTATTGTGTAGAAATATTGACCAAGTTCTGCTGGCCGCTTTGCTTGAAAGCCCAGTCTCCTCGTCAGTATACACTAATACACACTGTCACGCATACGCATACATTTTCAGTTCCCAGCGTCAATTGGCTGTAATACAGAGCTTAACTATCGGATAAATATCCATTATCTTTCTAACCTTAAAAAATATAAACGTGTTCCAAACTACATGAACTGCTGTTGAGATGAGTGATACTTTCAATACAACATCGGAGTCGTGAGCTGTGCATCATAGTCTATAATAACATTATTAAACTATGCTAAATAAAAGTATGGTGTATTGTGAAAAATACCGCCATGTTGATATCATCTCTCCTACATTTCCTTCTCCCATTACCCCCTGCCACACTCTGGTTTGTTTTTTTATTGTCATTTGAGGAGATTTATAGAGTGAACGAGGAGCACACAGCAGTGTGCAGCCCAGACCCAGCGATACACTAGTAATGAGAATTCCTTCTCTCAACTGTCTTGTCTTCTCAAGACAAGACAGCTACCATTACTACCACCACCACCACCACCACCACCCTTGCCCCATTCCAGCCCCAACTCTCTTTGAACTCTCCCCTCTCCTCTGGGGAGGCTTGAGGTGAACCCCAACCCAGCTTCTCTCCACGGGGGAGCCATGCCAAATGAGGGGATAGCGGCCTCATTTCCATTTCTGTCTTTCTGTCTCTGTTCCCTTCCACCCTCTCTCACTCCCCCACCTACCCTCACACATACCCTCTCTACATCTTCAGTCATCCTGTATCTATCCTCCATACTGTGTCCCTACCTCCCTCTCTCAACCTCCTATCACTATCGAATTGCACTCTTTCTACCTGCTCCAGCTGCCGTTCACTCCCCCCCAACTCCAGATATCAGCCAGTTTATATTTAATTGACAGCATGTTTTTTAAATTTATTTGTTTATTTATTTGTTCATTTATTTTCGTACCTGTATCTCTCGGAGCAGCAGAAATAACATGGTATTCACAGGAATTCTGCATGCATCATGTCTGTCGACTGCTTTCTGTGCACGCTCATCCTTTGATTGAGGTGGGTGCCCTTTGAAGGGTTTAGGTTGGGGGTGTAGCCAAAACGCTAATCCTCTGTTTGATGTATTTTAATATATGTAGGTGGAGGGGAACCCCAAGGACACAACTGCTTCGAAATACTTTATTTCAAAACAAATATACAGACGGCATTAACGAGACATTTATAATGTCCTTTGTGTGTTTCTTAGTGAGGCATTTGAGGACACTCATTAATAATAATTTATTGTACCAATGGGTGTACACAGTGTATGATATTGATTTTCAAACCACTATGTGAAATCATGAAGAAGCTGCCACACACAATATTAACGTTTGTGTTGAGATTTGATATTCATCTGATTTATTTTATTTTCAGTCTTGCTCATTGGTCGATCCTGAGGCAACAGTAGCAGCTCACATGTAGGTGATGATTAGTGATGAATAATGCCTACGAAATTACAAATTAGGATTCATAATATAAATGTTTATGGGTATAGATTTTTTTATGCGCTCTAGTGCACTCCATGTCTCCCCAGAGGATTAGGAAAAGCACACACTCTTTAAAGCACATTCAAGCAGAAATATATATATATATTTTGTTTTTCGGGGTATTAGGGTTGGGCAACTTGACGTATATATCTGATTATTTTAGGGATGTGTTTTTTTTTTTTGTAATTTTATTTAGCTAATTTAATGGTCTGCATCCTTGACAATTCAACCCTGTTAACAATTAGAATTGAAAGCACAATTCAAAGCATGCACAAGGGGGTCTTTGACAAAACAGGGCAGTGGCTAAATTACCATCATTTTTTTTTTTATGTTTATCATCACCTTTATTTGGAGGCTGCAAGTGTAGGTTTACTTAATCTGACACCATCTGACACTTATTTTCAAATTGCGTCGGACAGCTGTTCAGCCTGTTTGCACAGACTATTTCTTAGCAAAGATCTCGAGGGGTTTAATTTTGTTTAATTGAAGTAGAGTAGCATATACGGTGTGATGTTTCAGTAATATTTTTTTAAAATGAATGACCCCGGATGTCAGAAGATGGGTGAAGGCAAATTCATTCAAACAGCATAAATATTGGATCGCAATAAATCACAACAATCACACAAAAAAATAATAAGGGTACGCCTATTGATTATCGTAACGTAAATTACTTAAATTAACTATAAACCAAGAATAAGGACGTATTCACACTAGGAAAGTCTTTTAGTTCGCTCTTGTTGGTCCGGACCAAAATACAATGTTTACTTTTTGGTTTGGTGCGGTTCCTTTTCACATTGCAATTTTCACAACAGTCCCAGAATTTGTGTGCAAAGATCGTTCAATCATTGGACAAAAAGGTCTGGGGCGGGGTAAAGCGGGAAAGAAAAAAAAGGGGGGGGGAAAAGCGTTGGTGAAAGTAAACAATCATGGATATTCAGCCGGCTGCACTCGTTGTGCTGATACTGATTTGTTTCATACAGTTGTGGACCGGTCCAACTCCTTCTCCCTCATCCTAGTGCTGAATGCGTTAAGTGCATCGTAATTTTTATGTGTGTTTTCCAGCATAATTTTATGTGGGCGTCGAAATATCCAACAGACGTTCCGACAATGTGCTGCAAATCTTGGAGTTACCGCAAATTAAACAATATTTCCCATAATGCGCGCGGCTGAGTGGGAGCCAGTTACGTCCAAGGAGGCGTATGATTTTTAACTGGATCGGACCAAGGTGCGGTCGCTTTCACATCTCAAGTGAACCGCACCAGGGTTAGTTTGGAAGCAAACCGACTGGGTCTCGGTCCGACTGTTTGGTCCGCACCAGAGTTCGATGGTTTGTATTCACACCAGCCCAAAAGGTTGGCACCACCAATGTTTTAGGATGGTTCGAGCCAAACGGCAGGTGTGATTATGCCCTAAGTTTAACATATCGCCCATCACTACTGGGTATGTGAAATCAATAACATTATAGGTTGTATCAGTAATTTTGGTCGAAACATAATCGATTAAATTCATCTGATCTTTCCTCACGATCTGCTAGCTGCCCGCCCCATAAGCAGTCCGTCAAAAAAAACGCGTCTCTGTAGGAAGCCTATGCTCCGAGATCATACACAAAAACAAATGGTACTACCAACCACTCAAAACCAAAATAAATAGTATTCCAACCAATCACTGACAAGGGGTGGGTGTTGTGGGGTTTTGTGCTGCATTCATGATAGTTTTTACTGGATGCACGAAACATGGAAGGGAGGAGCGAGCTGGCTCTGTTTGTTTGGGAAATATAAATACCAACAGAAGTGACGTCGCCCAACATCGCCGTTACAATCTTTAACAAGTTCGTAAAAACGGCTTTGCACACCCATTCTGATTTTTGTTGGATTAGTTTAAGCACAGGACGCAGAAAAATACGCATTTGGTCTAAAGCACTAACAAAAAAACTGGAGTTGGATTATGGCTTACAAGACCTACAGGAACAGGTTATATCTGCTTTTCTGCTTGTCAAATTTTAGGTAGCCGGCAATATTTTCTGATAGCACACCAAAATATTAATGTAGTTTGATTTCCTGTGTCATTTTTCATGATCGCTGATTATTATCATTATGGCAGTGCAACAATATAATTACGTGTGTTTTTACGTCTAATAATCTGACTTGATTTGCAAAGGCCGTAACTTGTTGTCATTATGACACTCACTCATTATGACTCATATAAATTCATATAAATACAAGAAAACCTTTCCAACAACGCAATTGCATCTGCCGCTGGGGAGGGTAGAGGAGGGGCACTGGGGGAACACGACGGGTAGCGGCCCAGATAAGGAAGGGGTTCGCATGAGGCTGGCGGGGACGCCTAGTTCTACACCTCAGGGCGGACGGATTTCATGTGACGTGCCGTCATGAAATCCAATGAAAGGAAACTGATCCTGCAAGGTTGCCGTAGTAATTATTGCTGCGGGTTGGAGTCATGGCCACCAAGAGTGACGGGGTGAAAGCATGTAGATACAAAAAAAAACTGCAGCCCGGGCTTGGTTAGAAGTGAGCAGAGGTTCTAAAATGCTCTGTGGTGGAGCTACAGAGAGAGGACTAATTCTCCAGGAGGAAGAGTGTCACCGGGGAGTCTGTTGCTCGGCGGGAAGGAGATGACAGCTTCCATTTTCACTGTATTTAACGACTGATTAGGTCGACTGGGTAGCTGCAGAGACTGACTGAGTCAGGCCCTATCTCTGCTCTCCAGACAACCTGGTGTGTGCGTGCGTACAAAATGATTTGCCCCCCCCATTGGTGTGTCATGTTACTTCCCATCATGAGCTCCATTATGCTGTGATACTGGGAGGACTTCCTCAGCACTGGGCAGAAAGAATGCTAACGACACAAGCAGTCGCTGTCCAACTGTCTGCCTTTATCACACAACCTATTCAGAGGCCAGAATCAGGTTGGAGTCAAGGGGCCGGTTACCATGGCAACATCTATGCTGTATAGTGACTATTCTCATTATTCATACCTGCATGGAAAACGCAGAGGGACATGAAAATGTAACTGGAGCATGAGATCGTTGAAACTAGGATTCCTGTTTTCATGTGTTTTTTGTTATAATTTTTGTGTATCAGCTGGCCCAGTCTTAGAAGTCTTACAATTAATCATATGTTTCTATGATATTGATTCATATCCAAGTGTTTTAATGTGTATATAGTACAACGTAGTATGCGGCTCTGGATTTGCATTAAGAAAGTATACTAAATATTCACTGGCAGAGTGGGCCGAAAACCAAAATGTTTAATCCAAAACAAAACTATATAGCCTCTATCTTAAGGAATTGTTAATGAATCAGGATCTCAATTGAAAAATGCAGCTCTACTTCAGTGTCACTGACCCCTGGCACCACTGATGGGAAATGGCTTGAAACACGATTCAATTTCAAGAAACAACGTGGTCGCCACCCTGTAACCTGATAACATTTCCACAACAGGAGTGAGAGTAACTGCGACTGTTTGAATCTTTTTTGGCTGGTGGCAATTCTTTCCACGAGAGCAATAACTTCCTGATGTAGAGTGGTGGTGGTGCTGATGATGACCTGTGTCCACCCAAATGCTAGTCAGGGGCCGCATACCTGATGTGTCGGGCAACTGTTATACCATGAATGTGTTTCAAAGGCTCCTCATAGGTTATTACTGTTAAAAAGGGGCAATCCCAGGGGAAAACATAATCTTTCAAATCAATAAAACTTTAAAACAACAAACAGGAAACTGGCTATCTTTAAATTAGTCTGAAACCTTGAACCTCTTCCAAGCTGTATGTTTCACATACAGCTTTGAAGATTAACAAAAGTCAAACGAAGAGTAAATGGTTTTTGGAGAGGGAGAGAGCCATGGGGAGACAGGGAAACCTAATACATCTGCAGGCAGCTGCCCCAATTGGGCAGCTCCACCCACCAGGTAACACCTGAGAGGAGAGCGAGACAGGGAGGAGCAAACACAACAACAAACAAAGACAGCCAGAGGGCCATCACAGGGCTATGTAATTGTGTACCTTTCATAAGTCTGCTGGATGCTACAGTGCACCCAGTATACAGACAGCGACTGCCTCACTGTTAAGTGTTTTTAGACCCCCTGATAATCATTTCCAGAGTTACTGTCTTGCCGTGCGTGCTCTGAAGCTCCCACTGTGTCACCAGGTAACTCCCACAGTCAAACCAAAAACACGCAGGGTTCTCTGTACATCCTTCATTTTTGTTTCACACCTACAAGGTTTAAGTCGTTCTTAGGCTGACTTGTAATGCCCTAATATATGTATTTCTATGCTTAAAGAAAAAGGAAAGGAAATTTCAAAAAAGATTCATAGCCGTGCCGAGCTTCATTTTGTTATAATGAATCTTTGAAGTTAGGTAAACATGACGAATATTCTTCAGAACCGACAGAGTAGTCTTTTCATTAATCCTGATCGGCACATCTTCTTTATATTCCACCAGTCTCACTCTGTTGCCTGTATATTGGACCCCAAAGATTCCTTTCCATTACTTTGTTTATAATCCCCTCTGATGGTTGTAATGCTGTTCCCTATAGTATCATGGGTCCCCGACACTGCTCGTTTGGGTCAAATCTGTTGACCTACTGCCTGTGTCTGGAAGTCATGGTGGAATCTCAATTATTGCTGTTTCGAAAACATTTCATGTTTCCAGCAATGACTTTTCATTTCATCAGATGAACCCGAATAGTAATAGACATTCAAGAGAGTAGGGATTTATTTATATTTTGAGATTGGTACCGTCTAGCTGGTCCTGATAATGCAAAGGCTGCTCGTCTTGGTACTTGGTCTTTGAATCATTTTGGATGCTTCACTCCGCACAGATGAAGCTCACTTCACAGCTGACATTTTTGTCTCGTCCTGTCAACTGTAACCCTTTTGCCCTTGCCCTGATGAGGAACTGAGTCACCTCTGTCTGGTGACAGGACTGGCTGTATTCTGTGCGGTTTTGGGGGGGGTGGGGAGGGTTAAAGGAGTTTTCAAGGTATTGTGACAAGTTGACAGAAGGGATTAGCTTTCAATCCCTCTCAGACGTTAATAAAATATCCTTGAGAAATGTTCGCGGCTCGTTCCCAAGGTACTGAAATGCATGCGTGTGTGTCCATAGATCTTTTGTAGTTTCAAGGAAATGGGTTTTGTGTGTGTGTGTGTGTGCCATTTTTAGGTTGTATCTTCCTCTGACATATGCAGGGCTCACTCAAGGTGTTGAAGGTGACACTTCAAAATGTGTTGCGCTCCACTACTCTTCCACTCACACTGGGCTTGGATCTCTCTCCCTCGCCCCTTCTCTCTCCCTCGCCCCTTCTCTCTCCCTCCCCCCTTCTCTCTTTCTCCCCCCCTTTCTTCCATCTTCCATCCTCCCTTAGGCCCTGTCCGCACGGACTAAAACTATCTTTTCCCCTCAGCGTTTCAGGATTTTTCCGTAAAGATGGACTCATTGCAAAAACGCATTTAGCTGTAGAAATGCTGTAGTACATATTCAAGGCCTCTATGTGGCGCTGGTTCGCCACCAAAAAAGAAGACGAGGCGGAGCCTGCGCATCAAGCCTGCGCGATGTATACAAACATGATCGAGATCGTTGCGTATCTGGCGTCCACACGAATCCTTACACAAAAACCCGGCTGGACGTTTTCCCCGTTTCACCCTGGGACCTGGTTTCAAAAAAGTGTGTTTGCAGGCTGCCCAAACATACAAGACTTCTGCGTTTTTGCGCAGATAATTTCTGTGTGGATGGGGCCTTATTCTCCATATCTTTCCCTATCTTTGTCTCTAGTGAAAGGAAAGTGGTTGCCTTAAGAAAGTGCCTAATGGAGTGGAGAGTAAACGAAAAATCATAATTTATCTACAAACTCAAAGACATTAAATCAATGTGCTTACTGCTCTGCTATTATGCCGCACTCATCTCTGTTTGATTTGTGAAGAAGCTAATTCATTGTTGCTTTCCAGCTTTTAGCCAAACTCCCTAATTTTCTGTTAGCTTCACGATTAAATTAATATTATGTGTATTACTGTATATAAAAACTATTACAATAAGGTGTTTGTAGTTTGATAGGTTTAGAAATTCAGATTTATTTATTTTGTTCTTTCTATTTTAATAAATGAATTGTAACCATTCAGCAAGAGCTAATTGCAGAGAAATCGCAATTTCAGTTAATATGTAGTCAATAGGGATTTCAATAATTTTTATCAATGAAATCACATCCTATAACTGATATATTCTGATACAAATTGCTCGCGATGCATACCCAGCGAGCCGAGCTACGCTGGTTTTAGGTCACCCAGTTGCACATCCAGCTACAACGGACGGAACACTGCAATTTCATTTTTGGAATTTTGAAAGTCTCCCGCCTACTAACTGGGATCGGCTCAATCTTACGCATTGCGGCTCTAATTGTGCAGTCCTGCACTCGATGGTAGTTGTGTGCTTCACAAGCCTATATTTACAGTACAATTTGACAATTCTTACACCAGCTTTAAGAGCCCCCTACCTCCTAAATCCCCCAACCCAATTAAGCATAAGCCTAACCCATACTCATTATCGCATAGCGTCTAAAAGGGGAAGCAAACCATAGAAAAAACAGTATCACCCATAAATCCCTCTGCTCAAATATGTGAGCATAGGTTGAAGGCATGTGCAACAAAGAAATACAATACAATAAGCCCGTGTGCTGGAGAAGTGCCCAGTGTGGTCCTATATAAGCGTAGAAAGGCTTTCTGGGGAGATTGGGATGCAAGCCCAGACCTGTTGGAACGTCGGTGCAGATGCAGACAGACACCTGGCAGCCGCAGAACACAGCTAGCAGAGCATCAAGGAATGACAGCATTTCTCTCTATCGTGTAATGTCAATACACGCAATAATAACACGTGATCCGCTGTCTAAATTTATTCAATCTGTTGCTGTGTCTGAGTGAGTGTTTGCATGCGGGTGGCACCGTTTTGGAATATTGTTATTGCATATATTTGTGTGTGTGTGTGGTTGAGACTTGGCTTAGCATCCCTGAACTCTGTGTGGGATTGCCCTGGGGAGTCTACAGCAATCACTCAGTATGGAGCATCCTGACCCACTTCTGATTGCTGGAGAGCAACTGTTTAAGGTGTTAAGTTCACAAGGTGCTTGTGTGGGGCTGAACCCTGGATCAGCCCATGTAGCCTGATTGGTGATTAAAAGGTCCCCAGTCAGAGGAGAGCTGGCCCCATTACTACTGTCAGTGTGTGGTGTTATGGAGTCGTCCTTTTGTGCAACACATGACGCAGCTAGTGTGTGTGTGTTGGTGATTTGGCTTTTTGGTTCTTAGCAGAAAAATATGCTTCAAGGTTTGAAATGAATGTATGTATTTTCTGTATTGTCTGTTGTTTGGCTGCAGAGTCTTTGAGTGTGTGCATGTTTGTATATGCTGCAGAGGAGAAAATAGAACTGCATGTCTTGCATCAGCCTTCACAACATATCTTATGAAGCTGACATCCATTGTTTCAATGCCCTGCCTCATCTCCATGGCTCAGCAGTACTGTTGAAACCACAGCTCTCTTGTTCTGCAACACCACAGCAGGCAGCCATCAGACACAGCTACCATGTGTTGTACGGCCGAGACCAAAGCTTGCATCTTCAATTAATGCCATGGAGATGGACATCTAAACTGTGCCTTCAGGCACAGTTTCTCATATTGAGAGCTGCACACACACTCTTACTTGGACAGTATTGTCTCTGTCCCTCCAGCTTGCTGGTGTGTATGTGCCCAGCTATAGGGTCAAAATGCAGGTGGACTTTGTTTGGAGCCATTTATCACAGCATCGGCGCTGTTTTGCAGTAAATACATTTCAGACTGAATGGTCTTATTACTCATGCCAGGCGGTCGGACCGTCCAGATGTTCCAGAGGTCTGTGGCACGTTTCCATTAGAGAGAGAGAGAGACACACACTCTGTCCTATCCTATCCTCTTCATAACTTATCTCTATCTGCGCTTATCCTGCTTGGTCTGAATAAAAACAGATTTATCACCAGTTCTAACCCTCTCATCAATTCTTTCAATTTCATGCTTACAGACCCTACACAGCAACTAGACGTGGACGCATCAGTTTATTAATAATGTGTTGGACAGGATGCTAAAGATGATGCACCAAATGGTTTGATCAGATTTTAAAAAAAATGGCAACGAGTCTGATGAACCGTGCATGTACAATTGCTCAAGGCAAAAATCACATCGCGGTCAAACACACCCTCGCAAAAAAGCTCCCTTTACCGATTCCCCCATTCAGGTCGTAATCATGGAGTATTGAAATGTGATGCAACCAAAAGATGAGAATAGGTTCTGAGGTTCTGCTAAAAGCGTTGCTTTGCCCAATTTAATTAGGAATACCTATTCTATTGAATAAATTGTGATCCCAAGCTCGCAAGTTAACATATTGACAAAGGCCTGTGTGTGTGTGGCCTGATTACTTACCGTTCCTTTACCATCCCATGACGAGGCAAATGGCGACCTGCTTTGTTGTGTGACTTCATCATCCCTTGTAGCAGCCTGTGTTTGTTCACACAGGCTTCCTGCTATCTTCCATGAACAGCCTAATTAATGCATAGCAAGAGATTGTGAATAGTGGATTGTGAGATGCTTTCTAGAATAAATCTATTGATGGGTCATATTTGGAAGTAAAGGGCTTCATGTCGCTTGTGTATTCAACCACACTAATGAGGCATCATTTCAGCTGTACTTAGGACTTCACTTACTCTGCCTGATAACAATAAAGCACGTAGAAATTTAGTGGTATGGGATATTTAAGAGGCCTTAGTATTCCACCCGTCTACCTTAATTCCAGCAAAATTTTCTCTCACTCACTCATCCCCTCGTTCACCCCAACTTTCCAGATGATGTGCTTCCCTTCTCGGTTTGTGTACAGCGTGCCGGATCCTGTGTCTCTTCCTCCTTCGCTCTCCCCCATCATTAACCTCTCCCCAGCCTTTCTATTTTACCCCAGATGCCTGCAGCCTCTGCACTGCTGCAACAGGGCTGTCGATTGCATCTGTGGATGCTCCCGCAGCCTCTTCCCAAATAGACACCGACCGCCTGCACACACCCCACTCCGCTAAAACAACAGAGACGCCTCAGTAGGAAAGCGCTGTGCGACGGAAGGTATGGGTGGACATGCAATAAAAGACACTCTGAGAGGAAGTCGAGAGATAATAAGGATAATTTCAAGCCTGATTTGGAAACAAAGTAATTGTGATTACATGGTTTTTACTTTGTGCTTTACCTCGCTTTGCTAGCATGACTATCTCGGGAGTGGTATTGGAATGCTGGTAAAAAATGGAGAACGAAAGAGAGCTGGCCCCTAAAAGTCCAGGCAATAAGGGAGGGAGGGAGGGAAGATAGGAATGTGAAAACCAGGACCAGAGCATAAAGGCTGTAAAGATGATGGGTAGAGTAGAGGGATGGCCTGGAAAATGCTGGTGATGGAAGTGTGTGAGAGGGGAATGTGGATGTTGTGTGTGGGGAGGTTGAAGGGTTACTTCTATCTCTCTGCCTCTTATCTGTCCGTCCATCATCAGCCAGGCCCGGTCTGTGTTGTATGGTGCCTTTTATCTGGATGCCCCATTTGAGCTGAAAGAAGGTGGAGGAAGACCCCAACCTTTTGACCTCTCCACCATTCCTTTGAAGATTTGAGGCCAGGCGAGCCTACTGGGATTTTGATTGACGGCTTCTATTATAGCTCTGTGTCTTACACTCCTTATATCACAGAATCCTCTTCCTCAGCTGCTCTTTGCTCTTTTATGCACCTAGCACACACAACCATGAATGGTTATGCACACACGCATGGATGCCTGGTTATGCCCACACAGACAAACACACTGTGGTGACGACAACACCTAACGGCTTGGGCCAAGGCTGGCATCCATTCTACCACTAACCCCACACACATCTCGCCCCCCACCCTTGTCTCGCTGAGGTTTCTCAAGGGAAAAACCTCTGTAGAAGGTTGGCCTAAAATATGAGAAAGGGCTATGTTTACATAAAAGGGGATACCTAAATATGATTTAAGACCCTAATGCAATCAATTTTGCTTCCCTTACAACCAAGTTATCTGTAATGAAACGTGCACTCTTGCTCTTTTATTTAGTTTAACATCAAGCATTTTTTTTTATAAGGTATATGTATTTGTGTTTATCATAGGCCTATCAGCTAAGAAGTGGAGTTATGTAGCCTATGGGGGGATCCATCAGAGCATGTTAACACCTACACAGACATGGATTAAAACTCACAAATAAACTGATTAATTTCCTGATGGGAGAACTAACTTAAAGGCACGAAACTGAAACACCCTGTTTTTCAAATTCATACTGGCTCCTACAGTTTTCCCCTTAAGGGCATAGCAACCTACAGAGATATATGCAAAACTTTAATTATGTGTTGAAATCCAAGTAGAATATTTCCTGTTATCCCAATTAAAACTCTTTCTATCTACAGGACACGGTCATAATTGTAATTTCTTGGTTAGTTTAACGCTCTATGCTATGTGTGTCTGTGTACAATAGGGGATCATTGGTCATCTACTGGCTGCCCACAGGTATTGACTTTGTTAGTCTTTATGGAGGAGAAGGGTTTTTAGATGTCTGCAGTCTACAGTCTTGGTATAGATTGCCAGCAACCATTTTTGCATTTCTACTGCCTCTAAAACACACCCTAGAGACTTGAGGGGATGAATTCGTAATCTCAACAGTGACTGTAAACAAGTGCACATTATATGATACTGTGTTACAGATGTTCAAGGTAGAATGAGATGTCTTTGTGCATTTGGAGATAAAGAGAAAGTGCAATTTGTGCTTACTAAGCATGAAGGAGATTTATTAAAATGGCATATTGAATGATGAAAGCAAAGGACCTGGCAAAACATCCATTTGACTAACATTTTTTTTGTTTTTGCCTCTCGTGGTTGTCAACTTGATGTCACCATGGCAACTGGCAATGTGTGTCAGTGTGTCAGTGTCCCAGCCTCCTTTCCAGCAGTCTGCCTGCTTGTGTGTCCCTCTGCTCTGTCACCTCTACTTCCTGTACCGGGATAGCCAGCCAGAAGCTGTCTCTTCACCATTTTAGTAACCCATTCTCTCTTTTTGAATCACAATAATGAGACATTGCTGTGTGCCATCTGTCTGATTGAATATTTCTTAAATTGATCAACTCCTGACCGAAACGTTCTTGATTATATTCCCAAATGGCTTTCAATCTACCTGTAGCCTTCAGAGAAGGATGCCATAAACAGCTCCTTAATGACCTGTCTGTATTCACTGCCTTTTTCTTTGGAGACTTTCATATAGTTTTACTATATGGAAATAGTTGTGATATCTCAATTTGGATTCTAATATCTCTCTGTGGGCCTGAACATTTGCACTGTGTGTCCTGGGCGCAGCGTCTATTCGTCACCTGGAGGTGTTTAGTGCAGATGTGTAAAGTAGTGTTCAAGCCAGTGTGGCGAGCTATCGGAGATGTCAACCTCCCTGCCACGGGAGGTTGGATTCCTGAGCGGGATCCACCTGAAGCTGCTCACATCAAGCAGTTCTTCAGGGAGCGTTGACTTGAGTCATTACGAAAAGGAAAAGGACAGCATCTGGCTAGGTGGTGTAGCTCTGTGTTTTCCAGGTTACGTAGCTCTAAGTTTGTGCTTCTGCTGCTTCAGCAGTAGTTAATGGGTTTTTCCTTGATCTCCGAACTAGCTACAAGGTTCAGTGCACCTTGATAAAAAAATATCGATCATCTTCTCTACCAGAGGACACTATGATAAAATAAGTACGGCAGTCTAAAGCCTGGCGCTGCTTTCGCCCTATCCATCCATTTTGTTTTTTGTATAATCCGCAAAAAAAGTCTCCACATTGATGAGGCTGCGTGCTCCTTCGACTTTCTCAATAAACTCCCGATTTCAGAACTACTAGGGAATGGGATCTTTTGTTTATCCATGAAAATCCTGCCGAAATTATCCCTACCACTGGGCGTATGAATAAATCGTTTTAGTTTAATTAATTTAGTAGAGTCTGTTTATTTGTATGGTGTTGAATTGGATGTGTGACACTTGCAGCAGTGGCAATAAGTATCGTTTCGGTGTTTGACCCAAACATTGTGAAGATCTTTCATGCTACATGCTAGTGAAATACCTCAAACATAAACAAAAAATAGCACCTCGTTGTGGTTTTATTGGATTTGTCTTTATACCTTATGACTATTGATCAGTTTTGAGGTCTATGGATGAATGAAATACTCACAAAAAGGACATGCTGCATAGTATTGTGCTTTCCATCTTTGTATTTATCCCAACCTAAAAAAGTTTAACTAAATTCTTTGTTGTGTGTGCAAACATTATCAAATATCGAATTTTTTCAACCTTTATTCATTGCAATACCATACCATTGTGAATGAAACTTTTATTAAACTGAGCGGCTCCTCTAGAATAACTTTTTTATGGCATTTTTTGAATGGAGTAAACCTACTGAAGCCAACCCCCCACCCAGTTGTGCCTATAAAGAATTTATGAGGCCCGGGTTGTCATGCAATATTTACAGCCACTTTAGAAATTTTGCTCAGATTGCCCCAACACACTGGACTGTACAGTGAAGTGGGCTGCACCCAGACGGCAGGATCACTATCTAGGCAACTATGTATCCTTAAATGTCTTCATTAATAGAAAAGTATTTACACTTTGGGAACAAATGAATAGTGATCATTGTTTCACATTTCACTTCCCAATGGTTCTCTAAGTCGATCTCAATACAATTATACACGGCAGTACCCTCTTTGCGTAAATGTGTTCTTTTTTCTCCAATTAGCACATGAACTACCTTCATTTATTTTTTGCAGCTGGCCTATTTAATTTCCACATTTTACTCACCAAAAACAAGTCCACATTAAATATTGGGGGCTCATAAGATAAAACGACTCAGTCCATGCTTTGATATTCACAAATCCAACAATATCGGTTTCCATTTGAAAAAATAATAATAAAATGATAAAATGTTTTTTATCGTAAACCAGTAAACCAATCTTTTCAGTGCACCGCATAGCATTCCATTCATTCTATCACATAATCCCACTCCTGTCCTAGAGTAAAATAATGGAAAAGAAGGGTGTCCTTTGTAGGGGCAAAGTCAGTGGTTTGTTCACCAGGTCCATGGTGGGATGTAAGAAGGGCTCCTCCTGAGTCATTAGCATTGCTCTCACATTTTTTCCATTAATTAGATGGTGTTCCAAAAGATGTTCTATACAATACCATTTTGTATTTTGTGAATGGCGTCTAATTCAGCAGAATCTACTGGGAAATCCGTAAAGCCGCGTGCCTATTACATTAAGCTGCTCATTTTCATTCTATGGCAATGTTTAATTAAGAGTGGTAGAAGTATGGCTGCCCATACACACACACGGCACGCACACTGCATGCATGCATCTACCTCAGTGTGTGTGTGTGTGTACTCAACAATTTCCTATGAAGGAAACTGGATGCGCTTGTTCACGCTATCATGCTTATCTCCCGCGATTGATGGACACATTCATTCATTACTCTTCATATGATTACACGCGTTACTACAAACGCCCTGCAGAACACATTTTCAGGAAGATGCCCTTTCCTATTTATTATTATCGCACTCAGGCAACCTTTCATTTCCCTAAAGTTTTGCATTGTCTTAAATTAATTGATAAGATCTGTTTTGATATGAATTATCTGTCAGCCTTTAATCTTCTTATTTGTTGGTATATTTTGCACTTCAATAACTGTAGCAAGATGATGAAATCATCAAGTGCTGCTAATTGGGTATTTTTGCATTTATAGAAATGGAAAAGCAAGCACATGTTTAAAAGACGAAAATGGGTAGGTTACTGTTTCTGACCAGACGCTCCCAGATGTAATAGCCCTTGGCTTGGGTGCGATGTATTGGGCCTTTGTGTATTGGGCTTTTGTGTTCCAGCGACTTGGAGATTATTGCAATCTTGCATCCCACACTCCCATCAATGGTAATGGCTGCAGGGACCGCCAGTGCGTTGTCTCGCCTACGATGGATTACGCTGGCAGGGGGCTAGAAAATGAAGTGCCCGGCCGCTCGATTAAATGGAGAATTGTGATTAATTGCAGTCGATTGTGTTAGCACCTATGCTTAGCATTTCAAATAAAATGGCCCATCTTGCACCCCTTTTGAATGGGTTGACAGACCAAAGCGAAAGTTTGAGGCTTGCACACGCACACACACATGCTAATCTTCAAACACAGTGAAATAATAATCACTGGGCGGTGCAGATCGGGGCATAGCTTTTCTGCCAGCAGAACGTACTGTAGAGCACGTCTCTTGTAGAGTTGCAGGCTGAGCCCTAAAGCGCAGAAGCTGCATGTTTTCAGTATCCTTTCTCTTCTAGCTAATTTCCAGCGTAGTCCTCGAAGATTTATGAGCACCGTTACTCTTTGTCCATTGGCCTCACCTTGTGTGTTGGTTTCAGATCAATGGCTTTAAACGCACCAAATAATTTTTCATCCAGATGAAAGTTATTCTGTAGTAACGATAAACAGCCTGTAGATTCCTTCCTTTTCTTAATTAGTGCTGCATGCTTTTCTGAGAAAGAAAATTAGCCTCCAGCTTCACGGGTAAGCGGTTTCTGCTGAGGGAGGATCTGCTTGTTTTGAAAAAACTGTATAGGGAGCAGTTTTGTTGTTGGCCTTTTCTACAATCTGAAAGATGCCACCCAAGCGTAAGACTCCTTAATGTCATAACATGCAACCGCTTCCTAAGAAGCAGATTTCTTTTGAAGGTTAATGAGGAAGTATGAATTGATCGGTATTGTTTCTATACTTGAAGGCCTGTGTGCTATAACCCGTTTCCTCCCATGCTCCCACCCAGGCATGCCCCGGTTCACAAGCCAGCCCGCGCCGGCTGCCGTGCGCCCGGGCGACAGCCAGGTGCTGCCTTGCGACATCAACCCAGACCTGGCACCCTTCACACGCTGGGAAAAGGACCGGCAGTCCCTGGAGCTGGGTTCGCGGCTGGTCCAGCTGCCCAGTGGCGCCCTGCTGATCAGCAACGCCTCGGAGAATGACGCGGGGCAGTACCGCTGCCTGGTGGAAAACGTGGGCCAGACCAAGGCCAGCGAGGAGGCTCAGCTGCAGCTCACGCCAGGTAAGCACAGTGTCCGGGGGGCCTTGGCAAACTCCCAAACGGCTCCCATTAGGCCTCCTACTACTCCTACTAGTGAAAAAAGTTAGTCTTTAGCCCTGAAGTTCAAGGCACATTTGAACAATGATCTGGTCTCAGCAGATACCTTGACTCTGTTGGTTGTTGTGTCATATTTGGAAGCTCAATCTATATATTTTCCCCAAAAAGATTTCACCTGAAGTAACCATTTAAAGGGTTATTTTTCAAAATGTTCTCTCGGGGGGGCATGCCCCCGGACAACCCCTAGTGTTGCTAGGTTACCAAGCACCACTGCTACAAAAAAATGTAGGGGAACACTGCACTATTAACATTACAAAAAAAAACAGTGGCATGTAGCGTTCAAGTAATATATAAAAATAAAAACTCCAAGTCAAGTATCATAGCAAAATACAGTTTCTGGCATTTTGTTAATCCATTGATTTCGGTTTGAAGACTCATTGCTTGTTGACCGGAAACAGAAAGGGGGGCTGGTTGTAGTCTTTTCACTCCGTTCTAGCCCTACTGTTAAGATGGAGAATGGAGCAAAAAGACTACAACCAGCCCCCCTTTCCGTTTCTGGTCAACGAGCAATGAGTCTTCCAACCAAAATCAATGGATTTACAAAATGCCAAATAAAACAAGACAAACTGTATTTCGCTACCGTACTTGTTTTGGAACATCAACGAACACCACTAACCACTTGGTGATTTGAACATTTATGAAAACTAACGTTTAGGGTTGTTTTTAAGGACAGCCAGCCATTGTGAAGCAGGCAGGGGTGATTCGAAATTAGCCAAATACTCGAGACAGGACCAATAGTCAACATTTCAGTGTCAACCTCCTTTGGTTTGAAAAGCTTGATGGAACCGTTTGCATATAGGTTTTTGCGAATGTATTACTAATCCCTAATCATCCGCCTCAAATGCAAAGTACTTCCAGACACGACTCTTACTATTTTTTATTTCGACGAGTTGAGCCAGAGCTGTCGCACTCGTTGCCATCTTACGTGTTCCTTTGGCATTTAACGTCAGACAACAACACTTGTAGGTGTATATGCTGCCCACGTCACGTCCGGAGGAATTGCATCCACGGTACCTAAGATACTTTAGAAAAACGAGTACCATCACGTTTTGGAACCGAAGTATCGGTTCTCGTGACATCCCTATGTGAGACATAAAAACCAGGACATTTTGGCAAAGCTTTTATTTAATGTGTTAAAGTGTGTTCCAATGTCCTTGATGTATTTGAATATTTTTATGATTTGATATCAATGACTGGGCAGTATATCCTATAAGATCCATAGGGTTCCAAACACTTTGCTACCATTGTTATTTAGTACAGTTCGAGGTTCTCCCCTTTCCATTAATGCCTCTGCGTCATCCTGCTCTCATCTCTAAATATAGTGTGTTGATGGCTGGTAGGTTGTCCTGTATCCCACAATGCATTAGAAATCCATAAACCCCCGCCCATTCAGTTCCATAGGCACACAACATATCCTCCGCCTCGCTCATTTACTCTGACCAGTAACACAAGGAGAATGCATCTATCGTGACCTTCGACAATTTACCCAGGTTGAGTCAGAAAAAGGGAATGCTTCCAGGGGGGGTTGTCAATGGGCCTGCTGTAACCTAGCGTCTGCAACTCAAAGTCAGGCTGAATTCGATGCTCAGCCCCTCCCCCCGAACCAGAGCTAAACAGACTCAAGATTTATTTACTGAGTAGTTAAGGACTGACTGCTAGTGCAGGAAAGATATTAGAGGTTGTAAATCAGGCCGCCGGAATTGTTGTAAATCAGGCACTGGTGAGAATAGCAGAGAAATGCAGAGAAACGCTGAACAGAGGGCGAGGAATGTAATGACTTTCTGTTAAACGCCAGTCCCATAATAGATTAAAATCCAGCTTTGACATGCGCTAACTTAAGATCCAGTCATACTACCAACACCACATACATGAAGGATTTGTGTTTCTTACCCAGGGTGTGGTGGTGCTGAGACCGAAGACACGGCCGTGACCTGTAGGGCAACAGTGGACATAATCTATGCAGTTAGTTACTGTTGAATCTGAGGGGGGCAGTGCTGTAGGAGGGTGGATTTTTAAGGCCCTTTGAAGCCTACTCAAAGGGTTAATACCAATGCTCCAGTCGTAAACACACACGCACATGTACACAGAGAGAGTCCTTTGATTTTCCAAGATGGATGACGCCCGATAGAACAGAAAACCTGGATGCTCTGCCTCACAACCCCCTGTGCTGCCCCTATGCTGACCCTCTGACACTCCTATATGGACCCTCTTCCTCCACAGAGACGACGGAGGAAAGGAAGCCCGAGTTCCTGGTGCTGCCAACCGCCATGACCAAGGTGGTGGACACAGGTGTGTTACTGCTGCCCTGCGCTGCCACCGGCTTCCCTACACCCTCCGTCCGTTGGATGCTGAACGACAAAGTTCTGGATGAGAGGTGAGATGACACCCATCACCAAGTGCCATGCTGTTTGGTGCTGCCATTTAAGAAAGACATACCATAAGCTACATCGACAACATATTGTGTTTTGTTGTTTTTCACTATGGTTTGGCGTGTATCGGAATCGATCAGCCTTGTGGCTCTGTGAGAACCGCCTCAGCCTTTTGGCGCTATGAGAGCCGCCTCCTGTGGTTCCCCCTCATTCACCGTCTCTCTGGAGGAGCAGTAGAGACAGTGATGTGCCGAGGCTTTGTTTCTAGCAACTGTGGCCTCCGGCACAAACACACATGTTCGGGAACCTCTTCCCCCGAGGTGTTGGTGCCACCGCTAGGCCAAGAAACCAGGGAAGTGCCAACAGTGGCCTTCAACAAATGAAATGCAGGGACAAGGTGTCACATCCCCATGTGCTTTCACTCCTCTGGCTCTCATTAGCTCAGACCCAGCAGCCACACTGAATTCCCCAAGAGGCGATGACCGTAGAAAGACCCCTTCAACCAATTAGGGATCTTGGTTTACTTACACCACATGAGCAATTCTCGAGCAATAACTCCTAGAACGGAGGCAATCTACAGAAAAAATCGAGCTTGATTTGGGCCCCAATTATCCAGTTAGAGGACGACATGCTTTAAATTCTGTCCGTTAAAGAACCAGATATGAGATTTTCATATGGGAAACCACCAAGTCTTTATTATATTGATAGTCACTTATGTATGTCGAGTAGCAATGTCAAAGTTTTAATACAACATGTAAATGACATAATGAGTGAACAGTCCTAGCTAATAAGGTCATTAAACATTGCACTTGCTTATGATTAAAAAGCGCTGGTAAGTATCTGACTTCCCCATCGCGTTCTTTCCTTTGGGATCCTCTTTGTGTAATTAGCTGGGCTGTTCTCCACCAACAGGGAGCTCTTTGCCTTATTGCAGTGGACTGGTCATGTCTATAGCTTCTGGAACATGCAAGGTGTCTGTAAATACGTGACCAAATGAAGATCCTTTAGGTCGGATACTTGCATGGACCATGTTTGGAGAAGCTGGTGGGATGTTGTATTGTCTCTTTGGCTCCGTCTGTCGTGCATCGAATATGGTGGTTAGATGAAAAATATGTAAAAGTATGAGGACTTGTCTTTAAAGACAATTGAATTGGTCTTAAAAAAGAGTGACTCAAATTAAGGCGGAGAAGATGACATGAGAAGGAGGTTTACGGACACGAATCAGTGCCTATTGAGTGGGATTCTAACGAGCCGGACGTTTATACTCACATTAGCACTGCCGCTACAAATGCCTCTCTCCTGTATTTATGCGTCTTTCTTCACAAACTAAGGTCTTTCCTTAAAGCAAGCCTTTAAAGACCGTAACAGCGTAGGTGATAAGACCTATGTAACCGTGTCTCCTGGGTTCACAAAATTATCTTTTACCTATTTCATTTGTCATTGAACTTTGCTAAAGCTTATTTAGCCTAACAACATTTTTCATGAACTCACCCTGCCACAAACAATAGTCAACTTTGGTCTATGTGATAAGTAATGTTTGTATAACACCATTTTAAAGAACAGCGTTGGGTAATGCTGTTATTTTTTCATTAACGGGGTAATCAGGGATCGCACCCCTGGCTCCCAAACTGCTAGTCAGGATCCCGGGTGGGTTAACAACGAGATAAGCAATTATGATTGGCTAAGGCAGAGTCATGTTTCATGGTAGCCAATCGGAGCCAGTGTTTTTACACACAAACAGACACACACGCACGAAAAGTTGGCATTTTCTGTGTGATTCGGAAGATGTTCCACAGCCTTTGCAACCAAGCTAATTAAAATTCAGTTGGAAGTATATCAGGGCCTTGAATGGGCAGTTCAACCATTTAACACATTAAGGCCAAGTGAAAACTGCTCAGAAAAATCCTAAATGCTTTGACATATAGCCACTTTTTTTTTTTTTTTTACAATAATGCAAATAGTTACTTTCCCTGCTGACTAGTCACTTTTATTATAGAGTAATTCAGTTACTTTTGGAACTAGTAGTGAGTAACTATAACTAATTACCTTTTTAAAGTAACGTTCCAAACAATCGTGATAAGACATTGTTAAAGTAATGATATGTTGATTCAGTTGTTTGTCTCCTTACTGACGAGTCTCATGATTCCAAAATAATAAAGTGCTATATTGCTATTGTTTACATTTGTGGCGAGAGCACGCTAATGCTAATTACTGTAAAACACTAATTTTCGCAAATTATATTGGTATTGATTGGTATACATAGAATACATTGTAGTCATGGTTATTATTTCTTAGAATAATGTTTTTGATTAATTCTTTAGTACCCTAGCTCACTACCTCTGGCTACTTTTGGACATTATGGAGAGTGTACCAGATCAAATAAATAAGGGTCATTCTTATGGTAGATGACTAGAGAATACTATCAGCCACGTTTTTTTTTAAACGCCTATCCAAATTCCAGACGGAAGGATTACTGAGATGCTTTCTTTGTACGTCTTGTGGCATACAAATGCTGAAATCCCACCCAAAGTTTTTCATTCCTAAAGAGGTGGAGGAGATTTTTGTGCACAGAAAACACACCGAAAACACACTGAAGGCCATTGCCAGTACTATTTCTTGACAATGGCCGCTGTGCTGTGTTCCAATATCCATACTTCCATGAGAACACTTCAACGTAGTACATTATCCGCGCTCACTAAGTGTGCTGATTTTCAGATGTCAGTGTTGTTCCAAATCGAATACTCCGTTGTTTACTAACTGAAAATTATGACCGAAACTGATGCCGCGACTCCTCCCCCGCAATAAACATCCCTCTTTGAACGGTGAACTCTCTTTATTTATAAAAAGCTATAAAAACTACAAAATGACTCCATTAATGAGACAACGTTGGCTCAGCCTGGCTCCGCCTCTTCAGCTACGTAGCTAAGATGGCTGTCTTTGAGTACGAAGAGTGTGCATCGATCCACACTTTGACCGTTTTGAGTACACCATCCGGGTACCTTCAGTACACTTCTTTTCGCCCCGATCTTAATTGGAACGCCAACGAACTCAAACTAAGTATAGTGAGTACGGATAGTATGGATATTGGAACACAGCACTGGTCTCTTGTTAAGAGTGATCAAATGTGTGTTGTTGAAGAATTACTGTATTTAATCAATGGTCAGGGATTAAATATGTTTGGTTCGGTAGAAAGGAATATGCTGTCTAGTGGCCCTTTCTGATGTTTATTCAAAGCATACTGCAGACGTAGCTCCCTCACAAACCCCCTAGTGCAGTGGTTCTCAAACTTTTTCTTTCATTCCCCACTTTGATCCAGGGGGGCATTTTCGAGCCCCACCTTTTCCTCATCGCTCTATTGCCCCTTTTCCACCGACAGTACCAGATCAACTCGCCTCGACTCTGCCCACCTTTTTTTGTGTTTCCATTATGGTACCTGGTACTTTTTTAGACTCACCTCCGTCGAGGTTCCAAAAGAGCTGATCCGGTACTTCTGTGTGACGTAAACAGGCTGCTGGTCACTGCCACTGATTGGCCAGAGAGTGACGCCACTGGACGAGCACAATGTCAGAGCCTGACGCCTGACACCAGGTGTTGGCGAAAATGGAATCTCCGTCTGAAATCGCAGTCCCTCTCCGCGTTATAGCAGTGTTTATCATACCGTCACAAGATGGGCAACTTACCACAGAAACGATATGTAAGATTTCTTCTTCTGAAGAAAAGAGGGTTTATAGTTTATAGCAGTGTTTATATCATTTCATGACAAGATGAGCAACTTGTCACAGAATATATACACATATTATAAGCGACCCACAACGTAAGACATCACATTCACGATAATGAACCACGCGGAGAGGGGGTGCGATTTCAGCCGGGGATTCCATTTAAGCACAACACCGGCATCTTTAAATTCTAGCATCAGCATTCAGTCAACAATAGTGATTTATTATTGAACACCGCAGAATCAGAGCGCAAGAACACGCCGTGGACCGTGACAGAGGTGGAGTCGCTCCTGTGTGTAGATCTGTCTGTTTGTGTCTCGTGGATAAGCATGCGCAGTTTCGCGTATGCGCGCTATGCGACCCGCCCACGTTGAGGAGGTACTATTCTAGATGGAAACACGACGTGCCTGAAACCAAACCAAGTCATGCCACGCTAAGTCGTGGCGAGTTGAGCTTGTACTGTCGGTGGAAAAGAGGCATAAGATAGTGGTAGGTCAATCAAATTAACAAATAACATCAGTTCAAAAATGGAGAAAATAATATCTAAATCAATAACAAATAACATCAGTTCAAAAATAGAGAAAATAAAAGCACAATAGTGTCAATCCTTGCCTCATAAAATGAACTGAGTTCCAAAAATAAAGAGCAATGTAAATGACCAAGTGTATGTCTCGTTACTGATTTAGTGAATGCACATCATTTCAAAACGTGGTTGCTCTCAAGTCGTGTTCAATGTTGAGCATAGACCTGTACTTTGTTTTCAGTGTTGCAACAGCTGGAAAAAACAATCTCAGAGATAAGGTGTGGCAAAGGGAAGAAGAATGTGCACAGCTCTCTTCCCAATTAGTGCATATTCCCTCTCCACTCAAAGCCAGAATTCACTGTGTCTGAGCTGTAAATTCAGCCTTAGGGTTGAGTCCGAGGTCAGCTCAATAAATTGGTCCTATTCAGCAGAGTTGAAATCAGCTGATGCTTCAGATAGAATATAAATAAATATATAATGTGGCATTGTAAGTAAAACAGACTGTTCTGTTTTCCAGCAAAATATTAGCAAGCGTAGACCAATATATTTTTTGTACAATATATTCAATAAAATACCAACCTGCTGCATTGAATGGTCCCATAATCCAGTCATAATGAGCACTGCTGGTTGGGAAATATTTTTGTAATAAACTTTGCAGGGATGTGATGTGCTGTTTAATACATTGGATCACAAGAGTGGCTTCAGAATCAGAAGTTTTAGCGATTTCACTCAGATTCTCAAAAACATCTATACTGTCGCGATCGAGGCGCCTATCACATACCTCAAGTTTTTTGGTGAATTCAGTGATCTTATCTGCCAGGTGAGGCAGTTGCTTGTCTTTGCGTTGTAGCTGGAGAGTTAACTCATTGAGCTTTCCAAATACGTTGCTAAGAAAGGCGAACTTCATTAGGAAATGTTCATCAATGTACTTGCTTGCAGATTTATGCATGCGCTCTTCCTCCAAGAAGAGGTGGTTCTCTACTCGGGAGTTCAAACAGGCGCGACAGCACTTTAACTCGGGAATGCCACCCTGCGTCGCTTTGAAACAGTACAGCTGTTTGGTCAGCTCTCATCTACTCCCAAAGTCCGGAGAACAGACGCGCTTTTAAGGGCCGGGTCTTGATGAAATTCAACACTCTCACAATCTCATTCAAAATCTCATTCAGGTCGGGACTAAGCTAGTGCCTCCCTATGAATGACACAGTGCGTCCATTGCGCATCTGATAAAAAAAATAAAATAAGCATGCCCCACCTTGCATGTCTCCGCGTCCCACAGTTTGAGAAATGCTGCCCTAGTGTTATAGATCCTTCCAGCATGATATCAAGCTATCATGCTGATCTGCAAAGACCCTTTTCATAGTCCACCATATTGACCACGACTTCACAATATCTTACCCCTTAGAAGAAGCCATTACCATCAACAGTTTTTGTTTTGCTTAATACAATGCTGCTTGGTCATAATGGTAAAGATAATTTATTATATGTCCTCTTATGAGCCATCAATACAGCCCTGTATTTGTAGCATACTGTGATGACAGTGATGTTGAAGCCCACTCTTGTTTTATCATTCTTCATAAATAGACATCCGTTTCCTGGATACACACATGAAAAGGACAGTCAGCTTTTGTTCCTATGGAAAGTATCAGTCTATCAGCTAATAGAATTTTGTGGTAGTCAATAAACCAGATGAATTATGTATGGTCGCCCAGCGGCAGAATAGTTGCTGCATGTAAATCAGATCTCCTCCAATGCCTCAAAATAGCCTGTCTCTTCTCCTCTTCCATCCACTCTCTTATTTAAATATGATTATGTTTATTGTATTTACTTACGTATAGACGAAGAAGAGCTCTGTGGGAAACTGTTTCAATGGGTCCAAAATGGGAGCGTGGCCTCCGACTCATACATACAGGCATACACACACATGCCAAACGTGTACGTCCACACAGGGACGTACACGCAATAACTGTGTCAGCCGTTTTGTTGGTTGGCAAGAAATAGGAATACATACATACTCACCGGCCTGCTGCAATATTCATGGTGTCAGTCGACTTCGACTAGAAAACTGTACGTTTCTCTAGCAGGGAACCTCTGTTGAAGCCATTTGCAAAACTTTCATGTTGATTTCAATGCAACACAACTCTGCTCTTTCCTTTTGCCATTCTGTTCACAATTAATTTTAAGCAATTCACTTCAGTGGCAATTGATCTCTTTGATCATTTGCAAGTTTTGAGATTTTGACATCTGGACTGGAAGGGAATGGATGGAATCCATCAAACTAAATGGTAATGTTTGTATAAATGTTAGGATAGCCAAGCCGCCAGTTTTATCGCTGTTTCGGACACGTCAGCCAAGGATGCAGACAAAGCCAAGCACCTGAGATATTAAATAACATCTCTGGTCCATGTGTTCAGTGGAATGACTATCTGAACTGACTGATCAGTCTGATATCGCATACAGCATGGGCTCTTTCATGGTCTAATCTCACCAATTCGGACAGTCTTCTAGATGTACTGCAACCATACCATATGTACTGTAATTTGTCCCCTGCTGCAAGAAGACCTGCAGATATGCCACCATCGCCCCTTCATAAGCACCAGTATTAGCAAGATAGATGGCAATGGTCCACCTCTTGCAGGCTAATATCTTACTTGGCCTACAATGCCAAGTTTATTTCCGCTTTATTGTTGATAGGGAAAAACAAGACACCTTTGCATTTTTGTGTTTGGTCATTCCAAGTTGGATGATATTCTTTTCTCATCTTTTTTCTATTTCCCTCACAACTAAGTCAGTTGTTGATTAATTATGAAAGTATGTATATATATATATATATACCCACAACTGCCATATAGACATGAGCCATTAATCAGCCTCCTAACCCCTCCAAAGACAACATTTATGTTTGATTGAGCTTTTTAAGATTATTCTTCAGGGAAATCAATTGATCGGCATGGTCACGCCGAAGTAGACTGCGTTGCGAGGAAATAATGTCTCCTGCTGTACTGAAAACTCTTTCTGCTGCTACACTCGTTAAGAATGTGTTTTAGAACTGCCGGCAGCCAGACCAATGGCGCCCCTGCCTCAGCTGAATCTGGAGCTAAGCAGGTGTGGGCTTGGTTAGTACTCGGCCCTCACTCTGATCGTTCAGCCGCGGTTTGGCTGCCGTGCATCACCCAAGTGGGTGCTACACACTGGTGGTGGTGAGTGAGGTCCCCCCTTCGCTGACGAGCGCTTTGGGGACTTGAAAAGCGCTATATAAATGATATACATAAAAGTGGTAGGTCCACCTGTGCTCCCCACCACTCCAGTGTATTGCCATTCAGGGGCAAAAGGTTTCGCTCTTCAGCAATTCATTGACTTGACACCAGTCAATGATATAGCAATATAGAGCAATATAATGAGACGAAACAACAATAAATTCTATTACAAATAAGCTTTAACGGTAATGTAAGAAAATATTTTGCATAAGTTTTACTCTGAGGGGGGCAATCATGGAAATCGTGGGCTGCTTATTCTCGCACATAACTGTTATAATTTATTTACCAAGTCGTGAAATCCCTCGTTCTCGACGAAACTGTAGGGTCTTAGGTCCAATGCGATAAAGCGAGCTACAACTGTTGATATTCACTTAGCACTCTCTGAATTAGAGCTCAATTATGGCTGCCCTACATACCTTGCATATTGCAATACTTTTATCAAGTTTGCCTTCTTTTTTGAAAAGCCAAATAACTTCCAAACTTTGTTACTCTGGCCGGCGCGCTTAAAGTAGGTTCGGAGTTGTCAGACATCTTTTCTGAAGTAGCATCTGATCTCAGGACATGCGGACACGTCTTAGATAGTCATTGCGTCATTGAAATGGATAGGGCGTGATAGGCTATGCCATCTCTGACCAATGAGAGGCTGTCATTGTTCTCAAATCAAAATTGTGATGCACTAGGCCACGGCATTAAGCGTTCGGAACAACGAGAGACTTTCCAGTCTGAAACATTTGCGATACGAACCGATTCCTTACTTTTAAATCCGAACAATGGCCAGTTCATGTCACGTTTATATTGATACAAGGCTTCACGAATCGATGTAGTTGTATCTTACAGGTTAAAAACGAATTCCGATGCGTATTGGATAGTCTTTACACCCCTAACATAAATATGTGTGTATGTATATAAATATGAGTGTATGTATGTGTGAGTGTATGTATGTATATATACATATGTGTGTGTGTGTGTATATATATATATATGTGTGTGTGTGTGTTATATGTAAGTAGTTATATAACAATAAAACCAAACCTAACTCTGCAGCAGCTCCTTCTCCCTCTTATTACATAAGCTGCTTCCACACACGCGAAAGTCCTGCTATGCTCCTGATGGGCCATATGTGTGAACGACATATCCTGACATTGGTATCCTGAAAATCTCCTCAAAAATGGAAATTTAAATTACCTCACATGTGAATGAGGAGAAAGTCTGTACTTCTCACATCACTTGTGCGTGTTGATGACTCTTCAGACTGCATTTGCATGTCATTGAGTGGCACCCTAAATGATAATCAGCCTGTTGCCAGTTAGCTGAACATTAAAGGGTCCAGGCCTTCCACTCCCTGTTTTCTAAGTTAAACACAGAAATCCACATAATTCCCGCCCCTTGCAAGCCCACCCCTCTAAACCCCCCGTTGATTCTACTGATGTCGGAATGACATCGATGTCCGCATATAAAGCATCAAGTGTGAATCACCCTCAGGGTCGAATGTCTTGATATTCAAATGCGGCGAAAATGCAGAAGACATGTGTTTGAACGGCTATATTTACTGGACCAAGATCTTCAAGTCAAGAGTACCTCTTGTTATGATCTTTAATACCAGACAGTTATTATCAACACGCTTTGGCAAGGACAGCACATGAGCAAACCCTAATTCTGTAGTTTGTCTCTTCACACAGTCGTGTTAATTTCCGCATAGTTATAAATGAAACATTGTAGCTGATACAGCTTTTATTTATTAGTATGACAAATATTATTAGCCTCTAGTTCAACCGTCAGCAGTTTCTCGAATGGAAAAGCGGCTTAAATCAGGTCTGCTGCTTTGACTCGATAAAGGTCGATAAACATGTTGGGAGGTAGCCAGAAACTTCTGAACAATGTTTCGTCATCGCTGTTTTTCATTAAACATCAGACCTGGGGTGAGTTGCTTGCCAAAGAACTGAAGCCATGGGCTGGTGGAATGATAGATAGCGACAGCAGAGTGAGTTATGATAATGAAGTGCCAGCCCTGCCATGTTGGAACTGAGAAAACAAGACAAGCATTACTGTTCTCTGCGAGAGAGAGAGAGAGAGAGAGAGAGAGAGAGAGAGAGAGAGAGAGAGAGAGAGAGAGAGAGAGAGAGAGAGAGAGAGAGAGAGAGAGAGAGAGAGAGAGAGAGAGAGAGAGAGAGAGAGAGAGAGAGAGAGAGATCCATTGTAACATTAGCATTGCATATTTATTGTGCCCACTCAGGTATCCTAATCTTCCATCCCAATTTACTTGTCGCACCTATTGTTATTAGTACAGATTCACTTTAATGTGTGCTTGAATATGAGCTGGAAAATGAAGACAAATGATGACAATTTCCGTTATAGGAAATGTATGCTTGTCAAAGCGCATTTGATGTGCAGGGGGGTGGTGGATACCTCTGAAGTTAGGTATGTTAGAAAAGTTTCCATCTCGGTTCCCGTTATGGGCGTGAGGAATGTATAACCATTTTCATGCCAATTTTTCCGCCAAAGTTTGACTTACATGTTTTCAATGTATGTATTGTATGTAATGTATTTTTTTTTATCTCCTTTATCCTGTCTTTTATTGGTGAGTGGTGTTTTTATAGGATGTATTTTATTTGTTGGTTTATTATTCAAAGCGCTTCTTAGTTCATTTTAATGCAACCTTGAGGATCGTTGCACTAATGTTTTTTAGGGGGATCTCTGTTCGTGCTGTGATTGTGTCGTTTAACCAAAGGTTAAAAACTAAACTCTTTCCATACGCAAATAGCCCATAACCATTATTTTATTCAATGTCCATTCAGTTTAATTTGTGGTGCCGACTGGCCTGGAGATCAACATTATTTGGTGGGTCAAGTGGAAGAATAGAGTCAGACTTGGAGATGGAAACCAGATTTAAAAGTGTGATTCAGCAAAGTTTATTTATCCATTAATAATGAATTACCTTTTGTTGTGACACTTCCAATGGTCGCTGCCATGTCATCCTGCAGGGCTGAGATGGCAAACTGTCCGCTGTCGATGGCTCTGTAACAGCAGAACGGCACCCCCCACCCACCCTCACTGTACCGACCTCACAGGACATTGGATGACCAAATTTTATTTTCATTCATATGCGCCTCAGACTCTATACTTTCTCTGTTGCCAGTTTTATCTGCACCATGCTGGACAATTAGAAGTCAAATGTCTATTACATGCAGTCAAAACAATACCCAAGCCTAGTAATTAGCATCTTAACACTAAAGCCGTCTGTGTGTGCAAACTCCTTTCAGCCCTATGGCTGTGTGAAATGTATCATTTATTTTTAATTAGCACCTTGCTAACGCCGGCGTGGCCTGTGGAGCAATGTCTTTGTACAACAGCCATAGTGTCTGGAGTAGCGTAGCAGTTTATTAGAGAGTGCTTACCCGGTGCTATTGAATCTCCCTCACCAATTCAACTGCAACTAATTTATCTGGAACACCTCTTACAGGGTGGATAATGGAGGATCTGCTCAATCCGCAGAATGCCTTAGCATAAGCAATAAAGCACTGACCTTTTTTTCTTTCTAAATCTGGGACACAATGAGCGGACAGTGCCTCCTTCAGCTTTGTTTAATTTTTTCTATGTGAAGAAGAAGATCCAGTCATCATCTCCACAGTGCACACAGCATAAAGGGCCATGAGTGTGTCAATGGCCTCCATGGTGAGCGGTCTTTGCAAAGTTTCCGACTTAATTGTGCCCTTGGACCCTTTGCCGAAAGACGCAATTTAAACAGATCTTGTGTCCTGTAGTGCAACATACAGGACTTTCATTTTTCTTTTCTTAACAAAGGCCCATTGTCATTGCCTAAACTCAAGTTGTTTTAAGAGCAGGGTGGTCCTCTAGCCTAATTGTAGCTGTGACCGGACAGAACCACTCGCACTGTGTACGGTGTCGAAACGTTAAGAAAAAGTGACTTTCTATGAGGCCCGGCCCCAGGTGAATGTTTGGGTACTATACAACCAACTGCCCTCTCACACTCTGTCGCAAAGGCAGCCCTCCCACTGCTTATTTCAGCCTTTGAACTGAGGTCCCCCCTTCTGAGGGTGAGACAGTCAAATTAAAGCTACCTAGCCGGGTAAGTAGCTCTTGAAGCACTTTACGCCATTTTCACAATGCTGCCAACAGACCACTCGTGCATTTTCTCAATCCACTCAGCTCAGACCATGTATGAAGGCCAGATAAATGCTTCCGCCATTCGTTTTTGCAACCACAAAATGGAAGCAGATCCTCTGCTGTATTTCCTGTTACAGCCCATGGTGTCATGTTGGTGAACAGTTTGGTTTTAAGTCTCTATGGATGGCGTGCGGAGAAGTGTGTCTTTACTTCCATAGTGTCTTGTGCTACCTACTGCGTTTAGCCTCAGCACCAGTGTTTGCACGATGATCTCCCATTGACATTCCTCTCTTTCTCTATGTTCTCGTCCTGCACTGCTCGCCCACAGTTCCTCTTTTATTTATTTTCCTTGTCTCCTTTTCTTTCCTTTTATCCGTCTGTCCTCCCTCTGAATCCACGTCTCTCTGTGTGTGAGCTATTGATTTCTCTCAACTTCTTTTCACCTCCCTCTCCCAGCATGCCCCAGTGACAGTTAAATCAAGCGCCGAGGGCCCAGCAGCAGACTGCTTCCATGTGGCTCCATTGGGAATTGCAAAGCGTCTGCTTATTTAAGATGGATGGCCACTGGGTTTGAGGCAAGGCCGGTGCTAATAGACATGAGCAGATAATTCGGGTCTGAGCACATATTTTAGATGCACCATTGGGGGGGGGGGGGGGGTATTCTATTTTATTCTTATGCGAGACTAATGCCAAAGTTTGGTTACATAGTCATCACTGGGATTTATTTTATCTCAGATTTCTCTGAAGTATAAATCATATTTCAAAAGAAGCTCTAGGGTTTTACTTTATTCTATGCCTTGATTCATCTTCTTTTTTTTCATCAGTGGGGGTCGTCGCGAGGTGGTGGCCGGTGGCAGCCTGCTGATCTCCAACCTCACAGAGGAAGACGCAGGACTCTACACCTGCCTGGCCTACAACGGCATCGACAACAGCACTATCGAGGCCCAGGCCCAGCTCACTGTGCAAGGTACAATGTTGTTCTGCAGAGCCTCACTGCATCTGGAATTTGAAATCTCAATGATATTCATGTGGCTCTTCGTATGATCAAGGTTGCTATATAGGCTGCTTCGGGGAAAAATACTTTTTAATGCACACTGGGCCATCATTTAATGGTTGCTTTGGAAAGGGTATTGACAGAATGTCTCTCGTCTCTTTCATGGCCACACATGTTAGGTATTTCTGTGGGATGCCATGAATGACAGAGGAGAGCAGCACTTTTAGCATTTTTATTCAGGACTACAATAGTGATCAGCTGTTTAATGTAGTCATATTGATTATATTAAAGTGGAGTATATAGAATAACTAGAATAGTGATTGACTTATTGGTGTGTTGAACATGGGAAACAGAAAGCCAAGTATAAATAGTCCCAGCCTTGCATAGCCCTCACTGTGCCATTGTGTTATTAGTAGTAGCGGTCTGTTATCACTGCCTGTTACCTGTTAAGAGGTTTTTGGTGCATATTATCTACTTGTGTCTCTTCATAGCAGGTGGCCGGTGGGTGTGAAGCAATAAAACGTCTAGCTAGCTTTCGAGCCAATGGTCACCATCTTAGTTTGGCAATGATTGGGGTGCAGCTTCCCAGAGTTCTGTCTCAGAGTTGTAGTAATTGGGAGGTAAAATTAATCTCATTCTCAATGGGTCGATTGTGTGCTGGCTTAAATAAATAACACCCTCCTGCAACCAAAACCCAATGTCACTGCTGTTACTACCTGCTTGGTTGTGGCTCTCGATTAGAGTCAAATTGGCTCCCCAGGTGCACGTGTTTTTTTTTTTTTATCTCAGCCTTGGAATGTTTGACAATCTTCTTTATAATGCCAAATATAAGAGTGTTGGATCAGTTTTTTTTTATTTACATAGTATTACAGATGCATTCCAACAATGAGCATTGAGTAACAATTTGCAACACTGGTAAAGAGTGGGGAATGATATAGATTTTAGCATGAAGGATGATCTCATAAGGACCAGGGCCTGGAAGCTTATCTGTGTGCATATTGTACAGCTGAGGCTCACATATGGCGGGTTCCCCAGCTCTCTGCATTTTCATTCCTAGCCACCGCAAGCTTGGCATGAAGTAGATCAAATATAAAAAAATCATACTCCTCCCTCACCCCAATTCTCCAAACCATGTCTACTTTCCCATTGTCTCTCAGTTTGTTGAACTAAGCCAAATAATAATGCTTTGACACCATCTTCTCCCTCGGTAAACCTGGCCGCAATTCAGTGGGATCTCCCTCTGAATGGTTCCTTCAGCTCCCCCTGAACCCTGAGCTTCCAGGCCTTATCCCATCTCCAGCCTTATGGATTTGCTCTTCCACGATATTGGTGAAAACATCTGAATCGTAGTTGTAGGATATAATGGTTTGATTAAATTCTGTGCACTTGACACACACAGGCCGGAACTGCATTGACTTACATTCTGTTGAGCCGACACGGCACCAATTGATTCCCTCCCACAGCTAGAGGTCTGACACGCATCAATTGACAGTCAATCAATTACCTCGAAAGACAGTTATGGTTTTGAAAGACACTGCAAACCGATTGGACACGTCTCAATGGCATCAACAAAAGAACCAATTCTTGCCGTGACCTACCGCCTCTAAAGCACCTTTGGGGCACTGTTTACTGCAGTAAGGAGGTGGAATCTTGAGTTTATTGCCAGTGGCTTATCATAAAAAACTTGCAATTCACACTGAGCTATTCAGGAAGTTTGTGTATTGGATTTGATACAGCGCTTGTATCCGGCCTTGAGACATCTCATGACACCTAGTGCTCATCTGTTGAATAAGCCATTCTGGTTTGAGGAGTTCTGCATGAGCTTGCACACAGAGGAAATTATGCAGTGGATTAACAACAGCTGCACATGTGTACAGCTGACATAAATTTGTGTATAAACATAACATAACAATCGATAAAAACATCTAAATCACTCACTATAAATGATTTATGGAGAACCATAGCGATTGCATTCAACATGGGTTTAATTCACAGTGTAACTTGAAGTAATAATAAAGCCTAAAACACTTTGTTCTTAAACATCTATAGGGGAAGTATAATGCACCCCATGTCCAATTAATCTTTATTGTTATTTGCAATTTGTTACCCAGAATAACTCCCCTCTTAACATCAGGAGGCAACATTCAATAAATTGTATATTTATAAATTAAACAGATATGTGTGTGAGTATGTATGTATATATGTATATATATATGTGTGTGTGTGTGTGTGTGTGTGTGTGTGTGTGTGTGTGTGTGTGTGTGTGTGTGTGTGTGTGTGTGTGTATGTATGTATGTATATACATGTGTATACGTGTATATATATACATACATACATATATACACATATTTATATATATATATTTATATATATATGTATTTATATATACAACTATGTGTGTATATGTATGTATATATGTATATAGATGTGTATGTATGTGTATATATATGTGTGTATATATGTATATAGATGTGTATGTATGTGTATATATATGTGTATGTATGTATATATGTGTGTGTGTGTATATACATGTGTGTGTGTATATGTATACACACACATACTCATATATATCTATATGTATGTATATGCATATACAGTGGGGCAAAAAAGTATTTAGTCAGCCACCAATTGTGCAAGTTCTCCCACTTAAAAAGACGAGAGAGGCCTGTAATTTTCATCATAGGTAAACCTCAGCTATGAGAGACAAAATGAAATGTATGTCTGATTTTTTAAGAATTTATTTGCAAATTATGGTGGAAAATAAATATTTGGTCACCTACAAACCAGCAAGATTTCTGGCTGTCACAGACCTGTAACTTCTTCTTTAAGAGGCTCCTCTTTCCTCCACTTGTTACCTGTATTAATGGCACCTGTTTGAACTCCTTATCAGTATAAAAGACACCTGTCCACAACCTCAAACAGTCACACTCCAAACTCCACTATGGCCAAGACCAAAGAGCTGTCAAAGGACACCAGAAACACAATTGTAGACCTGCACCAGGCTGGGAAGTCTGAATCTGCAATAGGTAAGCAGCTTGGTGTGAAGAAATCAACTGTGGGAGCAATTATTAGGAAATGGAATACATACAAGACCACTGATAATCTCCCTTGATCTGGGGCTCCACGCAAGATCTCACCCTGTGGGGTCCAAATGATCACAAGAACGGTGAACAAAAATCCCAGAACCACACGGGGGGACCTAGGGAATGACCTCCAGAGAGCTGGGACCAAAGTAACAAAGGCTACCATCACTAACACTCTACGCCGCCAGGGACTCAAATCCTGCAGTGCCAGACGTGTCCCCCTGCTAAAGCCAGCGCATGTCCGGGCCCGTTTGAAGTTTGCTAAAGAGCATTTGGATGATCCAGAACAGGATTGGGAGAATGTCATATGGTCAGATGAAACCAAAATAGAACTTTTTGGTAAAAACTCAACTCGTCGTGTTTGGAGGAGAAAGAATGCTGAGTTGCATCCAAAGAACACCATACCTACAATGAAGCATGGGGGTGGAAACATCATGCTTTGGGGCTGTTTTTCTGCCAAGGGACCAGGACGTCTGATCCGTGTGACGGAAAGAATAAATGGGGCCATGTATCGTGAGATTTTGAGTGAAAACCTCCTTCCATCAGCAAGGGCACTGAAGATGAAACGTGGCTGGGTCTTTCAGCATGACAATGACCCCAAACACACCGCCCGGGCAACGAAGGAGTGACTTCGTAAGAAGCATTTCAAGGTCCTGGAGTGGCCTAGCCAGTCTCCAGATCTCAACCCCATAGAAAATCTTTGGAGGGAGTTGAAAGTCCGTGTGGCTCAAAAACATCACTGCTCTAGAGGAGATCTGCATGGAGGAATGGGCCAAAATACCAGCAGCAGTGTGTGAAAACCTTGTAAAGACTTACAGAAAACGTTTGACCTCTGTCATTGCCAACAAAGGGCATGTAACAAAGTATTGAGATGACCTTTTGTTATTGACCAAATACTTATTTTCCACCATAATTTGCAAATAAATTCTTTAAAAATCAGACAATGTGATTTTCTAGATTTCTTTTTTTCATTTTGTCTCTCATAGCTGAGGTATACCTATGATGAAAATTACAGGCCTCTCATCTTTTTGAGTGGGAGAACTTGCACAATTGGTGGCTGACTAAATACTTTTTTGCCCCACTGTATATATATATATATATATATATATATATATATATATATATATATATATATATATATATATATATATATATATATATATATATATATATATATATATATGTATGTGTGTGTGTGTGTGTGTATAAAAAAAAAGATATCAGTGACCTGGTTATTTTTAAAGTGATTTCAGAATATCGGCGTGTGTAACTCCACATTTTCGAACATGCGACCAACGGCTTGGTAACCCAACGGAGGAGTGCCTTGCCCCACTTTTGGCGTTGGAAACCCCAATATAAGAGAACCGCAGCGCTCAGCGCAAGCGCCAATATAAGCGAACAGAGCCGCACTGTACCGCACTGCTCGTTGGAAACGAGGCATAAGTGCGGAGCGCCGGATTCGTTGATTCTCGTAGCCAGGGCTACGAGAATCACTCTCCAAAGCCAGGGCTCCTGCTTAATGGTTCATAGCCCAGCCAGTGCTCCAACCTCTTCGTGATTAGACGTAGGCGGGATCCAGATCCCTAAGCTAATCACACCCACTCAGAGGAGGACTTTCCTCCTCTCCCATTGAACCCCATGTTATTCACCGGCCGCCAGTACTTTGGGGGAAATTAATGGGAGTCAATGGAGGCTGAGGGAGGAACGTCCTCCCTGAAGTAATAGTCAATAGGCGATAGGGGGTGCTAATGTCCCTTTACCCAGTGTGTGTGTGTTTGTGTGTGTGTGTATATATGCGTGATTGTGTATATATGTATGTGTGTGAATATATATGTGTGTGTGTGTGTGTGTGTGTGTGTGTGTATGTACACATGTATGTATATACTGTATGTGTGTGTATATATGTTAAATATGTTCATTGTTTACATAGGTTTATTGCAAAAATGTAAAATGCAAGGATTTAGTCTGTTGACGTCATATGGGAGTAATACTAACGAATGATACTTATTGTTGATGCTATAGCAATTTTAAAGACATACCCTCAAATCAAACCCATTGTATCTACTGAAGCATTGTCCCCTTATGAAGTAGTGGACAGATTTTTTGTGTGAAATATTTCTTTAATATAAATATTTTACTATTTTAAACTTTACTACTCATTGCTCTATATTTTGATTCTACAACAGCAGCGCCATATAATCTAAAAAGACCTTTGTTAAAAAAGGACAGATTTTGCGTAATTTGGTCAAATATGGCAGAGGATGAACCTTCTACCCTTTATTTGAGCTAGCAATGGGATAAATGAGGCCAGATACAAAAGCAGCAGCTTTTCATTATGGCCACCACCCAGACCTCGGCCTTCCCTTGTGTATCTGTCTTAGAAAAGGACAGATATAATTGCTCCACAAACATCTACGTCGGTGAGTTTTGTTCCAATAGCTGCTCACATGCAGGAAATGCCTGGCCTCTGTAAAAGTTTCATGTTCTTCTCATATTCCTTGCCTTTTCAGGGCTCCAGACTAACTTTATGTGTTGGTTGCACTGGTGCTCCTAACTTTTTTTTTTAGGTGCACCAGCACAAAATTTAGGTGCACCAAATTTTTCATTGCGTCGCCTTTAACACCATAAGGTCACCTTTTATCGCTCTCCATAACTTTCATATAATTTGATGGATTTTTGAACAACAATAACGGTGCTTTCCAGGCAACCCGTAACCCGTGTTTTCACAACCTTCTGCCTGTGAAACTGCCCTGAAACTGCAGACAAACCCGCAACTCACTACCCGTGAACTCGGACCAGACCGATTCATTCCCAGTTCCAGCTCGTAACTTACGGGCTAAAAAGTGTCCCTGGAACGCAGCGTGAGGTGTAGAGAAATGCTTGTCTTTATTTGAAGCACAATTATATATAAAAATAAAAATAAAGTGTTTCAAGTTTTTTACTGAGCTGAAATGGAACATTTAAAACTAAAAAATTAAGCAAAATAAAACATTTCCAAATAAAAAGGCTTGTGCAGGTAATTCAGACTCTCTGAATAACTACTCTCAGTAGTAGGGAAGGTTGGAACAGTAGGCTTAGCTTTTTTGAATGAAAAAACATTCTATGTTTTTACCTCGCTTAATTTTCCCCCTCTTTTGTCACGTTTATTAGAAAATAAACGTCACAATAGAGGGGGAAAATTAAGCGAGGTAAAAACATAGAATGTTTTTTATGCGTTTCAGTTACTCTGGTGTTCAGGTCAATTTTTTAAAAAAAACACAAGCGGTGAACAGGACCAGAGCCAATCAGAGGCAAAGAACCGACCAAGCTCTTTCTCTTATTGGTTTAGACCACGATATGATCCTACCATGAGTAGGGATGGGGATCATTAATATTTATTGATATCGATACCGTTTTCGATACTCCTTAACGATCCGATTCTTTATCGATACCTCTATCGATACTTTTCTACTTGTTAATTGGTTCTCTTTTACATGGCCTTCATCTGTTGTTTGTGAAAAGGATTGTGGAAGTTGTGCGTCAAGCGACTTGAGGTGCATTTCATGCTGAAGACATATGTTTTGTTAAGGATTACGAGGAGGGCCAATGTCTTTGGATGAGCAAACTGGTAATTAGTCGTGCTCCTCTAGCCCTCAGGGCAAACTCTGGCTGCACACTGGGTCTATGTCACAAACCAGGAAATGTTTCCATGGTGATTATTTATACCCTTTGGACCCTGTTGGGCTTACAAGAGCTTTGAATCTCGAGTGGCTCTACAGGTAGTAATTTAGTTTTTCCTGTAAGAATCTTGTTCCAACTCATCTCCGCTGCATACTAGACCCTGGGAGAGGAGACACACTCCTGAGCATTTCAGCTCAGGAGTGTGCATTCAGCATTATCTGAATTCTGTGGTGCTTTATTTAACAAGCCGCCAGTAAAGACACACCAGGCCTGGCAATGGCTTCTGTTCAGTCCACTGGACCGGAGTCACAAGCAAACAGAAAGACTCCTTTTAATAAGGTACGCACTGGAGAAAGAATATACAAGCCCTGAAACAAACCTCTGTTCCATCTCTCATTTAATCCCTCTCTCTCGTTTTCAGAGCCAGTCTATCTTCCTATATAGCACCTTGGATTGTATTGATTCCAACACGTTTGTTAGACGGTAACTAGATTTGATCAACCGTTAACCTTTTCATGTGGTCCGGTTGTTCCTGTTGCCTTTCTCATATGAGACACATTTTTGACCCCAACTGTGTTCATAAAATTAAACCTGAAGTATCCAAAATGCCTACATAAACAAAGTTATAATACCGGTCATTGGTATTAAACAGTAATTTCATTATTTAATTATGCACCCTGTCTTTAGCTGTGTTGTTGTGGACGTAGCATCATTTTAGGATCAATACAAAATAAACACTAACGTGGGTGCTTGGGTCTGCCATTAGCCACCAAACAGGCCACTTGTAGTCAGCCAGCCAGAGAGAAATGGTCGAAGATAGATCAGATATTATGTTGCTTAATAAGGACTATATCTCGCGCACACACACACACACACACACACACACACACACACACACACACACACACACACACACACACACACACACACACACACACACACACACACACACACACACACACACACACACACACACACACACTTGAATCGAGACATCCGACCGACCCTCTAAGCTTATTGGTGTATTCTGCAGTTGTGCTCATTGCTCAATCCAATAGGTTCCAAATGCCTGAGCTCCATTTAGGGGAAATGGTGCATGCCTGCCTGTAGTGGGGTTGGCAGAGAGACAGATAATCCACAGAATAGAGGAAGACGGGCAGATTCAAAGTCAGAAAGATTGCTGGTAGGATGACATGGGGCGAGAGACACTGAACAAAAAATATGAACTGGAGATGCTGCAGGATCCAGGTGACTGATGCCTTGCCAGGTGCACACAGACACACATGCACACAGACACTCAACCACACATATATAAATCCAAAATATAATGTAGAATCCAATGTAGATAAAGACACAGACCTGTCTTTTGGCTAAATAAAATCATCAGCGTCAAACATCACAGCCTAGGTTAGAGGCAGAAATGCCTCTAAATGAATGGCTGGGTGGATTGATGTATTGGGAATAACGAGTTAATCCCTGTTTACTTTGGATGTGGGTAGGACACAACCAATTGTCGTGTAGTAGGTTTCTCTAACTCATACATCACACCAGCCATGCATAGAGACATGGTACAGAATATTGTTGTTTTGCCACACAGAATTCCAGAGCCCCCTTGCCGGCCCAGCAAATATAATCAGCATCAAAATCCATCCTATGGCAAACTGCTTGTTGAACCTGTTCAAAGTAAACACAGGCTTTTAAGGAAATGCAAATGCAGAATCTCTCTATTACACAACCTACACACCTGGGATTCCTCTTGCCTTGTGCACATCAAGGTAATGGCTTGCTTGACATCTTGCCTCTCCCAGAAAAAAAACACTTCCATTCTCATTTAATTAATCGCCATAATCAATACCTTACTCCAGAATGGTCCATAGAAATGACTCGGAACTCACTAGCAAGTAAAGAAATGTTTGAGTTACGTTTTTTGTAATCTGCTTGTTTGTTTAATATTAGAGTCCATGCAATTGAAAAAGTTCTGAAACAAAGAAAACCATCCTTTTAATTCAATTATGAAGAATGTATAAAGATGTGAAAAGCAAGATTACAAGCTTTTGCCGCACACGGCAAAGTGTGTAGTGTTACTCTATGGAGAATACGGATAATCCTATTAGTGTGAAATTCATACAGGGTGAATTATATCTGACCTATTGTATAGAATACTGAGGGGACTTGAACTCACAGCCTCCCAAACTGCAAAAGGAAGATGGAAATGGACCTTGTCCATCGACGGCTATTAATAACGAAGCAAGCACTTGTAAACCGGCAGCTAATCACGTGCCAGAGCCCCAGAGGCCCATAGTGCAAGCCGACATGCAGAGACATGCTAACAATACAGTCGTTTAAACCGCTTTCGGTGAGGTCGCTGCTTATCAGAGACACACACAAAGACCGAGGTATTGTGTTGAAAGGAGGTTCACACAGACACACACAGACACACACACACACAGAATCTCGTATCTCCCTCCATCCTGATCCAGCCATGCTCCAGTCTGTGTTCTCCCTGCAAAAAATGTCTAGGGTGGAGCTCTGTCTCGCAGGAGATCACATAGCTGCTGCCAGCTTCCAGCACCAGGGCCCTACTAGAGTCATGATGAGATACAAAGGACACGTCTTCAAAGCCTTTTGATGCTAAAGGCGTGTTTAGCTGCAATCTTTCTACCTCCAAGATGGCTATTTCTCATAAGGGCCATTGCCCCCCCTCACCCAACTCCAACCTATCCATCCAGCCCTCTGCGGAACAACACACCCTCACACATATTGCAAAAAAAGTTGAAGGTGGCAAGGTATAAATTGGATTTTTTTATATATTTGACAGAAAAAACGCGCTTAGCAGATGAGACCCTGAAAGACCTGCAGAGAATTTTCTTTGTCCAACACCACAAAGTTGTGTAAGTCAAGATCACATCTTTGATAAATCCAAAACCTGTAACCAATCATTCTCTTCCTTCGACAGCTCCTCCCCAATTTGTGAAACGGCCTGCCAACATTTATGCCCACGAGTCCATGGACATCATCTTCCAGTGTGAGGTCACAGGGTCACCCGCGCCCACTATCAAATGGGTGAAGAATGGAGACGCGGTCATCCCCAGTGATTACTTCAAGATAGTTGTAAGATTCTGTCTTACCGATACTTTAAATGTCTAATATATGTTGCCAAAATTATTGTATACAGACGCTGCTTTTACGATAAAACATGTACATCATAGGATATTAAATTATTGATATGCAGGTAGCACATGACATTGCCACATTGTTGTTTGTTGTCAAGTATTGATATTGTTTCCTCTTGGTTTTCATTCTCCCTAACCATGCCATGCATTCTGTATTCTTAACCTGGTTGCTCTGGATGCTGAGATGATTCGATTTTTGTCTTCCAGAGAGGAAATGCATTGGCACCAATTTTCTTAATGCAACATGAATTGCATTAAGAACACAGAAGCATTGAATTAATTAACGCATATACGCATGAAACCTCAGATGGTAAGTTCGCAACTGCTCACCTGTTGTTGTTGATGTTCTCAGAGGGAACACAACCTGCAGGTTCTTGGTCTAGTCCAGTCTGACGAGGGCTTCTACCAATGCCTGGCCGAAAACGACGCAGGGAATATCCAGGCCAGCGCCCAGCTCATCATCCTCGAGCACGGTAAGGGACCAAGGTCCAAGGGGATGGGAGGGGGCCAGGGGCAGTGATGCAGTGAACTCATCCTGGTGATGAGGTCACTTGCCTAACACACTCATCTCTACGTGATCCATAAACTAGTTGTTTCCTCCGAGCGAGGGGATGGGTTTGGGGGGGGCGGACAACTTGGTCTAGTGTTCAGAGTCTTCGTGTGCTAAATGACTATGTGCGATGGGGAGAGTACTGTCTCAAACGTGCTTCTGTGAACAGATCCATGGATGTGTATGTAGTGCACATGCAGCTCCTTTTTACATGCCTATGCAGGGGTTATAAGCACAATCGCTGGCCAGGGTCCAGATCCCTAATAAAGTCAGATTGACCTTGTAATTTCTGTACTCTAGTACGAGAGGTAACAAATATACTGGATGACTAGACTCGGCAAAGCACTCTGCACACCGCTTCATTTAATTTGCCCTCTTCTTCATCTTCATAGAAGCATGTATCAGCCTTTGTCTGAACTTTAGGGGAAACAGGACTTTGATTTGTAAGATTTCGTGATACGCCTGGCAGGAACTACATTTTTTAATGGATATGGCCGATTCAATGTCTGGAACTGCACTATTTCACATCCAAAATAACTACAGCTTGAACCTTCTTGACTCACTTGTCTCTGTTGCAACAATGCTCGCGCTCGCTAGCAGAGGGTTTCGAAGCTACATGCTAGCAGGATGAGATTAACCTAGCAGCTTCACATTCATTCTTCTAGGAAAAATAGCTAATGGAATGCAGGGAGAAGGAGGACATGCTTCCAGAGTGCCCCAGTGAAAAGTGCAGGACAACAAAGGCAACATAAAGGCAGGCGGTATCGAAAAGGCAGCAGCCGGCTGGCCCCGCCACAGTGGAGGCAAAAGAAGCGTTCACTGAAAAAGCTTTGAATATCGCTGGATGGCTTGTTGTACTTTACTTTTTAGCTTTTAACCAGTTACCCCTTTAAAACAATATTGAAAGATCACGAATTTAGCTACAATAAATGATTTTTATTTTATCAATATATGATAAAGACAAATCAGGACCAGTGCATGCATATTCTGCTCTCATTTAAAGAACGTGTCTGTGAGACTGTCACAACACAAACACACTCCCGTCACACACACACATACACACATATATACATATACACACACACTCCTCTCCAAGCTATATACATCTCCATTGATGGCCACTAAGTCAAAAATAATGATGACCCCCAGCATCATGGCGCATTTCCAACGGTGGGTGCGCTTCGTGCCAGCACGCCTCAGCCCAGTAGTGAAGGTGCGGTATAGCCCAGCTCAGTTATGGCTCGCGTTTCCACCGCCGACACTACCCTTATGGTAGGGCAGGGTTTAAGCCGGATGGCGATAACCGCGGCTGCTACGTAAGCATCGTGACCTCATAGCAGCCCGACACAGTGTAGCCTGCTAATAAATCCAAGGACAAAGAAGAATCCGACACAATGAACAAAGTCCAACAATGTAGATTCAAGAGTCCAAGAAGGACGTCAAACTTTCGCGCAACATTTTCCTCAATAAACGAAGCTTTCGCCGCTGTCCAGAAATACCTAACGGGTACTGTGTTTGTTTGTTATTATCACCCTGTCACATGGGAGTGACAATTTTGTTGACGGACGGCGTGTGTAGCTCTATCTTGCTGGCCACACAAAGGGTCCCCTTTCCTTCTGGGGTCTTTAGTCATTGTCTAGCCCTAGCACACTGTGTTTCATCCCAGCGTGTTCCCATTGTCAGGTACCCTTCTCAACACCTGCCACATTTGGTTCTTAGCCAGACACTGATACATTGTGCCTCTATTGTATCATGCTGCCTTTTTCTGATAGGGACTGCTTGACCAATGTGTCAGTTATGGTCATGATGAACTTTTTATGAGCTGACTTTGCAAAAAAATCTTCCATGGGTTATCAGCCATTAAACCACTTTTCTTTATTTTTTATGGGTTTCTTGCTGAATTTGAAAGCAGTGTTGGTTGGCCTTTTGCAAGTTTATCAAATCATTGGTCCATGAAGAGATCCATCAATCTGTCGTTGTAATTACAAATCTAAAACAAATCTGCCACAAACACCAGAGGGCAACACATGTCCTGTCCGCATGTTATATTTGTCTATTTGCTTTTGATATTAAGCTGTAAGAGTTTTATATTTTATTTTCTGTAGTTCAAACTGCAGAAAATGTATTGTTATTGTTTGGCAGTTATCGTTTAGGCAATATTTATAGGAGGTTTGCTAACTGTGGTGTATGAGCTATTTAAAGAATTGCAGTCACCTGTAATCATCTAAAGGAAGTGTGGAAACAATTTTACTGTATGGCCTCCTTGTCTAATTATCTGTGGCACTTGTAGATGATTGCAGGGGCCAATTATGGCTGGGAGAGGAAATGGGGCCTGTTTCTCTACTTTGAAGTTGTATACAGCCATTCAAAGCCCTTGTTTATGATTGCTATCTTTGGATATTCTGTGCAGTGTTGAGAAATTTGGAAGATCAGAATCAAATTTTAGTAAAGCGGCATTGTAAGCATTGAAAGCCTTTGTGAAATCAGAAGATTTTTTGATATTGGTTATCTTTCTCCAACTTCTATGTTGATGGAGAGAACATTGATTTAAAATGTAATTTCCATCGTTTTCCCAGTGATACTTGGTGCTTTCTGAATCATTTCCCAAGCTAAAGGAGAGACAACCATTTATGTGATGGGATTTATTTATTTTTATTAAACGCCATGGCAGTAATCATTCCCAGATATATTATCATTACTGTTCTAAATAATTTGCTGGTGAGGATTCCACAACCAAAATAAACGGTCAGGGAAGTCCAGGATTTTGTACTTCTATATAGGACCGAGCAAACAACAGACATCTATCTCAGTTCTCCGGATGGGCTGTTGGGGAAGGTGTGTGGGACTCGGAGGGCTCATCCAGCAAGGACACTCGAGGCTCTGAAGAGCTGAGCCTCCGATGTGAACGCAGGTGCCACATTGACAGGTTTGCAGTCTGATGGAATGGCGTCAGCCAAGCCTGGAGCGGAGCCATTCAGCATGCCATTTGCCCCCTGAGCGTCTTTTCTTTCCAGTTGAAGAGATGCCCCATCATGTGTACATGAATGCCTGTTTCCATCCTCTTTCGCTGTGCCAGCCTCCCCCCCCCAGTGGGCTCTCACCTGACCCTACCCTCTCCCCCACCTCCGCACCAACTCGCACAAATAATGTTTTGAAATTTGGGCTCTTTGTGCTAAAGCCAGGCCCTTCACTGTAGGTGCTGTCAGTAGCCCGTACAATCCCCCGATCTGCTGTTGATTTCTAAATTGAAAGACAGAGCCTTGAAAAAAAAAAAAGAAGCTGATTGCATCATACCAAACAAGTAAAAAAAACAAAAAAAAACAGATTTTCAAGCATTTAAGCTTCTTCATCAAGCATTGAATTCCTGGCCCCACTATCACTTAGCAAATTTCCTATTCCATTTGGTCTAAAAAATACACAATTACAAGAATGACTGACTTAAGGAAACCTAATTATTGTTACACTATGATTGCATTTTTAAGATGCATGTATGCATCGTAGTTTGACTGAAATCTGACCGGGTTTCTCATTGTCGGATTAAGTCCCCTCGATTATTCGATTGATTCGCATTAATCATGCATGAATACGTTCAATCAGATTGGAATCGGATTTTGCGCTCTGCGAATGCTTGAGATTTTTCCCGGGACCATGAGCCAGAAGTAGAAGGAGACAATAGCTGTGGTGTTGTCACCATCGAAAACGGCAAACCACACGATGGAGAGGTCAATAAGCAAGACGCACTTTTGGTCTGACTAGGAGACTCGCTTCATGCTCTACCAGTTAAAGGACATGCACATTTTACAGTTCATGGATAGGAGGAAGACTAGAAACTTTGGTTTATTTATGAAGCAGTGATTTATTTTATCATACCGGGGTATGCTTCGGCCATAGTTCGAGCGAACTATGGCTGTAATCGGATTAAGCAGTGTAGGTAAATGTACTGTTTGAATCTATTTCTGACGCAGTCTGTATACTATTCTATAAGGACAACCCGTCTCTCTGGGGTCACGCGGCTTATCTTTTGTCCCATCTCTCTTATTCTTGTATTTTGTTTGGATGTAATAGTGCACTTCCTTGGCAGGCATCATTACAGAAGTTCACTATGAAATGGATGTTTTGATTTCAAATATAAGTACATTTTTGATGGAATAATAAGATTGCATACCAGTCATCTATTTCTGGATGGCTAGACAAAAACAAATCTATGGGAAAAAAACAAATCCATTAATCTTTCAACACAGTTGTTGGCATCAGGGCGGCAAGTGTGTGACTCTGTCAGAGTAGAGTACCATCATTATTCCCTGTTCACATGAAGAGGTGGGAACTCTGCAGCTAAAAGCTGCAGCCACTTTGCAAAGCACTGTCAGTGACAGCCCCAGCTCCCCCAGTGACGCCTGCCTGCTTCATGGTAAGCCCGCTATGTCAGAAACAGGTCAACACCAGCCAGTTTGTGATGGTACACACGGGAAAGGGAACACAGATCTGCAGGGACAAAAACGGCAACGGGCACATGCACAGGTTTGCAGAAACGCAGCACATGGACCTCTTGTCATTGCATTGATTAGGAAAAGAAGGTAACAGTGAAATTAAACATATCTATATTTTTAATGCTGCCTGTATGTGTATGCCTAATTCATTGAAATGCAATAACTCTGTTGGTGCTGGCTTACTGTGCACACAAACATGGGCATACGCACTCTTGGAAATATGACTTTCCCCCAGCCGTCTGTGCACACACCACGTTGATTAGGGAGCGTATCCGCATCACACTCTAGGCAGCTGATCAGAGCCCAAACTGATTGTGAAGAGCTGAAATCAGTCCACAACAAATTGTTGTTTATGAAAAGCACGGATGATTTGCTTGTTGTCGAAATCTCTTGGGAACTGTGTGTGTCTGTTTTTCCGAGAGGGATTTTGAGGTTCTCTCTGTGTTGTAGTTGCTCTTTTCTTTTTCTTACGCTGCCATTTACCTGCTCTGCCTGGCATCCATAAAGGAAACCAGCGTATGGCCCAGCCTGTTTTGTGGAAAGGGTAAACAAGTAAAAAATAGGGCATCCAACTGCAGTGGCAGAACCCTACTGTCCGAAGGTCGTTCTCGATATCAGATCCAGTTTTAGCTCTGTGTGGGTGTATGTGTTTAAGAGTGATCTTCCACCCTGTTACACAAAACCCTCATGCAGGAATCAATTTTTTTTATATGCAGGTGTTGTGTGTATGTGCTCCCCACGGGGACAATATCAGCAAGTCCAGACACACTAATGAAAGGAAAGGCAATTTGGTGCACCCCTCCTACACACCCTTCCATCCTACCCAAAACCTTCCCTCTTTTGTTTGTAGCTGACCTTGGGTGAAATGGGTAACACCCATCATAAACTTGGTGTACAGTGTTACCCCCCGCTACACTGCAATCCTATCTGCTTCTCCCAGGGTGTTGTCCGGGGGAGACCTGGCAGCCAGCATGCTTGGCTGGCTAACTGAGAGGCCGACCCTCTGATTAGCTGGTGGTCGGTTGCTCACAGTGTGGGAGAGGAGGGGGGAGCTGGCAGATTTCAAACATTCCATTTGACCTTTTCAGCCCTTTTCCGGTTGGCCAGAACCCCTCTGTGTGCCTGGGTACTTGGAAATGGAACACGCACACACCACACATCCACAAGCACGCAAAAATACACACCGCCACGCTGGAATAAATTTTATTTCTGGCTCGCTCATGTCCCTTGGAAAAAGCGGCATTGTATTTCAATATACCTCCAAAGTAATAGGATACGTTGGAGCTTCAGGGGCTGTTTATTACTAGGGAAAGAGTGCAGATGTAAGTTCTGATGGGCTGGTTTGATCTGCCTGAACAGCCAGCGGACATGCATGAAACACTTGATGCATTTGATGAGGAACCCGTGGAGGGGTGCTAATGGAGGAGAAAGGAAGGGGGTAAACATTATACATACAGTCAGACATTTTTATTTGCGTATGTGTGAGTGCGAGTGCGTTCCCTTGTGCTTGGCATATGTGTGTATTTAGGTATTAACTACAGCATTCAGGGGAATGAAACCATTGCACCCAAATCAAGGGCCTACATGTTTGATTGCTTGAATGCAGTGTGTACACATCAGGGATGATTAATAATTGATAGCAGCTTTCTCTATTCAATTGCAGTCGCTGTCTGCAAATAGACAGCCTTTATTTATCCATTGACGTCTGATTCAGTCGCTCTGAGCCACATCCTGTCAATCTTTCTCCAGCAGACAGACAGAGTTTTCCGCTGAGGGTCTCCATGGATCCATTAAACAAGAGCATGTTAACATGTTTATATGCATAAACCCATAATAGTTGGTTTAAGGCAATTCTGTGATTATTTAAAGGGTCATGTAAATGTAAATTGCTTTGTCATTTACATAAGTGGAATGGGGTTAAATCTCATTTCACCCATTCGATAAAACCAATTCTTGAATCTGCCAAACAAATAGCGCAGACTCAGTGAATTTGTTTTATTGCCCCCAGGTTTGACGGAATCTATGAGGGTTCTGCACACATAATAACCCAAACAAACACAACAAACGACATGGAAATCTTTGCTCAACAAACAACCAACCCTTTCAAAGCTGTGTGTTTTCAGGTCACTTCCTCTTTCAACTAACAATCCAAGTCCACTGCGTTTACAGGGATTTCCCCTTCATCGTTTTACTCGAGGGCATGTAGACGTATCGATTACCATAAACGCATAATTTACCATGAAATGGCTATTCCCCATCCGTAATCTTGGTGTTGAATGCTAGTAAACGCACCCCAATGAGAGGCGATCGTCTCCCAGATCCCTCGGAGGAACCCCCCTCTCCCAGCGGACCTCTTTGTACTTCCACAGCCCTGTGGTCTCCCGGAACCCCTAGGAGGTAATCTCCTCTGCACAGGTCCCATAGCGACGCAGACACTAAACACACCTGCTGCACACTCAAGCACACACACTCCTTTCGTCACAGTAGTCATACGTTGCTGGAGGATGTACACCTTTATTCTTATCCCGGAGTCGCATTTGGTACAATGTTCAACTCGTGGTTTTATCACAATTCACATAATGCTCAGTGCAGCTCCTGACCATATTCAAGATTCAAGATGGTTTATTGTCATGAACACAACAATTACAATGGCAATGAGTCTCAGGCTCCTTCCACAGTGCAATATAAAAATAATTATAAAAGAAACACAAGTAAGAGTGCTGAGACCTAAATAAACAAAAATAAATAAATACTCGACAATGCTGGCATAGAAATATAGTAATAACTAATGTATTCATGTTGCTGGGTATGAGGCATTCCCTCTTCATAGACTGCTTTTGCTTTTTCTTCCCAAAATACCATTCATTTCATAAAGACGGCAATATAAAAGGGAATTTTATTCATAGGAATGATGTAGTTCCCCCTTTACAGTGGATTCACCTTAACGTGCACTTCTCTACTGAAGGTTGCTGCAGATATTTGAGGGTTTTTTCAGTTGTTAAAAACCCTGCTCATTGCACTTTGGCCGAGAGTAGAAGAAACTGCTTAATATATTGTTTGACTTTAATCATAAACAATGTCGAATAGATTTCAGACATAAATATACCTTTCTCACTTTTCAAGGTTTCATGGAACTTCTTCTTATCAAGCCATCCCTGGCTCCCCTCGAAGCCCTCCATCTTGGGAATGCCGCACAAATATTTACTCTCGTAGGCTATCTCTCCTCTTGTCAAATAATGGTCTTGGGTTGTTTGATTCACCCGTACATTGATTTTGATTTTGAGCATAACAGATATACAGTACACCTCAAACATGATCTGAAATTAAATCATTCTTTGAAACAAGGTACTAACAAAGAGACAGTTTACCCCCAACTCCTATCCTCTTCCCTCCCTTACAGAGATGTACCAATGAAATAGGGTATAATGGGTTTTGACGTAGGTAGTAATGGTAGTGATAGTCTAATATTGGCCATGCATGCCTTAACATATACAGAGACATACGCATACAAGGCATGCATGCTCATTTGGTTACAAAGACAAACAAAATAATAACACAACACTAACGGCACCGATTTTATGGAATTTGCGTTCTGAGAAACGAAGAGTATTTAATTTTACCCAATCTGATAAAACAATGGGCATCTTTTATCCATTGAGGGTGAGTGGGGGGACAAGGGCTGTTCCACCGCAACAGAATGGCACGTCTAGCTATCAGTGTGAGAAAGGCAACAAGCTCAGCAAAATAGGACAGAAGTGAGAGCCTATGGGTAGGACACCAAACAGGATGAGTAATGGGGAGGGTTGAATGTTGGCCGATGCGATGGCTGAGAGGGAGTCAAAAGAACCGAAGCCCAATAGGAGCAAGGGTGGGCCAAGACCAGAACATGTGACTGAGATTGGCTGGTCCTTGGTGAAATTTGTCACAGTTTGGATCAATGTCAGGGTAGATACAAGCAAGCTTACTTTTAGACCAGTGAACTCTGTGAATAACTTTGTACTGTTAAACTCCATGGCGAGCAGAGATAGACGGTCTTTGGACCCAACTCAGGGCATGCTTCCAGGCGGCGGGACCTATATCCTCACCAAGCTCTGCAGACCAAGCATTGCCCAAACCATCAGAGGTTGTTGTCTGACGTTTGAGTATTACAGTGTACAGTATTAATAGTACAGTTTTGAAATGGAACCGTTAAGATTGGGGTTAACACCAAGTATTGTATCAACGAGAGTGATGGGAGGAAGGGCAGGGAAGCCAGGAAAATGATTGCGAACAACATTAAAAACATTTAATGAAAAAATTAATATAGTGGATAGCTATCTAGGTCTCCTACTTATCACTCCCTATATTCCTGTGTTTCCGATATTTCCCGGATGCTAGTGGTTAATGGGAAATTACGATGTTAAGACTTGTAAAAACTGCCCGGACTTTCCCATTTTAAAGGTATGGATTTCCCTGAGATGAGCATTGGTTGAAAACATTTGGGATTATGTTAGTAAACAAGAAAATTCTTTGTATTTGGGTTAGCCCAAATACAAAGAAAATAAATCTCTTTATGGACGCAGCCATTTTTGTTCAGAGCGTCATCACTAAACTTGGTATACTCTCAGAATTCCATGGGGGCCCAACCAAAAGGGGGCGTGCCTCCATGAAATGCCGTAAGAAAGCTGGGAGATTTCCTCCAGGTGCCTCGGACACCAAGGCTGGTGTCCGAGGCATCTGGATCACACCATTAGAACTACTCATGATGATGTTACTAGGTTAACAACACCTCTACCCAAGTCCTGCCCCTGGTACCACGATGCTGTGTAATAGCTTTTACATGAAAATGAAACCCCCAATACGTGTAGGGTAAATTGGGGTCGGCAATCAAGCCGGTATATTACCTCAGTCAGTCAGTGCATTTACATGACACTCAAGAAAATCAAATTATTGGGTTAGCCCAGTGATTGGATTATTAAGATGCATGCATACACCTTAGTCAAAATAAAATAAAATCTAATTGGGTTTCTCGTAGTCGGATTAAGACCCCTAGATTATTCGATTGATAGTCGAATTAAGTGTGAATTTAAATTGGATTTTGCGTTCACCACATGCTCGAGATCTTTTCCGGGGGGCGTGAGCCGGAAGTAGAAGTAGAAGGAGACTAGTTGTGTTGTTGTCGCCGTCGGAAAACGAGAAACGGCGACGGCCGGTGTAGTGCCAATGTAGTTACCCCCGATGAGAAGTGTATCATCATCAACATGCATTCAGTACACACTACGCTTCGATTTCATCTAAGGCTGAATTAAAAGTACATGTTTTTCTAAATGTTGGTCATCAACAAGGTTGTAAAGTAGTTACTTCAGGCACATCTGTCAAAATAATTGTATATTTCTTCCGACGTGTATACGGTCTTTATTCATTCAAAGCGCTGCGGCCGAACTGACAGGGATACTTTCTGATATTATGAACTTAAAGACTGCGGCGGGTTCTTCGACTCTCTTGTACTTCCACAACAAGTAAAGACTTGTAGGAGGGGTTATCTTGCCCATGGTGGAGAAGGAATTGGGGGGGGGAAAGGAACTTTGGCTTTGACTCTCTGCAGTCCTGATTGAACCGCGACATGGAGGAGAAAGGGATTGTTGCTGTATACTGCGGGGGGGCTGCACCGTGGTGGAAGGAGCTGCTCCATGGCCGGAGGAGCTGCTCCGGTGGGATTCCGCATACGGCAACAATCCCTTTCTCCTCCATGTCGCGGTTCAATCTGGACTTCCAAGAGTCGGAGAAGTGACATGGACCCGAAGTGAACTGACAGCTGTCTACTGAAAACATCTTTCTCGAATCCTGCCCGATTTTCTTGTTGCTGGTGATGTAAAGAGGTCAGCCGGTGGCTCTATTACCACTATTTGAAATGGGTACAGCACCACCTATCATACCGGGGTATGACATGCTTCAGCCAATGAATCTATTTTTCCACAACCATGTATAACAATTGCAGTTGTCCAATTGAGGAGCATAGTCGAACTATGGCTTTAATCGGATTAAGCTGTGCATGTAAACGTACTGAGTGTAAATGCAAGACCACGCCGGGAAAAAGGCGTGTATAAGACATATTTTGCATTGTAAAAACGACTTTCGTGGAACTTGTGTTATATATTGGTTAGCCAGATGTATTGTGCAGATGTGGTTTAACCTTCCTTGTTAAGCCGTATTACCAGTCATTCAATGACACCATTAATCAGCTATAAATAGAACTGGGTAGCAGCGGTGGGTAGTTGGCATTTCTGTACTGTAACCATCAAAATCTGACGTGTAAAAGACAGATTGTCAGCAAGAAACACCTACCAGTATACCATAGAAGCAATCCAGACCTAATGCATAATCAATTTAGCTTATACCCCATATACATTTAGTTTATACCACACTCTTACCCATATCTTATAAAATGTACTATTATTATTAGTTTGGTGCACAGGCCTTTATATTGAATTGGGCAAACACTATACTGGGTAGCCCCGCCCATTCTGCCGGCGATTTTAGCTCTGGGTCTGGAGAAGAGCAATACATTTCTTTCCGCTTCCGATACGTTTTTGTGGGAGCCAAGCTGGCTTCTGCCCCCCCCCCCCCCCCCTTGCGCGCTATTGGCTGGTTTAACACAATGACAAAAGGGAAGCGGCGGCAAGCAGCCAATTGCGTAGTCAGTTGAACTAGGCCCGATGATCACGCCTCTTGAGCTGAAGAAAACGCAGCAGCTTCCCCAGGCCGACGTGCAATCTATGACTGAGCTTCGTCTGGGAATAGCCAGCCTAGGCAAACAATACAGAAATTCTTAAACTTAACTTAACCAGTGAGTTTTTATTTCTGGGTTTTGCATTTAAACGCACACGCACACACAAATAATCCTGTTGAATTGTACCTCTAACTCGGCCCACTTATGTGTGTGGGGAACAAGGTCGGCGGCTCTTTGTGAGTTTGTGGCAACTGAATACAATTATGTAAATTTCCACAAGAGAAAACACGAACCCTTGCATACTATAAGACTAATGCCTGAATTTGGAATCTCGATTAATTATTGAAACAGCATTTCACTGCTGCATTTGCATTCAGAGAACTCTGTTCCTTTTAAGAATGTATCCGGTGCTCTATACCGTGGTGTGCTTGCTCACCTCTGCACTGCACTCAGTTTCTTCCCCTGGTTCGCCAACAAATGGTAGCATCATTCGTTCTGCTGCTGAAATCCAGTCTATACTGCTATGTTCCTCCTTGGCTTGTGCACAGTTGCCAGGAAATGTAAAAGAATTGCCAGGTCTATTGAGGGCAACATTGTGATTCCGTATGTGAAGATCCCATTCATTTTCTCCATAGTGGTTTTGGTTAAAAGCCATTATGTCGTAACATCCAACGTATATTTACAATGAGCTGTTATATTGTGATACAATGGTATATGCTCCTGTAGAAGCTTAAAGTTAAAGAAATTAACTTTAGGCTTTTTTTTGCAGTCAGGAACAAAGGAACATACCATGTCGCTGACACCACTACACACACACACACACACACTATATGACACAACTTCTATTAACAATATAATAATCACAGAGGTTATAAGATGCAAGAAACATGCTAAACTATTGGGTTGTAACCGTTGCGAAAAACCATTGCCTTTTCTTCTGTTTTTTGTTTTGCCCCAAATCAAATGTTTTATGTTTGTGACTAACCTGACGGATGCTTGGCTTGGTTCCAGGTTTAAAACTTTTTATATAACTATTTTCTGAAAAGTCAATGGTGAAAATGAATGGGCATTTACTTCCGGAACCAGAGCTATTCAAAGAGGGGGCAGTCACTGTTGCTAGAAATGGGCGAGCTGGAGGAAAGTGACTTAAAAAGACGTGGGTTAACAAAATAACAATGTTCAGAGTCGTGGGAGATGAGTGGTGCCGTCATATGTTCGGAATGTCTGTTTTTGTTGTTTTGTTTTCGTAATGTTTGGGAAAGACTGCTTTTACTTATGCATCTAGAATCAAAAGCATTTTTCTAAGCTGTGTCTTGTGGTAGCTAACTTATGTGTCTGTAGTACTTTTTAGTAGCCCATCATTATGATTTTGAAGTCTAACTGAATGGTTAGGCACAACATTAGTCTGTTTACCATCTAGCATATGATGTGCTTCTTAGTATGCTTTCTTTAGAGTGCTATGTGTAGAAGTGTACGTCTGGCCCTGTGCCATGTTGTTTGTTTAGATTTGTGTAGTGCCGTAGAGCTGTTTTATATCTGTGGTTTGTCATACCAAAGGTCTTTTTCGTTACGTTCTTTGTTATTTTGTTTTGTTTTCTTCTTTTTGTTCTCTCCTTCTTTTGTTCATGTCACTGTCATTTCCATCTATACCCCCCACCCCTCCCCCCTTGTTCTTCCTTTCGGGCGCCCTATAGATGTTGCCCTTCCCTCGTCCCTTCCCCCCTCACTGACTCCTAACACTACTGACCATGTAACGCCAGGCTCGGGAGGTGTGGCCAACCCCATGGGGCCCGCCCCCTCCGCACCCAGGGACGTGGTGGCGTCGCTGGTCTCCACGCGCTTCATCAAGCTCACCTGGCGGCCGCCAGCCGAGCCGCACGGCGACGACCTCACCTACTCTGTGTTCTACAGCCAGGAGGGCACCAGCAGGTAGGCCCGCGATACAAACAGGACACCCTCTATGCTTTACACACCTCACACACGTTCTGCTGACCGAAGCAACACATGTGGAGAGTATTGAAGAGGGTTGCTAACGCGAGTAGCATGTTAGTTGTTTCTGAAGACAGATGGGGGTATTGACGTCTTTACGTTTAGTGGTACAGATGAGGTGGTTGCTTTTCTGGTAGCCACATGTGAGTCAGTGGATCCCGAAATCCACAACCGGACCCTGTTTACGATGTTACGGTGTGCATTTTAAATGCCTGCCGTGGTTATGTTTCTGGCAGGGATATATTTTCGGGGATGAACAGTTTCATTTTTGTTTCGGTTCTGGTGACTCAAATAGTTGAACGCTAAAGTACAGAAGTATAAGCTGGACCAGTTCTATAATAATGTACAAGCTACTCATCTGTCTTGAGGGACTAGGGTGCTCATGTCCATAGCGCTCACAACGGGCAGAGCGGCTTGTAACCTACTCTGCACTTGTGTGTTTCTACATGCATGCCTGTGTGTGTGATAAATTAAGCACAATGCCATTTATTTATGTGCGTGTCCTTGTTTTACGTGTTTGTCCTTGTTGCTAACCAAGGGGAGGGAGGGAGCATGTGTGCGTAAGGGTTTGAGTGTGTGTTTGTGTGTGTGTGTGCCCGCCATTTATTTATTCTATAGAAATATATTAATATATATATATATATATATGAATGCACCATAATACAATTCTCTGTGTGTTCTTCATCACCCCAGGGAGCGTGTGCTGAACACCAGCCGGCCTGGTGAGATGCAGGTGACCATCCAGAACCTGATGCCTGACACTAAGTACCGCTTCAGGGTGGTGGCCCACAACAGCAACGGCCCCGGGGAGAGCTCCGCCGCCCTGCTCGTGGCCACCCAGGCCGAAGGTGAGGCCCACAAACACCACCGACACAAACGCTCGCTTCATGTGCTCTCTCGGGGAACGGGGCCTGCCGATAGAGGCTGACTCCGAGAAAAAAACCAACACTCAAAGAAAGACCTTGCCGGCACCGGAGTAAACTAGGAATTGAAGAAATATCCCAAAATTATGAAATCTCCAAATCTCAGCAATACGGAGGTATTCGTTTTGTAGGCCTTAATAATAATTTTTTTTTTTGCTAAAGAAAATGCTAATTTACAGATATGAAAGGCAAAGTTTTAATCTTAATTGATGCGGTCCATGTGCTTTTGACCCACACCGGAACTTAGTAGCTGGCTGGGCCAGCTACTAAACATTGGCGGACAAACAACCATCTTTGACAGCACAACTGCAACATCTTTTGACTAATTATATATCCTGCTACAAACGTATACACACAATACAGATCAACATTACATATAATGTATTTGTCAGCTAATTTCCATTACATTACTGATTTGCTTGATGAGTACTCGTTTGCATCCCTAGAGTTAACACACACTTGCACAAACACATGGATATCTTGCCACATCGAATGCTTGAATCACGCTACGATTGTCGCCAGATTTTCAAGTCAGCTTTATCTGGCAGGTTAAATATCATAACCTACGTTTTCTACGGAGGTAATTTATTCACCTCCAACTCGCTATGTAGAACAGACGTTTCTTGCTCCATGCTTCTTGCTTTCCCTAGCCATATGCTATTATTTTTCCTCCTTGTTGCTTCAAATCAGGGCGATAACACCTTGGATCGTTAGCTTCTGGCCACATCCATTTTTGGAAGAGGCAATTCTCTCGAGTTTCGTGAGCTTGTAGACCCACTAGAGTCGTCAGGGAACCCTCCTTGTGAAACATCTTGTAATGTGTGACCCCCTGTCGCCCATCAGTCAACTAGTGTGTACCACGACTTGACAGACCAACCCGCTTTTTGTCTTTGGTGCTATTACTAACATATATACTTTGTGGAATTTGGTGTTCGTGTGTGTGCATTCGTGCACGCATTACAATCAGCATGATTTTCTATTCCAGCAGAATCCCTAGTTTTAGAAATGTCTTCATCTTGTGTATGTTTGTGGGTGGTACAGTGCCTCTAGCTACTCGTCCTCTTCATTAAGATGCTGCCACTAGTCAGCCTTGTTTCAAGCTGCTGTTCAGGGTATTCCCCAGCGCAGTCGAGGCAGGGTGGTCGTCCACACACACACACACACACACACACACACACACACACACACACACACACACACACACACACACACACACACACACACAGGGTTTGGCCCTACTGTACCACAGATCAGTCACTGTCATTTTCTAGGCCAGCCGACGGTTTCCCCTGCCTGTGTCCTTGTCAGAGGTCAGAGAAATGCCCCAACACTTACACACACACAGACACACACACACACACACACACACAGGAGGAGACTCAAAGCAAGAGGTAAAGGAACACTTGAGCATATTCACATGCGGCAGGGGGGTTTGGTTGTGTGAAACATTCAGTGAGTGTGTGAAGATTAAACCGTTGACCTGCTTCTTAGGTCTAGCCATGTACACAGCAGGTAGCCCCAATGCGTGCACGCGCACACAAGCACACACACACACACACTCACTTCTGACAAATGAGAGTCAAGACTTGTATCAAAGGAAACACACATTTGGTATTTTGTGCGTACACACAAACATTATTCTACTTTCACACATATGCTATCCTTCAAATGACAGTTTGTTATTTTAATACTCACTGTTAAGATGTTAAAAAATATATATTTTACTTCCAACTTAAGCCAAGGAAGCATATTAGACTTGGCTATGAGTTTTCACATTGAATGTAGTCTTTCAGTCCACTGCCCTGGTAGTATAACGGCGGGCATGCAGCCATATTAATATTCACTGCTAGCCAATCCTAATGCAATAAACATCAACATGAAGTGGTGGTGTGAGGCGAGCGGGGATGTCCTACGCCTAAACACACCCAGAGGCAGTCACACTAATGATTAATGTTGAAAGAGTGGAAAACCAAAGCAATCTTTTCCTCTCGTCTAATTCGATCTGTGGTAGCAGATAACATCAACAGGTTTCTGCTCTTTTACAGCCATGGACTTATTTTACAAAAGCAGGTGATTACAAAAGACAAATGTGTAGATACTACACATCTAGACCGGTTGTCTGCATCTTTTTAATTCTGTGAATTAGACGTATACGAAGACAGAATAGTTGCATGCAGTTTAAATGACCACCAACCTCCTGTATGTCTGTTCGACCCTCCAGTCCAGGTCCCTGGGCCCGCCCCCAGCCTACAAGCAGTCTCCAACAACCCCACCTCGGTGTCCCTCAGCTGGGACACGCCTCTCACCGGCAACGGAGAGATCCTGACTTATAAGCTCTACTACACCGACCAATCCGTGGGAACAGAGCAGGTAGGAAGAGGAACACACACAATGTGACCACTTTTGAAATACCTCATTGTGTCTGTGAACAACAAATTTGCAGAAATGTTTGCCACGGCATTGCATCCAATAATTGTTACGATACATTTGCTATAAATATTAGATGCTGACTGCTGTAGTTCCCATGGTGTCATTCTCAGAACGGGTAGCAGAAGTTGCCGCATCATTTGTGATGTCAATAAGTCAAGGAGATGTATTTATCAATTGGCACTGATCCCATTTCACAGCCCAGGTTGTCAGGCCGGGCTTCTCCCCAAGCAAGAAATCTGTTTACACACAGTGCCTCCAACTGATTACATTACCTGCTGCCAGGGCACACACACATTATCTGACCAACTGCAAAGTCGAGGCAGTGCCACCCAGGCGTTGCTTCAAAGATTGGAAGCCTGCGCTGCAAGCATCTCGTCTGTGGAGGGGGGGGGGGGGGGGGGGGGGGGGGGGGGTTGGCACTTTGGCCATTGCAGCAAGCATTAAGAGGCCTATCTTATGATAAATGAGATAGGCGACAAGCTGCAAAAGAGAACCACGACTAGAGGGAGGAAAGGATGGTGGGAGAGAGATAGATACATAGGGGGGTGAAAACAGTTCGGAGAAGTGGGGGGGAACATAAGAGACGGATTAATGATGGAGAGTGAGAAGGCCGACGAAGGAGGAGTAAAGAGGGATTATGGGGGAAATGAGGATGGATGGATGAATAGGCGGAAGGGGCATGAGGGAGAACGTGAATAATGGAGCATGAAGAGAAGAAAGGGGGGAGATTGAATGGAGAGTGGAAAGGAGATGGAAGGATAAGGTACAAAGAACAAAGGGTGAGGAGGGAAAGAGAAGATGGAGTCCTGAACGAGACAGAAGAAGGCTAAACTCTTATTTTGGTATAAAAAACAACCAAAAGAATGATGAAGCGATCAGGCTAAAGAAAGGGAAAGGGTTGGCTATTGAAGGTGTGACCAGCGGAGGGGATTTAGAGGAAGACAGCGGAGATGGGACTATCAAGGCTGCTGTCTGAGGGCAGAGAAAAGCGTGGAAATGGAAGAGACGGAATTGAGAAGATAAAGGGTGAAAGAAGAAGTAAAAGGACAATGCACAGGGGGAAATGAAATGAAAAGGGGCGTGTGTTTGTGAGAGAGTGCTGTCATGGGTGTTCAGTTGACCTTAACATAGTGAGGTGTGATTGGATTGCTGTGGGTGTCTGGTTGATCAGAATAGCTTGGCTTATTCAGGAATATGTCTGGAGAAAAGAGGCCATTTATAAATTAGTCTGTTCTGTAATTTGGCGTGTGCCCAATTGGTACAGCACAAATGTCATAAGACATTTGGCTGTGCAATTGGTTGCACTCCATATTAAGGTGACATTTAAGCAAAAAAAAAAACATTTCTACTACAGAAAAGAAACATGATTTTAGTTCAATCTTCATACATAATATTGGTTATTGCACATTTATCTAAGAAGAAAACAAAGAGCTAAAGCCTAAAAGCTCAGAACCTTTGTCTGTGTGTGTGTGTGTCTCTCTCTCTCTCTCTCTCTCTCTCTCTCTCTCTCTCTCTCTCTCTCTCTCTCTCTGTATGTCTGTCTCTCTGTCTGTCTGTATGTCACTCGTTCTTTCTCTGGCTGTCTGTCTCGGTCTGTCTGCGTGTATCCCGCGTGTCTCCCAGGACCTGGACACTGACACCCTGTCGTACACAATGAATGGCCTGAAGAAGTTCACAGAGTACAGCTTCCGTGTTGTGGCCTACAACAAGCATGGGCCTGGTGTCTCCACCCAGGACGTGAACATGCGAACCCTGTCTGATGGTGAGTTAGGGCCAGATTTTGAGAGGATTTGACCTCATCCAAGATGGCAATGTTTGGATGTGTTGCCTGCTGCAAGAAATGTCATTGAACGACTCAAATGTCTTCCTTTTGCAGTGCCAAGCTCACCACCTCAGAACCTAAGCCTGGAGGTGCAGAACTCAAAGGTATGTCCTTTGGATCATGGGAGAGTTATCTGGTCACCTCAAGAGACCAGATATTCATGTCAAATATCAGACTTGCTTTGGCTGAAAAGCAACTGATTTCCACATATGAGGGTAACCTTAAAATGACCAACGTGGTACAAATACAAAGAAAATAAATGTCCTCCACACACACACACAGCAGAAAGTTTGGCCACTGTATCAATCTTCCCTAAAGGTACTTTAGGCTTCACTCTAAATAGATACTTAAAGTGGGGTTTGACCACATTTTTCCTAGTATTTTGAAAAGGGTCAGGGTCGATGCAGCACAGCTTGCCTTTTTATTTTCATTCAGCATTGGTTGGCCAGAGGCTGAGATTTGTGATATTTGCTTTGTTTTGGTAAACAAAATTACTCTAGTTTTAAGTGTCTTTAACGACGAACTCAAAAAGAGTGCAAAATTCATCAGGCAAACACGCACACATGTATACAGTTCCCTCTCGTGATCATACCTCCAGGGATTTTATTCAGGTGTTTATTGATTCTTAATGTGTCAGTCAAGGCTGCATGGTCACCAACTCCCACGTGCTGCTATTGTTTTTTCTTGAGTATATTATGCATGGCATACAAGTGTGATACTGCTGCTTTTTAATCTTGAGTAGAAATCCTGGTCAGTTGTTTCACCCGCTAAAGAGGCATTCATGCTAGTTAAAACAGTCTGCAGAATGAATCAGCAATGGCAGACCGTTTCAAATGGTCTCGCATACTGACGCGATGTCTACCGGGCTGCCCGGAGTTTCGTTTTCCATCCTGGCGATGTGTGATGCCTGTGTGAACACTGTCACCGGTTATACACGGAGCGCAAGAGTTTTTAGGACATTACCGCTCTTGACACAGAGGACAGAGAAGCAGCACGCACAGGAAGGAAGTCTGAATGGAATAGTATGAAACGCGAAGTGCAAGTTGCTTTGATGGCGGATCTCAGGCGCTGTTGCTATTATACAGGCGGATAAATGACTCTTGCGCCAGACGCAAATCTAACATGGGTTGGTCTGAAACCCATAGATGTATTTTGGGCGTAACGTGCAACAAACCAATGAGGGTTCCATCTCCCATCCCCTTTAAGAGCCATGAGCGCATTTGAACTTGACGAGTTGATATTCTGACTCTGATGTCTCTGA